>NC_134537.1:109464210-109769835 GCF_050624435.1 Tenrec ecaudatus
GAGGTTCACCGAGCCATTTATCCCTCTGCCCTTCAGTTAATCCTACTTGTGTTTATCGGCCAGGCTGGCACAATAAACTATAGCAGGGTTGTAACTCGAGGTGTAAGAGCCCGCAATAAAATGATCTTTAAAAGAAAAAAAGTGGTTAAAACAATCCTACAAAGACTAAGAAGGAGCAATAAATGGTATTTACATAGTATCTATATTAGCTATGATAAGTAATCTAGAGATGATTTACAGTATACAGAAGGATGTTCATAGTTTATGTGCAAATATTACTCCATTTTATAGGGATTTGCAGTGCCATGAATTATTTAATATGGTTCTAGCCATAGCCTTTGTTACTCCAACCAAAGGACCTTAGTGTTTCTGATTGGTCTGCGTAAGAAACCATCTCAGGTGGGGAATGTACTAAATGGGTTATATGATTCAGCTGCGAGTAAACACTTGCGGTTGCACCCCTATCGGACAGAACACCCACGACCACAGCTATGGCTGCACCCCAACCCCCAAAGAAGTTGTCTAAATATCCCAGCCCAGAAGGGAGAGCCGCTGATGGCTGCAATGGACAGAACGCGCACGCCTCCCTCGCTCTTGCCTGTGTTTTCTTAACTTACTATCGAGTGAATGCCCTTTGGAGTAAATTGATTTAAAGACTGCTGGACTCATAGTGTTATGCTCGTGAAAGAACCTGGCCTAGTCACTGCGCCCAGCTTAAAGACGGAAAGTTCTCTGCCCTGGTGCAAAAGCCGGCTGAGTCCTAAGCCACACACTAGGATAGGCAACAAGCCACTCATTCCTAAGCTCTGTCTTTAGGGCTGTCGTTAGGTGCTCAAGACACCAACTCAAAAGTGGGAATAGGGGATTTCACTATCAGGGAGAAATCCTTCTCCAGGAACTGGTCTCTCCTGACAATATTTCCAAAGTCTGTAAGATGAAGTCTTGCCATCTTGGCCTCTCACAAGCACTCTGGTCTCACTTCTTCCAAAACAGACCCGTTTGTCCTTTTAGCAGTCCACGGTTCATCCAAGACTCTTCAATATTCCTCAACAAAATGGAGTGACACAGTGGCCACATCAATGGGCTCCGGCATAGGAACAATCATAAGGATGGCACAGGAGCGTGTGTATTTCGATCTCTTGTGCATAGGGTCGGAGCACCCATAGCACCTAAGAACAACAAAGAAGAGCTGGGAGTGGAACTCATCCTTTGGACTCCAAGATCCCTACACATAGAACATCCTTTATCCAGGAGACACTTTTGACACCAAAGGATTGACAGAGAAGTAGCAGAAATAAGAAACAGAGCCTGAGACAGAGCAGTGGACTTCCCAGCCAACAGCACATGAAGCTGAGTGCTTTGGGGAAGGAAGTTGACTTTTGGAGTGGGATGCACTGGGCTTAAATGGGGGAGCTGGGTTTACTGACCCATGGAGCTGGAACTGAGTTCTTTCCAGTGTAGGCTTCTAGCAGAGTGGCATGGCCTTTAGGCATTTATTAGCATGCCCAAGAGAGCTTTGTGGCATTTCCCAAGCAGGACAGAAGCTGTGCCAAGACGCTGAGGCCAGAGAAGGAACTAACCTGACTGAACAACTGTATCCTGAGCATTTCTCACCTGAATTGTAACCTGTTAACTTCCCTAATCAACTCCGAACTAAAGGGGCCGATTGGGAGACTGTTTGCAGTTTCCAGCCAGCTTTAATTCCCCCCTATTTGTTTACAAACAAATCCAAGTTCCCTAGCTCGGTCACAAAGCAAAAAAACGATGTCACCACAGCCTGCAGATGTGAGTGTCTGCCCAGGGGCACAGAAGGGTCTAATCAGAAAGATGCACAAACTCTCCTGTCTAAAAGACTTAGAGACATCACAAGGTCTTAAAAACCGAGATGAGTGTGTTCTCTCTCTCTCATGCCTAATTCCTTACTCCACTTCTATCTGCCAGCTCCTCCTTGAAGTTGCTCTCTGCCACAAAACAGCAGGCAGTGGCTGCAGTTGGGGAAGAACTCGTTAACTTTCTTCACCAAACGCTATTGTAGCCTGCTAGTGAGTCTGTATTAAAACCTGTTTCTCTTTTTTCTGTGCAACAGAGGTCTTAGAGGCCCTACACCTTATAGCTAGGTGTCTCAGCCTCCCTTGACCACCCTAATCCCTTTTATCTCATTCCCTTTTATTTCTGTAACTCCCATTATACCTAAATAAAACTTACTAATACTCATGTTTTGTCTCTCATATCTCATCCCTTGTCTCTTAACCCTTACACAAACCCCATAACCAAGAGCATCATCTGTGAGTTCTGGGTGGCCATTGTCATGAATGATTGAACCCCGCCACAGAAGTAGAGTGCTGAGGGAGGACACTTGGTGTCAGAAGAGAAATAGAGGATAGAAGCAGTGGGGAGAGAAAGTGTTCTAAAATTGATTGTGGTAAGGTAATGACTGCACAACTCTTCTTGATATGACTGAACTATGGAATTGTGTGATAACATGGATTAAGTACCCCAATAAAACAACAAAAAACCAGGCTAGAAGGTAGAGATATGTTGACCTCCACCTGTGGCAACTGGCTTTGGAAGTTTAGAAGGTTGGATATGGTCCCCAGGTCTGATTTTCTAAGACTGGAGCATATTCAGATATGGTATGAGTGAGAGTCTTGGAAGCAAACCCCATGCATACCACGGTATTCAGTGTGTGCGATCAAACAGAAGCTCCTTAACCTGTAAGCAATACCTTCCCATTCATTGCTCTTCCCACTAGTTCCAGGTAGCTGCTACTCTGTCCCTATGCAGCTGCCTATTTAAGTGAGATCATACAGAAGGACTTCAAAAAGTTTGAGATAATTCTATTTTCATTTTTCATAAACTTTTCCCCCGCAAACTTTTGAAGCCCCCTTCTATTTTTCAGCTTGGCTTATTTTTCTTGGCATATTTTCAAAGGCTCATCCTATGTTGAAGCACATATCAGAACTTCATGTCTCTTTGAATACTGTCCCTTCATATGTGTAGACCACATTTTGTTTTATCCAGGTATCTGCTGCTGATCATCTAAATCCCGCTATTGCTACTTATCTTCTAGGTACTTGTCCATGTGCCTCAAATATCCATATTAGTATAAAAATGTTTCTTAATTGTTGGATTTTCAAAATTAGATCTTGAGATAGACACCTTTGCCAGCTGAAGCATCTATTAAAGGGGATTGGAGGAAGAAGTTACATGTCTTAGTTGCCTAGTGCTCCTTTAACACAAATATTATGAGCGATTTTAAGGAACAGAATTTTATTTCCTCTCAGTTTAGAAAAACTAAAACCCTAAAATACAGCCTTAGCTGTCTTATTCCTTCATGTGGGTAGCGCCTCCTCAGTATTCCTGTGTCCTTAGCCTGTAGACAATCTGCACGTGTGGCTGTTTCTCAAATGTGTGTGTGTTAAAATCTCTCTTTATCGAATGTACAGATGTGCTTTATACAATTGATGTATGTATATGTATGGATTGTGGTAAGAGTTGTATGAGCCCCTAATAAAATGTTTTTTTTTAAAAATCTCTTTATCACCCAGAACTCTGGTTTGACCTAAAAAGAAAACCCTATTTCTCAACAGAATCACATTTGCAGGCACAGAATCTCAACACACAACATAGACTCAATAGCTATGACGTCTAGCTGCGTCTTACTGCAGACTTTCAGGTAATTAAGTGTGATATGGAACAATCTCTAGGAAATGAAGTAAGCAAGCAGGAAGGAAAAGACTAACTTAGCAAGCCTGGGTTGCTTAGGCCTACACCCTTCAAACCCTTAAGAAATACTCACTACCACAAAGTCAATTCCAAAGCATGGCGACCTTAATAGGACAGAAGAGAACTACCCCTAAAGAAGAAGGAGAACTACGCCTGTGGTTTCTGAGACTGTAACGTTTCCCCCTCCAAAATCATTTTATTGGGGGCTCTTACAGCTCTTGTAACAATCCATCCATCCATTGTGTCAAGCACATCTGTACATACGTTGCCATCATCCTTTTCACAACATTTTCTTTCTATTTGAGCCCTTGGTTTCAGCTTTTTTTCCCTTTCCCCACACCTCCCACCATCATGAACCCTTGATAATTATAAATTATTGTTTTCATATCTTACACCATCCACTATCTCCCTTCACCTATGTTTCTGTTGTTCACCACCCGGGACTGTAACTCTTTACAGGAGTGGAAAGCCTCCTCTTTTCTCCCACAAAAGGACTGATGGATTCAAACTACTGACCTTGCATTTAGCAACCTAACGTGTAAGCCTCTACCCACCAGGGATTTCTACAGAGAAAGGCTTGCTTATAGGGCTGGCAATGGCCCACTCCTGGGAGGAAATCAATGCGCCCTTGAAATATTCTGATAATATTTTTGTATTCCCAAGGCTTCGGGCCACATTGTATTTATCCTATCTTTATGGTAAATGTTTGTGAATGAATGCCCGAGGCTTTGGGCCACACTGTACTAATTTGACCAAATAAATTTACCCTGTGATTTATTGTGGCTGCCTGTGCTTGTTCTGGGGAGGGAAAATGGAGTGAAAGTAGCTGAGGTCACTTGCTGGGTGATACATGATGACAGACTGAGGACTGATGGAGACTCAAGTAAGCTTCCCTAATTGACATTACTTCACAGATGTTTTAACAGATCCCTGCTGGGAGACTTGAGTACATCCCCAGGCGATGCCATTTAGGGAAGAGACCTGCGAGCTAGTGCTTGGTTCTCCCAAACATTACCCATAAATTTCCCCTTCCCGGATTTGGATCTGCTTTTCCTCTAATAAAGCATGATCGTGAATATAATAACTTCTGAATTTTGGGAATCCTTTCAGTGAATCATCAAGCCTATAAGACATCTCAGGAGCTCTGGTGGTTAGAGTTGCTATGCACTGGGCTGTGATCTACATGGATGGCAGTTCGAAACCACCAGCAGCTCTACAAAGACAAAGACTGGACTTTTTACGCCCATAAACGGTTACAGCCTCGGAAACACACAGGAGGTCCCTAGGAGTCAGCCTAGAATCGATGGCAGTGAGTTATGAGTGGGTCTCAGAGACTGACTCAGCAAGTTATGGATTTCTGACAGTATTCTACTACTATCTTTTATACAAATGAGTGTGTGAGGAGACTATATTTGCTAATATTTGAATAAAGAAACACCAGAAAAATGCACACATACATACCCAAACCAAAAGCTAAAGTAATTCCTTAAATGAGAGGGGAATAGAATAAAGGAGGCAAAAATCAAAATGAAACTTCCTTATATATAAAATTTTATAGTTTTCAACTTTGACCTAGTGAATGATTACCTATTCCAGGAATAACAGTTTAAAGCTAGACTAATGTTAAACATTAACCAAGGTGCTAAAATATACAAACATTTTATTAAAAACAAAATTTAAAAAGCCACTGCCATCGACTTGATTAAACTGAGACCCTAAAGGACAGACTAGAACTGCCGCAGGGTTTCCAAGGCTACATGTACGCGCTCTCCCATCTTCCCCATGAGGCAGCCCGTGCACTTGAACCATCAAGTGTTTGCTTAGTTGCCAAGTGCTGAGCCATGGCACCAGCAGGGATACTTAAAGGAAACTCTACTGTAATTCTAAACATTTTAATTTAATGGTTACAAATACTGTCAACACAAATGGGTTGATGTTCCTAATATACAAAGTTTTTTTAAAAAATCATTTTATTAGGGGCTCATACAACTCTTATCACAATCTATATATCCATCCATTGTGTCAAGCACATTTGTACATTTGTTGCCATCATCCTTCTCAAAACATTTGCTTTCTGCTTGAGCCCTTGATATCAGCTTATTTTCACCCCTCCCTCCCTACTACCCCCTCCCCTATGAGCCCTTGATAATTTATAAATTATTATTTTGTTATGTCTTATACTGTCCGACTTCTCCCTTTACCCACTTTTCTGTTGTCCATCCCACAGGGAGGGGGTTATATGTAGATCCTTGTGACAGGTTCCCCCTTTCTACTCCACCTTCCATCCACCCTCCTGGTATCACTACTCTCAGCACTGGTCCTGAGGGGTTCACCTGTCCTGGATTCCCTGTGTTTCCAGTTCCTATCTGTACCAGTATACATCCTCTGGTCTAGCCAGATTTGTAAGGTAGAATTGGGATCATGATAGTGGGGGGGAGGAAGCATTCAAGAACTAGAGGAAAGTTGTTTGTTTCATTGTTGCTACACTGCACATAAGTGCTCATAAATATGAACAACCAACAGAAAATGTACAGCTATACTAGATTAGAGGTTGCCTAACTTCAGAGGAGGGATGAGAACCAAGATCGGCATAAAGCTGACCTCAGCTGCGGGGAGGGAGACCTACCTCTCCTCTCCCACCCTTTCTGACACCAGCGGCCC
The DNA here is from genome assembly GCF_050624435.1 of Tenrec ecaudatus. Lineage (NCBI taxonomy): Eukaryota > Metazoa > Chordata > Mammalia > Afrosoricida > Tenrecidae > Tenrec > Tenrec ecaudatus. The sequence continues at coordinate 109,470,598 of NC_134537.1, forward strand.
TCCTCAGGCACACTCTGCTTCTCTGGACACACACAGCTCACACACTCAACTCGTGATTTACTCGGGAAGTGACAGGCCATAACTTGGGATCGAGATCAGCTTAGAACAAGCTACATCTGAAGAGACAGGATGTAATTAGTCTACCAGGAAGGTTTTCAATCAAAACCACCCCCAGTTTCTTCTTTGGTGTGCCCATAGCCCATATGCAAGTAGGCCTTCTCTGGGCCAGTTCCAAATGCCAGGCCTTTTCTCAGCCTCTGCTCAGCTTTGGCTAGTGTGACAGCTCTTTAGCTCTGCCAAGTGCACAGAGACAATCCACCTGCTCAAAGGACCTCTGCCTACTTTTTACTTTGTGGATCAGCATGCCCACTTCAGCCACCTCCCTACTTGTGGTCGCCTCTCACTACTTGTGCTGCTATGTTAGATAGAGGAGTTTACAAGATTGGTCCAGGGCCTTCTGGCCAAGGCAGTCCGAGTATACCTGATTGGGCATGACTCATAGCTAGGCAAGCCCTACTAACCACCTCCAGTGTGGTGCTCTTCAGTAAGGGCACACTAGACAAGCCTGCCTCTCCCTGGGTTGGCTGGAGAAGGGTGGAGGTAATCCACCTTCCAATGCACTCTGCCTGGGGGCCACTGTTCTCATCTCTCAAACTCAAATTCACTTCCATGGAGTCAACTCTGGCTCATAGTGACCTTTTAGAGCAGAGTACAACTGCCCCTGTGGGTTTCTGAGACTGTAACTCTTTACAGGAGTAGAAAGCTTTATCTTTCTCCCAAGGAGCTGCTGGTGGTTTTGAACTGCTGATGTTGTGGTTAGCAGCCCAACGTGTAACCCACTACACCACTTCTGCACATGGATTTTGGGTTTTCACCTCCAGACATAGCCTTCTACAAAAGGCATGCTCTGAACTTAAGCCCTAATACAATGAGATACATATAAGCAGCTTTTAGAGAGAAAATTATAGCTAGTGAATTCTATAAGACATTTAAAGAAGAGTTAACACCTATAATCAAACACTTCCAAAAAGAAGAGGAGGAAACATTTCTAACTCATTTTATGAGACCAGTCTTATCCGGATACCAAAACAAGACAAAGATATCATAAGGGACAAAAACCAAAACAGTTTTTATGGATGTGGGTGTAAACATAATCAAATCTAGGAACATGTAAAGTGAATTATTATACCACAACTAATTGGCACTTATCCTAGGAATGAGATATTATTAAACATTAAAAAATCAATTCATGTAAAATCAGTAGACTAAGAAATAGAAATTGCTTTGATTATCTCAGAATCAGAAAAAGCATTTGACAAAGTTCAATACAACTCATTAATAAAGATACTCAGAAAACTAGGAATAGCAACTTTTCAACTTGACTACATTGACAAATAATCCACAATTAAATCATACTCAATGATGAAAGAATGGATGCTTTCCCCTAAAATTGGGAATAAGACAAAGATGTCAACTCTCACAACTTTTATTAAACATGATTTGGGGGATTCTAAGGAGCCCTGGTGGTGTGGTGAGTTTTGTGTTGGGCTGCCTATTGAGCTCAGCTGTTCGAAACCACCAGTAGCCCTTCTGGAGAAAGATGTGACATTTTACCTTTTACTCCCTAAGGAGAAACCCACAGGGGCAGTTCTACCCTGTCCCATAGGGTCTCGGTGAGTAGAATTGACTTGATAACAGTAAGTTTGATTTGATTTGGTTTGGTTAGAGGTTCTGAGGTTCTAGACAGGACAATTTGGCAAGGGGGAAAACAAAAAGGGTATCCATACCAGTCCCATCAACATCGACCTCTTCCCCACTATAGCACTGAAGATACAGCCTGGGGAGAGTGGCAGGGCTGCCCAAACCACACCACACAAGAACAAACTAAGAGGGAAAGCGATCCTGGCCCACCAAACCTCAAGGATGAAATTCCTGCTCAGAGCAGCCAATGCACAGAGAGAGCATGGGCTGGCCCCACCACGAGACATGACACCCCCTCATGAACCCACAGTGTTATGGGGGACAGCACTGGAGACACAGGGCAAGTATTGACACCAACCCCCCTCCCCCTGCACACACCACACACACACACACACACACACGCGCGAAACAGAGCAGCAAGGAGAGCAAAGCAATGAAGTCCCCAAGGAATCAAAAAAATAGACTTCAGAATCGGTGGGCAGAGTGTGGCAGCTCACCAGATCTGACTGGAAAACATTCAGAAGAGTCAGCCGATAGATCTGGAACTATTTATAGGCTTTTTTTTTTCCTTTTTCATTTTCTCATGTCTACCTATATAAGATAGGCAGGATAACCAATCCTGAGGAGAAAATAATGGGGTGACAGCTCCAGGAGAACATGGGAGAGGAAGAGGTAGAAGGGGGTGTGGGGAGCCAACAAACCCAAGGACAAGGGAAAAATAAAAGATCTAAAATCGATGGCGGGGAGGGTGTAGAATGCCTGGTGGGGTTTGACCAAGCGCAATGTAGCCGAGAGAAAGTACTGAGAGCTGAATGAAGGTTGAACATGGTGGTGGGACAGGAGGAGAGTACAAAGAAATAGAGGAACTAGGAGGCAAAAGACAGTTATAGAGGTCTAAATATAGACATGCACATATGTAAATATATTAATGTATAAGAATAGGGATATGGGCCTATGTACATATATTTAAATTTTAAGTATTAAGGGAGAGGATGAGCATTGGGTCTCTTCTCAAGTACTCCCTCGACGCAAGAACACTTGGTTCTAATAACCTGGCATTCTGTGATGTTCACCTTTCTACATGATCACTGAAGTCAAAATGAGTGATTAAGCAAGTGTGGTGAAGAAAGAAGATGGTGCCCAATATAGCCTCTGGAGTCTTAAAGACTTGAAGTTAAACAGCCATCTAGCAGGGAACCAACAACATCTACATGGAAGAAGCATACCAGCCTGTGTGATCACAAGGTATTGATAGGGTTAGGTATCAGAAGACCCAAAACAAACAAATATATCAATTCAAATGATGGAGGCTGGAGACCCAAAGCCCATCTGTAAACAACTGGGCATTCCTTCACAGAAAGGTCACAAGGAAGAGACAAGCTAGTCAAGGTGTAACACAATGCTGATGAAACATACAACTTTCCTCTAGTTCTTTAATGCTTCCTCTCCCCCCTTATCATGACCCCAGTTCTACCTTATAAATCCGGCTGGACAGTAGTATGTACACTGATACAGTTAAGAGCTCTTGATACATGAAATCCATGACAGATAAACCCCTCAGGAACAGTAATGGGAGTCGCGATACCATGAGGGTAGGGGGAAGATAGGGGGTCAAAGGGGGAGAAACAGGGAACTGACTACAATGATTGATGTATAATTTTCTCTCCATGAGATCAAGCAACAGAAATGTGAGTGAAGGGAGACAGTGGGCGGTGTAAGATATGAAAATAACAATAATTTATCATTAATCAGGGGCTCCAGATGGTGAGAGGGTGGGGAAAGGTGGATAAAAAGAGAGGAGCTGATACCAAGGGCTCAAGCAGAAAGAAAATGTTTTGAAAATGATGAAGGCAACATATGTACACATGTGTTTGATACAACTGATGTATGGATTGTTCTTTTTGTTTGTTGTTTGTTTCTTTATTAAAAGATAATTTTATTGGAGGCTCTTACAGCTTTTTTGGGGGGGTCTCTAGGCTTTTAAAAAAATCATTTTATTGGGGGCTCATACAACTCTTATCACAATCCATACATACATGAATTGTGTAAAGCACATTTGTACATTCGTTGCCCTCATCATTCTCAAAACATTTGCTCTCCACTTAAGCCATTGGCATCAGCTTTTCATTTCCCCCCTCCCTCCCTGCTCCCCCAATGTATAGATTGTTATAAGAGCCCCTAATAAAATTATTTATTAATAATAAAAAAAGTCTGTGGAAACTTCTGAAAAGCTTTTGGAGTAATAGTAAACTATTTCAGCATGGTTCAAGGATATAAAATTCAAATGCATTTGTAAATAACTGTAAGGAACAAACACTTAAGAATAAATGTAGCAAAACAAAGGAAGTATAAAACATATGCCCCCAAAACTGGGAAGAAATAAAAGTTAAAAAGAAATTAAGAGTTCTTCCTCCCCCTCCCCCTATCATGATCTCAATTCTACCTTACAAATCTGGCTAGACCAGAGGATGTACACTGGTACAGATAGAAACTGGACACACAGGGAATCCAGGGCGGATGAGCCCTTCAGTATCAGTGGTAGGTGTGGCATTACTGGGAGTGTGGAGGGAGGGTAGGTTGGAAAGGAGAAACCGATTACAAGGATCTACATGTGACCTCCTCCCTGGGGGACGGACAACAGAAAAGTGGGTGAAGAGAGACGTCGGACAGGACAAGATATGACAAAATAATTTATAAATTATCAAGGGTTCATGAGGGAAGGGGGAGTGGGGAGGAGGGGAAAATGAGGAGCGGATGCCAGGGGTTTAAGTGGAGAGCAAATGTTTTGAGAATAATGAGGGCAATGAATGTACAAATGTGCTTTACACAATTGATGTATGTATGACTTGTGATGAGTTGTATGAGCCCCTAATAAAATGGTTAAAAAAATTAAGTTAATTGGAAAATTACGATTTAGTATCACAAAAATATAAACTGTCCCCAAGTTGATGTATAAATGAAATTGAATCCCTATCAGAATTCCTGGTAACTTCTTTGTAGAAATGGACAGACAGACTGATGCTAAAACTCATAAGAAGCTGCATGCGATCCAGAATTACTGAAACAATCTTGAAAAGGAAGGACTAGGTGGGAGCTCTCCCACTGCCCAGTTCAAAACGACCAGAAAGTAACAGCACTCAGGGTCGCATGGTAGCAGCACAGGCACCGTCAGGCGAGCCACTGAAGGAGAGTGGAGACTTCAGAAATATCATGGATGCAAGGCCCCTGAGTAGTACTGTTTTCTCTCAACTGCTCACCTAATGGTGCAGTTGCTTTACAACCAGTCTTGACAGTTGCTCAAAGGATTAGACACAGAGTTATCATATGACTCGGCAATCCCACTATCAGGAACATGCCCAGGAGAAATGAAAACAGATGTCCCCACAAATACCGATATATAGATGTGCATAGAATCACTATTCTTTTTTGCTTTCAAATAATTTGGTTAGGCCCTAATCCATACATCATAGCATTGCAGAGTTCAACCATATCAAGCGGTGCTGCACAATCACTGCCAAGCACTAGTCTTAATAGGCAAAAGGTGGAACCAACCCAAAGGTCCATCAATTGTTGAGCTGAAAATAACCAGACATCACGTTATGGAGGGTCGTGGGGAGGAGACAAGCCAGTCAGGGTACAGTGCAGCAATGATGAAACACACAACTTTCCTCTAGTTCTGTAATGCTTCCTCCTCCTCACTATCATGATCCCAATTCTACCTTACAAATCTGGCTAGACCGGAGGAGGTACACTGGTACAGATAGAAACTGGAAACACAGGGAATCCAAGACAGGTGAACCCCTCAGGACCAGTGGTGAGAGTGGTGATACTGGGAAAGTGGAGGAAAGGTGGGATAGAAAGGGGGAACCGATTACAAGAATCTACATATAACATTCTCCCTGGGGAAAGGACAACAGAAAAGTGGGTGAAGGGAGACGTCGGACAGTATAAGACATGACAAAACAATAATTTATAAATTATCAAGGGTTCATAAGGGAGGGGGAAAAATGAGGAGCTGATACCAAGGGCTCAAGTAGACAGAACTTGTTTTGAGAATGATGATGGCAACAGATGTACAAATGTGCTTGACATAATGGATGGATGTATGGATTGTGATGAGTTGTACGAGCCCCCAATAAAATGATTTTAAAAAGAAAAATGAAAGGTGATATACATACAATGGAATATTATTCAATGAGAAAAGGTAGGAAGCACTGATACAAGCTACCCAGACGGATGAGTAAAGAGGACAGTTATAAACGAGCACAGTCTTCGCTGGCTGCAGCCAGAGGACATACCCAGAATGGAGAAATCGAGGGACAGCAAGTCAGTTGGTGACTGCTTAGGGCTGACCAGGGAATCTAGGATCAATAGCTAAAGACTATGGATTTTATTTATTCATTTATTTTTAAGGTGATGAAAATATGCTAAAATTGTATATGTTCACATATCTGTGAACATACTAATAACCATGGAATTATACAATTTCAGTGGGTAAATTGTATGGTATATAAATTATACCCCAACAAAGCTGTTTAAGAAGAAAACATTTTAATAAAATATGTTAAAAAAGAAAACATTTTAATAATATATTTTATAAGAAGCCCATATTTTCATTGTAAGACACTCTCTAAGCTGTTGAATTTATCACTAATTTAACTTCCAGCTCCCCCATTCACTGGATTGTTTACCCTTGTTCAAGTTCTCTAACCTTAGTCTCATCTATAAAATGGAGATACGAAAAGGAAACAATAATACTATTCCTTAGTAGTTTCTAATAAAGCTCTTAAGCACGGGCTCAGTACATACTAATTACTTGCTTCAGTTATTTTGACAAATATTTCACAATGTCTTTGTATAAATTAAGTTCTAAGAAAACTTTTGATGGTGAAATAATTGCTTGAGGCTCTGCTAATCAACGCTGGTCTATGATGATACACTTGAATGACGTAGTGATTGTCACGCTTAATGTTGATTACCCTCCTAGAACTCACTTCTATGAACTACACTCACTGAAGTTTTACTTTCGTTGCCATTTCTTTGCTTGAAGAACAGGACATTTTAAGTTAGTTATGACCAAAAGTCTTCCCGTACATGGGCTATGGCTACTTATTCCCTGCCCAAGAAAATCAGAAGCAAAGAGAAGAAACGCTTACATAAAAACAAGATATTTGTTAGTTGCAAATAACACCTTATACTTTTTTTTAAACTTGTTATTGTGAATTAGGTGGGGGGTTGAATATCAGATTATATTTACATTCCACAACTTAAAACAATGATTTGCACTGTTTCTTCTCCCTGCCTTGCCCCCTCTTTCCCCCCATTTCCCTCTTGTATCATAATCTTCCCTTTCACCTAAGTGAAGACAGGGCTTTCTGCTAACAGTAAACAGTTACAGTCTCAGAAATCCACAGGGGACAGGTCTACCCCGACCTGGATGGTAAGGAACGTTCACCTTCATTACCAGCCTCTCCCCTCTAGCCTATTGCTTTCCATTCTCTCCCTGCCCCTCCATTCCTGGAATCCATCAAAGTCTGTTTCTTTGGGTATGAAAACCTTTTCTTTCTCTTTTTTTGAATATAACAGTGGTCTCATACAATATTTGTCCTTATGTGCTTGACTAACTTCACCCAGCATAATGTCCTCCATATCTACCCATGTCTGGTGGTGTTTCACAATTTTGTCAATATTCTTTAACGTTGCATAGTAATCCATTGTAACGCTGTATAGATGTTATTTTAGAATACCAGGTGGCTTTAAAAAGTGTGTGTGGGGGGAAATGCTATGATCTTCTAAGTCCATTTTCCCCATGAATTTATTTAAGCCCCCATGTGGTGTATGGGGTTAAATAATGAAGCAATGTGAATGATACTGGCAGTGACGTGGACCTTTCCTTGTGGAATCTTCCTTATGTTTGCTTTAGAGCAGTGGTTCTCAATGCGGTGACCCTTTCATATCGTTCCTAATGCGGTGACCCTTTCATATTGTTCCTAATGTTGTGGTGACCCCAAACCATACATTTTTTTAAATTGCTACTTCATAACTATAATGTTACTGTTAGGAATTGGGCAACCCCTGTGAAAGGGTCGTTCAACCCCCAAAGGGGCCGTTACCCACAGGTTAATGCTTTAGAGCATCACCTTTCTCCCATTTATCCAGGCTCAAGACTTGTCATCTTGAAATACTTAGCCTCCTAATCAGTTCCACTTCTGGTCTTTCCAATGTATCCCTTCCTATCTGTTCCCGAAGGAACCCTACTGGGTTATGTGCTGGGCTGCTAGCCACAAGGTCAGCAGTTTGAAACCACCAGCTGCTCTGAGAAAGAGGGCTTTCTCCTCCTACAGTTACAGTCTCATAAGGGTGACTATGAGTTGGCATTGACTCAATTACAGTGAGTTTGGTTTTTTGGTTATTCTTGCCTCCTGACTGGTCACCCTACTGCTGGTTCCACCACCTCTAGTTCAGTTCATACAATTTTAGGGAACGACACTACAGAGAAATCTCCAGTCACTCCCGAGAAGCTGCAGAATAGCAAGGCTTTGCAGGGCTCATCCTGTCTTCCCCCATCTCCTTCAAATTACCCACAGTCTAGTGGGGCTGCTAACCAAAACACTCAAACCCACCAGCCACTCTGTGGGAGTAAGATGAGGCTGTCACGGCCTAGGTAACCCTGCACAGGGTCACTAGGAGTTGGAAGGATGATGTGAGTTTGGACTATTTCCTGGTGTTGTCAGCTCTTTTCCCACACTTGAATTTATTGTTTGGCATGCGTATTTCCTTTCTGTCAACCTCCACACTTCATGGACGATGAAAATGATACTCTGGAGTAATTAAAAAACTATGACGCAAGTAGCCAGGAAGAGTGCCAATGGCAGAGTTTGAATCTAGGTTTCAATGACTCAGATTCTTCTCTAAAATCTTCAGTGTGTATCTCTTAAAAACAAGGATATTCTTGCACATAATCAGTTCAATGGTCAAACTCAATACTGAACTTATTATAGAAGCCTTGCTGGGGGAGTGGTCAGCGTTGGGCTACTAAATGGCAACGTGTGCAGTTTGAAACCACCAGCCTGCTCTGACAGAGAAAGATGAGGCTGTCTACTCCTGGAAAGAGTTAAGTGTCTGCTGCCCACAGGAGTAGTTCTACTCTGTTCTATGAGTCAGCATCAACGTGGTAGCAGTGAGTTTGGCTTTTTGTTAATTACATTTCATACAGGTCACAATAAACTTTCACCAATTGTACTTTAGCGCAATCTCCCCCAATCCAGAAGAACATTTACTCATTTTGTTTTTAAGACATTGATTCATTTAAACAGCGTATATGATAGTTTTGTAAAATTCCCATTCCTTTGAGTGTATGCTACCTCCGGATTAGTTCCAGTTTAAAGACTATTTTTGCTAAAAATACTATACAGGTCCTTTTACAAAAACCCTTGGTTGGTGTGTGTGTGTGTGTGGGGGGGGGTGTCCGGCCCACTGGAAAGCCACCGGAGGGCCATATTCTGGGGCTGCGTAAACATCTTTTTCATCATCAAACATCCGCCTAAGCGGTTTCAACATTCATGAATAGTTCTGGAGAAAACACTTATCAGTAGGAAGGTTGTAAAGGAGTGAGTACTGCTTTTTCCCACTCTCCACTTCCTTTGGAGGAGGCCCGGCGGCCTAGACTCTGTGCTGCAGAATCACCTGCACGGAGGGTGACCACAGGGTGCTGTCGAAAACGTGGTTCCAGGATCCCACCCGCAGAGCTCCGGATTCGGAGTCCGGTTAGGGTCGGAGTCAGCGCTCCAGATGGTCTGCTGATCAAATGATGAGACAGCAATTAAAAAAAAAAAAAAAGCAGAAAGGGCGCGAGCGAGCGAGCGAGCGAGCAAAGTATCGGACTTGGGCATTCCCAGGGTTCCCGCCTCGGGGAAAGGCTGGGCACGCCCGCTGCCGCTCACCCCTCCCGGCCCCACGGCCTTCGGAATCCACGCTCCGCCCGACTCCACGGCCAAGGCTGCGGTGGGGAGGGCGGGTCAACCTCGCGCCGCGCCGGCCGGTGCCCGCCCCTCCTCCCCCCCTTCCCCGCCCCCCGGCCCGAGGGAGCGGCGGCGAGGACGCGCGAACCCTCTGCCCCGCGGCCAGCTGCTTAGTCACCGTGAGGGGGCGTCTGCCGGCGGCCACCGCCTCCCCCCGCCCCCGCCGCCCCCGCGCGGCACTTCCGCGTGCATGGCCCTGCTGCCCCGGGCCTGGAGCGCGAGCGCGGCGCCGAGCGGGTGGCGGGCGGCGCGCGCTTCCCTGGGCTCCCCGCGGCCGCTCCGAGGGCCCGCAGTCGGCCCGCGCTCCTCCTCGCGCGCCATGGCGAGCCAGCCGCAGCCGCCGGCGCCGTGCCCGCCGCCCGCCGCCGCCTCCTACGACTACCTGGTGATCGGCGGCGGCTCGGGCGGACTGGCCAGCGCGCGCCGCGCCGCGGAGCTCGGCGCCAGGGCCGCCGTCGTGGAGAGTCACAAACTGGGAGGCACTTGCGTGAGTACCGGCCCCCCAGCCATCCCCCCGGGCGCTGCGCCCTCCGCCGCCTCGGCTGCGCTGCCCGCTTTCTCGCCTCCGCGTCCGCCACGGCGCGTGCGCGCTTTCCCCGTGCGGCCGCGTCCCCCGGGCCCGGGATGGGCTCCCCGCGCTGCCCTCCTCCAGGTTCCAGGGCCGTCATCCCCTTAGAGTCAGGCTCGTGCCCAGTTCAGCGGGCAAGAAGTGTGCAGGGGCGTCCCCGCCACATCCAAACCTTCGTCGGGAAAAGAGTGGTCTGCTCACGGAGCTGAGCTCGGTGCAGGCTGCAGTACTGCAGGGAAGCTGCCGGCCATCGAGGCTAGCGTGTCCTTGCAGCCGTACTCCTCAAAAGGAGAGCATACCATTGTACTTCACGTTTGAGCTCGCCTTTGGGAGAATGCACCTGCGTTCTTGCATTTCCTCGAGGACTGCGATCTTGGCGCCTCTCGTCAGCTTCAAGGGCAAAGAAGGACTTCGGGTGCTGAGCTCAGTCTAGGCTGCACATTGAAATCACAGAGGAGGCTGAAAAAGTGCTCCTGTCTGGGGCCTGCGCCGGGGCTTCGGATTGAATTGGTGCGAGGTGGGGATTCTAATTTTTTGTGTGAAAGTTCACAGGCAATTCTGAATGTAGAAAGGAAAAATCCCTATTATCAACTTGGATTTTGATGCTTCAAACCAGAAGATTAGGAGAATTCTGGTTGAAAAGTTCCTCTCAGCGCCCTACCACCCCCCTCCCCTCCTGCAAGCTGAGACCACTTGATCACTTGTCAGTCACCCTGGCATCTCAACTTTTTTCTTTGTTTTCGTCCTTCCTTGTAATTTGTGGCATTTACAGCTGTCATTGGTATTAATCAGCTGTCATTGGTATTAATGAGCAGGGGCTGAATTCTTGAGCATTGTGCTCCGTTGTCCTTCGAGACTTGATTGTTTCTTTGCTTTGAAGTTTTTGGTTGAAATTGTGTTTTCAGCAATGGGAACCGTTTTGAATGAAATAGGGGGGAAAGTATTTTAGAGTGTAAATTCGGAGCACCCACTTTGCTGAAGGCTCTGGATGCCAGTGAAAACCTTAAATCCATCTGCAGAGCCTCCTAGGCAGCAAGCCTCCATTGAATTTATTCTGACCATTAATCAAGGTTGTAGATAACCTTGTCCTTACACAGAGTGTATTGTAAAGTGAATTACCTCCACCCCTCTCCAGCCACACCAGGGAGGGACACTTTCGTAGGGGGTTTCGTGATTGCGACCTTGATGGACAGTACTGGGGATCCCATAGTCATAAGTCATGCCCTGTCCGTGGTATCCTGCCTTTATCAGAAAGCCCTGGACCAAACTTGTAAGCTCTTCTAACAGAATGTACATGTCCCAATCATGGTCCTGTACCTGCTTCTGTCATCCCACCTGTAACTGTGATATATTGATCTGCCACCAATCATGATTTGTGAGTTTCCCTTGTTCCATGCCTTATATAACTAGCCTCCCCTAATTAGGAATCATTGGATGCCATTTTGACCTTGTGCTCATGGGCGCCCTCATTTGGCTGATGTGTCTGTTTCTTCATGCTCTTTACTCCTCTTAAGGCTTGGTGAATATTTTTAAATTATATTTGAGATTGGGGTCTCTTTTGTACCCTAAACCAGAAGTAATATGGCTTTAGATACAATTTGTGGGGCACATATGTCTCAAGAGGTCTCTGGCTCTGAGACTAGTGGTATGTGACCCATTTCTGCAGATTCACACAAGGACAACCCCCAGAAGGCAGCATGTACTAAAGTGGGACAGCAGCTTCCCCATAAGCTCTAGAGATGAGAGACGTGCTTATGCTAAGTACTACAGGACAGGACATGGTTGAAGAATTGGCTATGTCTTATCAAATGAACAACAGCAACGCCAAGTTAGGTGAGCACCTTCAGCACAGTGAGTGGGTTAAAGAGGGTGAAAGGATACTGTGAAAGGTAGCACAATGTGATGAATGGAACCAGCACCACTGAACTGTACATACAGAAATTGTTGAAATGTGTGTGCTTTGCTATACGAAAGTGCTTAAAAATTTTTGTGGAAAAATGTAATTCGGAGATCATAGAATTTTTCCTCGAACTGTTTGGAGTCCCCTCGTATATACTTTTCACTAAAAACAAATTTAAAAGTACGGCTGACTCTCTTTAGGCTCCTACTAAGGAATATAAACACACTGAAATAAATTACTTTCCAGGCAGAGCACAGGGGCTGCTACTTTACTGAGGGGAGGGCCCATATTACTATGTCGAAGCAACTTTTATTTTCATTGAAGCATTGATCTATTTGGGGGACCCCCTGTTTAACAGTTTATATGGCCTCTCATTGATTATTTGGTTCTGACGTAAGAGCACGATGTCTAACGAAGGAAACGCTGCCTGGTCTTGCGTCATTTTCACGGTCCTGTTAGAGCCCACTGTTGCAACGACTATGTCAATCCATTTCCGTGAGCTGCTGCTTCTTTTTCACTGATACTCTGCTAACTCTGCTAAGCAAATGCCCCTTCCAGGATCTGATCCTGATAACATGCCCAAAGCTCTCTTCCCTTCTAAGGACGATCAGCTTTCCTTCCTCATTCCTCTGGCACTCAGTCCATGGTAGTCAGTATTCAACAAGACTTCAATTCAAGTGAATCAGGTTTTGCTGCGGTTAGGTGCGCTCAAGTGGGTTCCCGTCCATGTTGACGCCGTGCTTCACAGTGGTTCCTGTGCTGGAGCTGACTATGGCAGGCACGATCCACTTCCTCCAGGGCCTTGCTCTTTTGTACAGCCCCTTTACTTTCACAAGCATGACATTTTCCTGAGGACATGTCCAAAGTACACGAGACACTCACACCAGCCTTGCTTCTGAAAGGAGCGTTCTGGCTAGACTTCTTCCAAGATAGACTTGTTCTATTTTTTAAAAAAATGTGTTTGTTCTTGTGGCCGTCCATGGTACTTTCAATATTCTTCTGCAGCACCATAATTCATAATGTATTTATTCTTCTCTGTCTTCCTGATTCAGTGCTCAGCTTTCACATGCATATGTGACAGTTGAAAATACAATGGTCAAAGGCTCAAGTAGAAACAAAATGTTTTGAAAATGATGATAACAACATATGTACCAAGGTGCTTGCTTGACACAGTGGATGGATGGATGGATTGTGATAAGACCTGTAAGAGCCCCCAATAAAGTGACTCTTAAAAAAAAGAAGAAAAGACCATGTCTTGAGTCAGGTACACCTTAGTCTTCAAAGTAACCTCCCTGCTTTTCAGAGGTCTTGTGCAGTAGATTTCAGTTTGTTCTTTCTTTCTTTCTTTCTCTTTTCTTTTCAATTTCAGGTCTTCTTAGGTCTTCCTTATTCCTTGTCCGGTTTTCACAAGCAGCGTGTGCTGATTTAAAATACTGTAATGTGGGTTAGGGACACCTTAGTCTTCAAACTGACATTTTTGCTCTTAAACCCTTTAAAGAAGTTTTCTGCAGCAAATATACCCAATGCAGTATGTTGTTTGATTTCTTGACGGCTGCTACCGTGAACATTGATTGTGAATCCAAGCAAAATGAAATATCCTTAACAAATTTTGTCTTTTCTTTGCTTATGTTGTTTATGTTGTTTCTTGGTCACACTGTAGAGACTTTTCTATACTTTAAGTTGTAACCCGTACTGAAAGTTGTAATCTCTGATTGCATCAGCAAGTACCTCAAGTCTTTTTCTCTGGTAAGTCTTTCATCAAACAAGGTGTGTCATCTGCATTTTGCAGACTGAAGCAATGATGTGGTTACCAGGACTGACATCCTCACGCTGTGCTTGCTGGGTGGAGACTCCAGCTTCGCTTCTGCCCATTGATGACCCCTATGAGGCAGAGCCCATGCACGCCTCACCCTTCTTCCTACCCCAACCGTCCACTGCTGGGCGCGAGACTCCATTGCACTGGTTACACAGAACACAGAAAATATTCATACTCACAATTAAAGGGTTTATTAGGCAAACTAATAGGTTATCCAAAGTCAGGATTAGAAAACATTAAGGATACAGCTCTTTGGCCTGTTTTAGGGTGCCAAAAATCTCAAAACCAAACTCACTGCCATTGAGTCAGTGCCGACACCCTGTAGGGCAGGGTAGAAATGCCTTTGTGAGAGTCTGAGACGGTAACTTTTATTTTTTTTTTGGGGGGGGGGGGGAAGACTGTAACTCTTTATGGCAAAAGAAAGCCCCATCTTTCTCCAGAGGAGCTGCTGGTGGTTTTGAACTGCCGATCTTGTACTTAGTATCCCAACGAGTAACCATTAAGCCATCAGGTCTTCCTACTGCCATTCATACTTGTCTGCAAACTAATTGCTCAGAATTTAAGCTCTAATATCGTTCACAGCAGCATCTTTTCTCAGTCATGTCAGCATTTACGTTTTTCTGGTCTCAGTCTGTCAGCCATGGGACCCCTTGGCCTCCATCTCATTCCATGGCAGGGACTTGATGCTGTGGTCTTGGTACCTCTGCTGTCAGTATTCACACAAGGCTACTGCCACTTCACACAGGGATCTGGGATGCGCCTCACTCCTGGCTCTTCTGTCTTAATGATTGTAAGATTCTCTGTTTCTGCTTCTGAGATGACTCCCTCTTACACACAGTGGAATGGCAAAATTGACCAATCCCTGAGTTGAGTCTTCTACACCCTCCTTTCTTACTTGCAAGCTCCCACCCAGTCATTTGGTTGAAATTACAAAGCCTATGAATAGAAGAGCTATACCAATTTGAAACTTTATTAATGACTTGAGATTGAAAAGTTTAAAAAAAAAAGAGTTATACCAGGTAATTTCACTTCACCACTCAGACTGTTAATGAACCTTTTAGGATTACTTGTTCAGCATACAGAGTGAATAAGTATACTGAAAGAATTCAACCCTAGCCTACCTTTCCAGATATCAATTCATGCTGTATCCTCTTGTTTTGTTCCAACCTCTGCCTCCTGGTCCATGTAGACTCCTCATGAGCATAATTGTCCTGAAATGCCCATTCTTCTCAAAAATTTTTTGTGATCCACACAATCAAATGCCTTTACATAGTTCAATAAAACACAAGTAAACATTCTGAGAATATTCAAGATATTTCCTTTTAAAAAAAACATTTCATTAAGACTTCTGAAATTGGCTTTTGTTTTAAGTTAGTGATGAGTGTAGGATGGAAATGGAATTTGGGGGGTAATGAGAGCTGATAATGGATACAAGAATGGAAAAATGTTTTAACATGGATCCTGGTGATGATTGCACAACTTTTGAATATATACTTAAACTTTAGAATTTTGTGGTTTTGAATTGCACATCAATAAAACTTCTTTTAAAAAAGGATGAGTGTGGGGTATAGATTGAATGAGGGCAAAATAGATGAATGGATAGGATACAGGCAGTGCAGTGAATTACCTAAAATTGCCCATCCAGCCATGCATGGTCAGGTAACTCTCACAAAATGATTGGGTGCTTATGGTGCACCATGGTGATTGGACAGTCTGTTAGTAATGCAAATAAATGCATGTGATAGCTTTGTTTTAGGTAGGGTTATGCAAATAAGGTGTATGGCACACTAGCAGTAGGATTGGTCAGTTTTCCCATCACTTTAGACTTCAAGTGAGCCAATCCTGGAAGTGGAGAGATAGACTTCACTATCTCCAAAAAGAAAATGCAAGAATGGAATGCGTCCGGTTGACCCTAGCATCCTCCCCTGGGAACCCAGGAGACAGAGCAATTACATGAAGACAGCACAAGATAGCCGAGGGCCAGGACCAGGGGAGAGCTGCCTTGGGCCTGCCTTCAGATAGGAGCCATGACAGCAGAGTGAGTGCCTTTTAAGTACCTTTTGGCAGAGCTAAAGAGCTTGGAATGCTTGCCTGAGCAGAGCAGAGGGCAGGCTAAAGTCCTGCAGGCATGTCCACCACAAACGCTGTCCTAATAATACCCCCTAAGGGGAGTTCTTTGTGGCCTTGCTATTGCAACTAAATGTTGAGCTCCAAAGAGTGGAAGAGTGCCGTAAAAGGGCACCTAGAGTCAGAGCTGAGAAAGGGCAGGGGGTGGAAGTATGCCTGACCTCCACCTCAAAGGAAAGAGTTGATCTAGATTCTCCTTGTGACGTTAGAAGAAGCCCTCTCATGACACGTCGCCATTGCCACCATTTTTGCAACAAGGGTTTAGGATTGTCTTAAGAGTCAAATACTCTGAGCTATCCACAGTTACAATCATAATGTACAGTGCTTCCCAAACAAGATTTAAGGAAAACAGAGACTTTCAGAAGCACTGTATTTCACTTGTTCCTGTATTCATTTAGCAGCTGCTTGGGTAAGAAGCCCTGGGGGTGTATTGGGTTATGCTCTGGGTTGCTAACTGCAAGTGTAGCAGTTTGTAAACATCAACTGCTTGCTCCTCAGGAGAAAGAGGAGGCTTTCTACTCCAGTAGGGAGGTGCAGTCCTGGAAATTAAAACAATGGGGAGCATGAAGTGACTGCCTCCTAACATTAAAATTAGATTGAAAGGACTGTCCTTGATTTGAAATATAAGCTGAGAGGAAAGAGATTTTTACTTAAATGACTATATAATCTCAGCATATAAATAGATCACATAGTCATATAAATAAAAGTCTCTTTCCTCTTAGCTTACATTTTAGATGTTCCCAATATTTTCTGAATTTTCTATAAAGTATTTTTTTAGAAAGTTAAAAAAAAGATTTTTATGATGAGGGCAGCAAATGTACAAATGTGCTTGACAGAATAGATGGGTGTATGGATTGTGATAAGAGTTGTATGAACCCCCAATAAAATGATTTTTTTTCAAAGATTTTTTTCTTTTAAGCCATCTTCCATGAAAATACCAACTGTTGGGGAGATAGGACTGGCAATGATTTTAGAGTTCAGTTGGATTACATTATCCAACTTTTAAAAAAATGTGGGCATTGACTTAAGTTGACGGACTTTTTTCAACAATAGCCATTAAAAGAGTAATTTATTTACTATTACTACCATTTTTCCCCAAGAATAATATTTTCATAAAAAATAGAAAGCTTACATTTCAAATGTGTTAGGAGACAGTTACTGTATGGCCCCCATCATTTTCATCTCCCCAAGGATTAGACTTAATGGATCCTTACTGGGTTTGGAGTAGCAATGTTCCAGGCCCTATTCTGGAGGAAAAATTATCCCAAAGTTATAGTAGTGAAGACAGGAGATTTTGTTTGGCATATGCAGCAAAGAGAAACCAATGGTGGGAATCACCTTATGGCTTATGGCATCAGAATAGTGTCTAGAACATTATAAAACCAACACTATAAGTAAAAAATAAGTACAAACATCATTTTCCCATCTAAAACTCACAGCCGTTGAGTCAATACCAACTCATACAGACCCTGTAGGACAGGGTAAAAGTGCCCCTGTGGATTTCTGACATTAACTCTTTACAGGGGGAGAAAACCCTGTCTTCCTCCCCGGGAGTGACTGGTGGCTTCAAACTGCTGACCTTACTGATCATAGCCCTACTAGACCACCAAGGCCCCCTGCATTCTCCCATAGATAAGCTAAAAATAATACTGAATCATTCTGATTGTTTTTCAGAAGTTCATTGACACAGACTGTAGTAACTAACGTAAAAAAAACCTCACTTTCACTGAGTCATCTGATTCACTGAGGCCCCATATAGGGTTTTTGAGGTAATCACTCTTAACGTTCTCACATGCAGTGGCTGGTGGGTTTGAGCAGCTGACCTTAAAGGTTAGCAGTCCAACTGGCAGCTCCACCATCCAGCTGCTGCAGGCCCGACCCTATGTAGTTTCCAGGTCTAGGCAAGATTGGGCATGGTTAGGAGGGTCTTCATTGGGCTAACAGTCCAGAAAAGGGGAGAGAAAATGATGCGCTTGTTCTGAAAAGAATATACGCCCAGGTCATGTTTGCTAGTCTGCGTGAGCACGAATTAACCTGCTCGGGCACACTGCCTGTCCCTGCTTTGCCAGATTTGGCATTTACCAACTTTCCTTGCAGAGGAGCCCTGTTGGCATAGGAGGTGAAGCAGGGGCTGCTTACCATAAAAAGCCAGCAGCCCAAAGCAGCGGCTCTACTCTCATAGAGATTTACAAGGTTGGAGACCCACAGGGGCAGGTCTCTGCCCTGCGGGTTTGTATGAGTTGGAAACAACTTGATGGTAGTGAGTTGTGGTTTTTACCTTTTCCTTGCTCACCTTGAATTGTCATGGTCACTTGGGCCGCCCAATGGTGGGAGGGGTGTAAAGAACTCAGGATAGTGCCTGAATTGATTTTTCAAGGCTCAACATGGAGTTAAGACTGAGCTCAAAAAAAGAAGTAACAAAAAAGAATCTGAACTCAGGCAGGGTCAACTCTGACTCATAGCGACCCTCTAGAACAAGGTAGAACTAACTGCCCCTGTGGGTTTCTGAGACTATAACTCTTTAAGGGAGTAGAAAATCCCATCTTTCTTCGCAGGGCAGCTGGTGGTTTCGAACTGCTGACCTTGCAGTAACCACTACCCCAGCAGGGCTCTTCTTGCCGGACTAGGAGGGATTGCTGTATTTCTTTTTCCTGATATAATGGAGGAGGGCCCACCCTAGGAGATTCATATTTTGATGGAATTTAATCCTCGGAGGAGAAAGGGGGTAAGAAAGTCAAGTAAAGGAGAAAAGCTCAGCGTGAGGAAGTCTTGTCCGTGTTGCAGCTGCCTGAGCAAAGCCAACCACTGCTAAGCAAATGAATAACCCCCTGTACTGATGGCCCGAGTCCCCTCTTAAATCAGACCTTATGTTTCTAGACCTGACAAAAAGTTATAATTGAAACATGAGCAATAGAAGACTCAGAAACTCAGCCGTCTTTTCCCTTAGAGTTCTCACTCTCACTCATAGAGACTCTACAGGACAGGCTGCAGCAGACTCTGAGGGTTTCTGAGACGGTAACTCTTTTCAGGAATAACCCCCCACCCCCCACCCCCTCTCTTTCCTCTGCCCAGCCATTGGTGGTTTGGAACTGCTCGAATGGTGAACCCACTCCACCCCAGTGCTCCTTTCCCCTGTAGTTCAGTTAAAGGTAAGCATGCCATTCCTCGTTGACTACTGAGATTGAGTCATTTTGGAGACAAAAATAGATGACATCTTAAAAATTCAGCCGTTGGATTCTCTGATCAAGTGCAGATCTAGATTAGAAACACCCCGAGCAAAACGTGAATCAGAGCATTCTGGGAGCTTTGCCTGGGCAGTTCAGGTGTTTGATTCTCAGCCTAGCAGAGGGTAAGTTCCTCTGACCTTCTGCTCCATTTGCCCCAGGGGCCTGCAGGAGCTCTCATTCCAGTGTTCTTGCTGAATCTTACTGATTGTTGATAAAGTGTGGCCTTGTTGCCATGAGATTGGCAAGCAGCTCTCACCAATGAGCATTGATCTCCGAGACAAAGACCTGTGAATCTTGAGAGTCGCCCAGGGGAGAGGCAGGTGTTGGAAGGCAGCCTGAGAAAGAAACTGCCCAGTAGATCATTGGAATCTAAGCAGAAAGCAGTTACCTAGCAACATATAAATCATAACTTGGCACCGAGAGAGTGTTCTTTGATATTGTGATACCTACCTGTATCTTTGAATGGCAAGACATACATTTTTAAACATACATGGACTAAAAGGAGCTCACGATTTAAAAGAATCTGCCATCAGGTCTTTCAGTGTTGACAGGTGTCCCTTTAGTTTAGACAGACAATGCTATCGTGGGGGGTGGGGTGGGGTTTGGAGTATCATAAAGTGGGGCACACCAAGTATTCCTAAGTGCCAAATAAAGGAGGGACCAGAAAGGGAATCCTAGCATTGTTGAAAATAGCCTATTGATTTTCCTTGATCCATCAGTTTCTTTCATCGTGGTCTTAATCTAGGAATTGCTTTACCATCTGCCGTCAAACCTCCTAAAGCTGCAGATCCCCCTGTATGTCTCTTTCTTTGTGAAAGGTACTTGGATAAGTAGCAATAGAGGGTATTTTAGTGTCGAGTGGGATTGAAGGGATTTCACAGAAACTAGGATAGTTTATCCACTTGGTGCCCTACATTGAGCGATTCCATTGGAGGTGGGCTCTTGTGTCTTTCCGGGATCAGTCAGGGGAGGGAGGATGTAGAAGGCCCAGACATGCACCTTAGGGATAACAGCAGGTTGGGAGAACTGACTGGGTTAAAGGCTGTTCCCAAAGAGCTTTGTCTCAGGACGCTGTTTAGGGAGCTTCCTGGAGGCCCCAGAATGTCAACATTAGAGGATCCCTGGGAATAACAGTTGGAGTTAATATAATATTTAGCCAAATATTAACCCATTAAAAATTTTAGTTCCAATTTTTTTATTTTCAAGTTAAAATTTCTTTCTTTCTTTTTTTAAAAAACATTTTATTAGGGGCTCATAGAGTTCGTATCACAATCTATACATACATCAGTTGTGTAAAGCACATTTGTACATTCATTGCCCTTATCATTCTCATAACATTTGCTCCCCACTTAAGCCCCTGCCATCAGCTCATTAAAAATTTTTTGTTATTATTGATTGGGAGTTAATACATATATCATTCCATAGTTTAATCACGACAAGCAGTATTGTACCATTGTTACCATAATCAGTTTCCAAACATTCTTTTTCTTCCTGGACTCCATGACGTTGTCTCCCTTTAACACACACACCCTCCTCCATAACTCCCCCCACCCAAAAACCTTATTGTACTTGCTGTCCCATAGGTTCATCAATCCTGCGTTTCATATGCCAAAAACCAGAAAAGCATACAACACAGCTTCAAGAGGATGACCCTTGAAGGGTCATGACATAACACCTCTGAGATAAACCTTAATTTGAACAAACTGGAAACAAAGCAAAAATACAGGAAATGTTGAAAACCAGATCAGGTCCAGTGTGCATCCGAGGGGGTAACATCTAACCTTTTTATTTTTTAACAATTTATTGGGACTCATACAATTCTTATCACAGTTCATACTAATACATACATCAATTGTATAAAGCACATCTGTACAGTCTTTGCCCTAATCATTTTTTTCTCCTCTTTTCTTTTTTTACATTTTATTAGGGACTCATACAACTCTTACCACCATCCATACATATACATACATCAATTGTATAAAGCACATCCATACATTCCCTGCCCCAATCATTCTCAAGGCATTTGCTCTCCACTTAAGCCCCTTGCATCAGGTCCTCTTTTTTTTTTTTCCCCTCCCTCCCCTTTTTCCCCCTCCCTCATGTGCCCTTGGTAATTTATACATCGTTATTTTGTCATATCTTGCCCTATCTGGAGTCTCCCTTCCCCCCTTCTCTGCTGTCCCTCTCCCAGGGAAGAGGTCACATGTGGATCCCTGTAATCAGTTCCCCCTTTCCAACCCACTCACCCTCCACTCTCCCAGCATCGTCCCTCACACCCTTGGTCCTGAAGGTATCATCCACCCTGGATTCCCTGTACCTCCAGCCCTCATATGTACCAGTGTACAGCCTCTGTCCTATCCAGCCCTGCAAGGTAGAATTTGGATCATGGTAGTTGGGGGGAGGAAGCATCCAGGATCTGGGGGAAAGCTGTGTTCTTCATCGGTACTACCTCACACCCTAATTAACCCATCTCCTCGCCTAAACCCTTCTATGAGGGGATTTCCATTGGCCGACACTTGGGCCTTGGGTCTCCACTCTGCACTTCCCCCTTCATTTAATATGGTATATATATATATATATACATATACATATATACATATACACATACATACACACACATATCTTTTTTTTGCATGATGCCTTATACCTGGTCCCTTGGCACCTCGTGATCGCACTGGCCGGTGTGCTTCTTCCATGTGGGCTTTTTTGCTTCTGAGCTAGATGGCCGCTTGTTCACCTTCAAGCCTTTAAGACCCCAGACACTATCTCTTTTGATAGCCGGGCACCATCAGCTTTCTTCACCACATTTGCTTATGCACCCATTTGTCTTCAGCGATCCTATCATGGAGGTGTGCAGTCAATGATATGATTTTTTGTTCTTTGATGCCTGGTAACTGATCCCTTTGGGACCCCTCGATCACACAGGCTGGTGTGTTCTTCCATGTGGACTTTGTTGCTTCTGAGCTAGATGGCCGCTTGTTTATCTTCAAGCCTTTAAGACCCCAGTCACTATCTCTTTTGATAGCCGGGCACCATCAGCTTTCTTCACCACATTTACTTGTTCACCCACTTTGGCTCCAGCCGTTGTGTCGGGAGAGTGAGCATCATAGAGTTCCAATTTAATAAAAGAAGGTATTCATGCATTGAGGGAGTGTTTGAGTAGAGGCCCAAGGTCCTTCCGCCACCTTAATACTTGACCTATAAATATAGACACATATCTATTTCCCCATCCTCCTACATATATTTGCATGTACATGTATTTATCTAGACCTCCAAGAATGCCCTTTGACTCGTAGCTCTTTCCTCCATCTCCCTTGACTTTCCTCCTGCCCTACTACCATGCTTCGTCGCCACCTGGGCTAGAGTATACCTCTTCTCTAAGCAACCTTACCCTTGATCATTTCCCACCAGGCCTGCCACTCCCCCTTCTCTACCATTTGGGGTCCCATGTTTTTCCCTTGTCCCTGGGTTTGTTAACACCACTTCCTTACCCCGTCTACCCCCCCACCCCAAGTCCCCCCGGAACTGTCGGTCCCGTTGTTTTTCCTCCAGATAGTTCATCCAGCCTGTCCTATTCAGACAGACCTGTGGAGACACTAACATGCCCGAAGAACTTCTAACCTTTTAAAATGTTGTCGTTGTCATTGGGTGCCTTTGAGTCAGTTTCAACTCATTCTGACCCTGTGCCGTCCTCACAATTGTTCTGTTTGAGCCCTCTGTTGCAGCCACTGGGCCAATCCAGCTCCTTGGTGGTCTTTCACTTTTCACGGCCTCCACAGGAGCACCCATGTCCTTCCCCTTCACTCCTTTTTGTAAATAAGTCCGTTCATTTATCTGCTTTAGCTTTTGCTCAGCCCAGAACACTTGGTTCTTTCTTAAACCAGAAGCCTCCCTGGACTAATCGTTATGGGAAATGAAGAAGCCTTTGAAGATGGATTTGATTTTGAATATTTAGTATGTGGCAGGAACAGAGCAAATTGGGTTTTGGACAGCTAGCCCGAAGGTCAGCGATCCAACCCAGCAGCCCCTCCGTGGGATAAAGACGCGGCTCTCTGCTCTTGCAGAGGGCTAAGGCTTCAGAAACCGTGTGTTGGGTCGCTGTGAGTTGGAATTGACTCGGTGGTGCTGGGTTGTATTTGGGGCAGAGTATCTCAGCGAGTGAAGATGGACCTCTTTCCGTTTTGGTCACCAGTGTGTCCTAAGCCCTAGAAGAGGGCCTTGCGTGTAAGCAGGGGCTCCGCATATATCTGTTGAGAGAATGAGATGACGCATGTTTTGTTGAGTAAATAATGAGGACGAATCCATTTTCTAAGCACTTTTACCTGGTGCCAGTCACAGACTAGATTAGGCAGCAAAAACAGAAGATTGGAGACAAGAAAGTGGGGATGGGGCTAAGGGGCGGGAGCAAAAGAAGCACAGGTGGTGGTCTTGGCAGATGCAGTTATAAATTAGTGAAGTTCTTGTTTTACCACCCATGTAGGCCATGTGACATTCTTACCCATGTAGGCAGAATCAAATCTAAAAGGACAGGACGCATAAAATTGGTGAAGTCTCTGAATTTCACCACCAGACTCTGCATGCTCTCTCCCTTCTGGGCGGGGTTCCTGCCCTCCACGCTGTGAAGCGAGGCTGGCAGGCCAGCGGAATGGAAGGATCCCCTGGACTCCACTCTGGTTGGCAGAAGTAGTTCTTGATGATCAGTTTGGAAAGGAAGCAGGCTTACAGGAGCCCCCTCTGTTGCTGAATGCACCCGAGAGGACCAGACACTGCTTAGGACTGAGCATCGCCTCTGCTCACCTGGCGTATGGGGTGGGGAAGGGGGTCTTGAAGGGAATGTGCTGGTGCACATGTTACATGCTTCATCTCATTCTCTCAACAGATATTTAAATTTTCCCCCTTTTATTTTTAATGGATTTATTGGCACATAATTTACTTAGCATACACTTCAGTAGTTCACTTGTATAGTTTTATCAAGGAAAATTATACAATCATTACTATATCAATTTTAGAGCACCTCCCACCCCCATCCCCACACCCATTGGTTACATGATCTTTAAAATGAGTTGTGCAATCCCAGTCAGCTCTAGTGCTCCCTCAGTTAGGTGCATTTTAAGGTCACCAAAATGCTCATGTCCCATTCTGGGGAACAAGTTTTCTTGGCAGTCAAGGACCACAATTAGGGAGCAGCTTGGGAATGTATCTCTTGTCTTACCCCCTGTGGATTTTGTGTACATGGGAAACCACTAGGCTGCAGAAATAATACAGAAGTGTCAGTGCCATCATCAGATCTGCCATAAATTAGAATGTGTGCTCTAATTTGTTAGCTATGTGCAACACCTCTGGACTACAGGCATTATCTGGTTTAGACTCTGAGACATGAAGAAACTTGGCCAAAGTCCTATAGTAAAAAGAGAGCATTCAGCTGCAAACTCCTACAGTGCTGTCAGCCTCTCTGCTTGACAGCCCAGGCCGCATGCCAGGTAGAGAATGGGCAACAGGAAGGGGAGCGGCAGCAGGGAGGGTGGAGCATGACTGTACATGATACTGAATTCAAGCTTTATCTCCTGGCTTTCCCAGAGTTGTAGCTAACTAATTGTTGTTTCCCCTTCCAAGTTCAAGATGCCTCTGATAGCCAGTCATGCTTCCAGGTTGTACATTCCTAAAGCCTGTGGAAACCCCTGGAGGGCTATTCTCAGGTTCTGCCCAACCCACCCGATAGCCTTGGAGTTGACCGCCCATAGGGTTTCCAGGCCCGTAAATCAAGAAGGACGCAGACTGCCACATCTTTCTCCCATAGAACGCCTGCTGGCCTTTCAGATAACTACCAAGCACCTAACCACTGCTCCTCAACGCGTCCTGCTGCCAAAACCAAAGGAGTATTTCAGAGTCCTCGCCTTCCTTGCAGCCATGGCCCCGCTACCCAAAGTGTGACACACCAAACAAGCCCCAAACTCACTGCCATCAAGTCCATGCCACCTCATAGTGACCCTGTAGGACAGGGCAGAACTGCCCCTGGGAGCTTCTGAGATTGTAACTTTAGGGGGAGTAGAAAACCCAGTCTTTCTCCTAAGGAGTGGCTGCTGGTTTCAAACTACAGTGTTCAACCACTATGCCACTGGAACATAAATAAGTCATATACAATGTTAACAATATTTCTAATTAAAAATGTATGTACGTTTTTGGTGCTAACTATCTTTAAAATAGCTTCAGGTATACATGTGGAGTAATTTTACCATCAGAAAGGGGTTCCGATCCGTTAGAGCTTTTTGTGACATCTTGAAATGGACTTACAGGCTCCTGTGAGTGTGCAGAAGGTGACTAATAGAGAAGCAGAGCATATTTAATATACTGAAATGGTCTCTACTTTTGTGGAAGCTAGTTTTAGTTTAGTAAACTTGAGCAGCCAACTAAAGATTTCCACATAGAATTTGGCAACTTTATTTGCCAAATGAATTGAAATAGGCAGGCCTGATGATAAAGACTCATCAAGTCAATTCTAATCCTAGAAAATAAGGTTTCCAAGGGTGTAAATCCATATGCAAGCAGACAGCCTCATCTTTTTCTCTCAGAGCAGCTAGTTTGTTTGAACAGCTGACCTTGCAGTTAGCAACCCAATGCTTAGCTCACAGCACCACCAGAGCTCCTGAAACTGGGATTATTTTCCCCTAGGGCAGCAGTTCTCAGCCTGATTCGTAACAGTGGCAACATTACAGTGATGAAGTAACAACGAAAATAATGTTATGGTTGGGGGGGCGGTGTCACCACAGCATGAGGAACTGTATGAAAGGGTCGGGGCCTGAGGAAGATTGAGAAACACTGCCCTGGGGATTAAACCGGTTCCTCTTTGTTCTCATCGTTTGGGAAACACCCTTTCTCATTCTGTAGAATTGCCTAATTCCCATGTCGCCTTTGACTTTTTAACGTATTCCCCAAACAAAATCTCACTGCCATGGAGTCAGTCCGGACTCAGAGTAACTCCTTAGGGCAGGGTGAAGGGGCTGCTGGATTTGAACTGTTGACCTTGTAGTTGGCAGTCCAATGGGTAACCCACTGCAGTGCTAGCGCTCTTTCAAGAACTTGAGGTTGAGAAATAGATCCATTGAGACATTCTGGAGAGAAAGCTATAAATTATTCTGATTGCTAATAGAAAGTGCTTTCTGAATAATGTAAAGATGATTAAGGTTTGAATTTGGTACCCTCTTTCAAACCTACGGCTTCTTCTTCTGCCTGAAGAATCCTCGCTGTAGCATGATCTATTAAAAAAGCAAAGTCCATCGGGAGAGAGGGAAAAGGAGCTGAAACCAAGGGCTCAAACAAAAAGTAAATGTTAAAAATAAACAAACAAAAATGTGTAGAAAATGATGATGGAAACATATGTATAAACATGCTTGATACAATTGATGTTTGGAATGTTATAAGAGCCCACAATAAAATGATTTTTTTAAAACTAACAAAGTCCAAAACATATGACCTATCTCTATCCAGGAAAAATAGAGAAATCCTAAGTAATTGCTACCCTGAGACTATCATAGAAACATCACTCAGTCAGTTATAATTTCTGGATGTAGAATAATAGCAAATAAAAGGATTATTATAAAATTGGAGCAGATAATGCTGTTAGCAGTTACAACTTGGAACAAATAGTGGAATAGAACACTCTAGCCACTAAGACTACTTCTTTCCAACAGAGATCTTAAATGGAAATTGGACAGGTTCCCTTGACTCTAGGATTTCATTACCTCATTCTTTGGCAAATTCATATGTGGCTCAGGTTTTGCTCCAGAACACTCAGAATGTATTTTGTTATAAGTCCTGGGGTTGTATTCTGTGGCTATACCTAGCCAACCTGTTTCTTTTTTAAAAATCGTTTTATTAGGGGCTCATACAACTCTTATCACAATCCATACATACATCAATTGTGCAAAGCACATTTGTACATTCATTGCCCTCATTTTTCTCAAAACATTTGCTCTCCACTTAAACCCCTGGAATCAGCTCCTCATTTTCCCCCTCCCTCCCTTCTCCCCTCCCTCATGAGCCCTTGATAATTTATAAATTATTATTTTGTCATATCTTTCCCTGTTTCCCAGGGAGGAGGTCACATGGATATCCTTGTAGTTGGTTCCCCCTTTCCAACCTACCCTCCCTATACCCTCCTAGCATCGCCACTCACACCACTGGTCCTGAAGGGATCATCCACACTAGATTCCCTGTGCTTCCAGTTCCTATCCAGTGTACATCCTCTGGCCTAGCCAGATTTGTAAGGTAGAATTGGGATCATGATAGTGGGGGTGGGGGGAACATTTAGGAACTAGAGGAAAGTTGTATTTTTCATCGTTGCTACATCACACCCTGACTGGCTAGTTTCCTCAGACCCTTCTGTAAGTGGATGTCCAGTGGCCTACAAATGGGCTTTGGGTCTCCACCCTGCACTCCCCCCCTCTTTCACTATGATAAGATTTTTTGTTCTGATGATGCCTGATACCTGATCCCTTCGACACCTCGTGATCTCACAGGTTGGTGTGCTTCTTCTATGTGGGCTTTGTTGCTTCTGAGCTAGATGGCCGCTTGTTTACCTTCAAGCCCTTAAGACCCCATACGCTATACCTTTTGATAGCCGGGCACCATCAGCTTTCTTCGCCACATTTGCTTATGCAACCATTTGTCTTCAGTGATCTTATCATGGAGGTGAGCACACAAGGATATGATTTTTTGTTCTTTGATGCCTGATAACTGATCCCTACGGCACCTTGTGATCACACGGGCTGGTGTGCTTCTTCCATGTGGGTTTTGTTGCTTCTGAGCTAGATGGCCGCTTGTTTACCTTCAAGCCTTTAAGACCCCAGATGCTATATTTTTTGTTGTTGTTGTTTTTGTTTTTTTTTTGCTATATCTTTTGATAGCTGAGCACCATCAGCTTTCTTCACCACATTTGTTTATTCACCTGCTTTGTCTTCAGTGACTGTGTCGGGAAGGTGAGCATCATAGAATGCCAATTTAATAGGAGAAATTATTCTTGCATTGAGGGACTACTTGAGTGGAGACCCAATGACTTTCTACTAAACCTATAAATATGAGCACATAGATCTATTTCCCCATCCTCATACATAATATATTTGCATATATACATGTCTTTATCAAGACCTCTATAAATTCCCTTTTCCTCCCAGCTCTGTCCTCTATTTCCTTTGACTTTCCTCTTGTCTCACTATCATGCTCAGTCCCCACAAGGGTTTCAGCAATTGCTCTTAGTTACATTACCCTTGATCATGCCGTATCAGGCCTCCCACACCCTCCTCACCACCGATTTGGATCACTTGTTATTCCCTTGTCCCTGGGTTAATTAACACCACTACCTTTCCCCCCACCTCCCCCTCTCCCATGTCCCTGTGGAACTGTCGGTCCTGTTGTTTTCTCCTCCAGATTGTTCATCCAACCTATCTTATTTAGACAGACCTGAGGAGATAATAGCATGCACAAAACAAGACGGAGCAAAACCAAGCAACCATATACAAGAAAACAACAACAGCAACAAACCAATGACAAAAAAACAAAACACGACAAGAAAGAAAAGCTTGTAGTTAGTTCAAGGATTGTTTGTTGGCCTTTAAGAGTGTTTTCCAGCCCAGTCTGTTGGAGCACCACACCCTGGCCCCAAAGTCCACCTTTTCCTGGGCAGCCACTCCATTCACTTGCTGTACCGTTGCACCCCCTTAGCATCTTGCCTCGGTGTGGCAAGATCAGATTGGGCGTAATTCCATCACTGTGTCTCCGGTGCTGTCCTCCGCAGGGCCATGGGTCAGTGAGGGGCGTCATGTCTCATAGTGGGGCCGGCCATGTTGTCCTCTCTGTGGACTGGATGCTCTAATTTGGGTCATCGTCATCATCTTCATCATCCTCCCCCTTCATCGGCTCCCGTGTGATCTGATCAGATATGTCCTTCTCCTGGAGCTTCAGATTCAGTGCCATCCTTTGAAATCTTCTGGGTGGAGGGGCAGGTGTCCACTTAGTAGTTGGGACTAGGGTCAGCCCCCCAGACCTCTCCACTGGTTCTCTACTCCAAGCCAGCATGTTGCATTCATATCTTGGAGCACCAGGTGGAAGTCTGGTCCCTCTTTCCCTGTGGAGATATAAACAATACCCTCCCCTTGGATGGGTTACTGCCCTGTGCCCCCGCTACCCATTTTTTTTTCCTTTTCCCACTTCCTTTTTATAGCCAACCTGTTTCTAATAGACATTGTCAACCGAGCTGCAAGTACCTGACCTAAAGAAAGTCTATAAGGCATTTGTTTTTATAGAAACGTAATGTCCTTAAAGAAAATAGGCAAGATGGGGTTAGCGAATTAACTCATCTATGTTCTAACCACCCAAATAACAGCATTTGGATTTACTTCTTTACTAAAACGGAAAATGATAGAATGAGTCAACTTTTCATAGTATCATTATGAAAAATATGAACCTAGAAAACGGGCACATTTTCTACCTCCGCACCATTAACTATCTATAGCCAACTGTATTTGTATCAACTATGTTAGTACCTTGATCCTAAAACTAAACCACTGCCTTCCTGTTGACTGATGACTCATAGTGACCCTATAGGGCAGGGTAGAACTGACCATATAGGATTTCCAAGACCATCAATCTCCTTGAGCAGAAAGCCTTGTCTCTATCCCATGGAGCGAGCAGCCAACCTTTCAGCCCTATACTCAAACCACTGCTCCACGAAGGGTTCTTTTTCTTTTTACTAATCATTTTTGGGGGCTCATACAACTGTTACCACAATCCATCAATCCATCCATTGTGTCAAGAACATATGTACATTTGTTGCCATCATCATTCTCAAAATATTTGCCTTCTTCTTGAGCCCTTAATATCTGCTGCTCATTTCCCCTCCCTCCCCACTTCCCCCTTATTATTATTGTAATCATTTTATTGGGGGTTTTCTTTAGTTTTTTAAAAGCCCATTTCTAGGTCCTTTTCCGGTTCATAAGCATGATGATCGGGTTTTCATGTGTCTGTGTGATATGTGCCTCCCATAAACCTTGCTATGATGTGGGCACATTACCTGCCTGACATGGAGGGCGGGGGGCGGAGTACTTTCTATTGAATCTTGCTCTTTTCATTTTTATTATCTAAGTAAGTTCTATGTCAGAACAGTAGGGAAATGGCTACCTCCAAATATATAAATATATACCCATTCATAACACGGTCATCTTTCTGCAGTGAGCGTTTCTGTATTTTTTTTAACATTTTATTAGGGACTCATACAACTCTTATCACAATCCATACATATACATACATCAGTTGTATAAAGCACATCTGTACATTCTTTGCCCTCATCATTTTCAAAGCATTTGCTCTCCACTTAAGCCCTTTCCATCAAGTCCTCTTTTCCCCCTCCCTCCCCGCTCCCCTCTCCTTCGTGAGCCCTTGATAATTTATAAATTATTATTTTGTCATAGCTTACCCTATCCGGCGTCTCCCTTCACCCACTTTTCTGTTGTCTGTCCCCCAGGAACTTTTCTGTATTTTGGGCTTATTTCTTTAGGACAGTGATTCTCAACCTTCCTAATGCCGTGACTCTTAATATAGTTCCTCATGTTGTGGTGATTCCCCAACCATAAAATTATTATTTTAAATCATTTTATTGGGGGCTCTTACAGCTCTCATAAGCTTCCATACTTCAGTTGTATCAAGCATATTTGTACATATGTTGCCACCATCATTTTCTAAACATTTGCTTTCTATTTGAGCCCTTGGGACTGTAACTCTTTTTTTTTTTTTAAATCATTTTACTGGGGGCTCGTACATCTACTGTGTCAAGCACATTTGTACATTTGTTGCCATCATCATTCTCAAAACATTTTCTTTCTACTTGAGCCATTGATGTCAGCTCCTCATTTTACCCATCCCTCCCCGCCTCCCCTTCCTTACAAACCCTTGATAATTTATGAATTATTTTGTCATGTCTTACACTGTCCAACATCTCCCTTCACCCACTTTTCTTTTATCCGTCTCCCAGGGAGGAAGTTATATGTAGATCCTTGTAATAAATGTCCCTTCTATCCCAACTTCCCTCTACCGTCCCGGTATCACCACTCTCACCACTGGTCCTGAGGAGTTCATCTGTCCTGGATTCATAAAATTATTTTCATTGCTACTTCATAACTATAATTTTTCTACTGTGATGAATCAAGCGACCCCTGTGTAAGGGTCATTCGACCCCCAAAGGGGTTGTGACCCACAGGATGAGGACCGCTGCTCTAGGATATATACTTAGAAGTAGACATAAACTGTATTAAGAAAAGTTTCCTTATTAGTGATAAATCCAAGCCTTAGGTTACATGCCATAGGCCCATGCTTTAGTGCTTTTGGTTATTCGTCAGAATTTGAGTGGTCATGCTGGTTAAGCATGAAAGAAATACCGATTTTTTAAACAGCTGTATTGGCATACAGTTCCCAAACTATACGCTTCCACTAGTTCAGTCATATTAAGAAGAGTTGTGCAAACATCACCATAATCAATTTCAGGAAAGACTGTTGCTCTTTTAACCATGCATACTGTCGATTATTTTTGCTTAAGTTATAATTTCATTGTAGGGGCCAAGACACACCACCCAGTACCTCCCAGTCAGTATTTGTAAGATCAAAGGATAAGTGAAATATGTATTTGCTGGCAGGTCTAAACCGATAAAGCCTCTGAATTTGCCTTTGGAAAAACATCTGCTTTTCCTTCTGCAGTCAGCTCCTTTCCTAGAATACACAGAGGAGACTCTTGCTATCAGATACAATTTCTTATCCCCAGGCAATTCTAATTTGCATCTTTTCTAACCTGCCTTTTTCTTCTTTTTAATTAGAATTTTTATTTTAGGAAGCATTCAACAGGAAATAAGCACGTGCACAAAAAGCCATGTATAAGAAAGGCATAGTAGCTTACTTTTAAGGACACTCAGGAGGATTTTCTTCCTAGCCTTACCAGGATGAATAATTATTTTCTAAAGCAACTGATTCGTTTTTACTTGGTGAAATTTTAATCTGTGTGTGTGTGTGTGTGTTTGACTACTAGAAAGCTGGTCTAGCTTTAGCAAGTATTGAAGCCTTCCTGGCATGAGTGATCCTCACTGCTTGTTGTTGCATCAGCCTTGGTCTCTAAAGAATAATGTATATTTCTACTTGAGGTTTTTATTTTTGTCTTCAACTATTCTTTTTTTTTTTAATTGTTTTATTGGGGGCTCGTACAATTCATGTCACTTGAGGTTTCTTTCAAAGGGGCCATCCTAGGTGTTTATCCAGAATATTCCACAGTAAATTTCCAAGCAATCTTCTAATATAACTACTCAAATGGTCTTTTTGCCCGTTTATGCCCAGTGGGGCTGCTTGGCTCCACCCTCTGGCCCTGGGTGAGCCCAGCCTCTCCGTCCTCCTCATCTGAGGGCCTAGCTGCTAGGCACCAAAAAACTAACCACCTGCCATCAAGTGGGTGATGACTCTCAGTGACCCTGTCGGACAGAGTCGACCTGCCCCTGTGAGATTCTGAGACTGTTCATCTCAGAAGCCTCAGAGTGGCTGGTTGTTTCAAACCGCCGGCCTTGTGGTTAGCAGCCCAAACATAGCCAACGATGCCACCAGGACGACCATCTCACCTTGTTTGCCGGGGTGGGGGTGGGGTGTTGCTCATCTCTTCCAGTTCTAGAATGGGAAAAGCAACTGCAGAGCATGTCACCAGGCCCCAGAACTTGAGGCGGTCCCAGGTCCCATGGCTTCATGCTTGGGTCTCATTTCTTACAGGCTTGTTAGATGGTTTTCGTTTCATGTTCTTAAAGTATGTCTTTTTTTTTTCCAGGTGAATGTCGGATGTGTACCCAAAAAGGTAGAATTTTTATTTCTCTTTCCTTCATACTCCTTTTTCTTATTTGGTGAGTTGTGATCTGAATAAGGATGCTTCCTTATAGGAAGCTCTCTACAAAACTTCACTGCGAGCCCAACTGCAAAGGGCTTAATTAAACAAGAGCATAGCTTGTGTTTGCTTGTACTTTTTCCTGTCACATATTAAGAAGCCTGGAGAGGTAATGCCTGTCTCTTAGTTCCTGCTTAATACTTTTTTCCCCCCTTTCCTTTTTTTTTTTTAAATAAAGAATTTTACTGGGGTCTTACAGCTTTTATAACCATCCATACATGAGAGTAGGGGGAAGGTGGGACAATACAAGATGTGGAAAAAATAATCTATAACTTACCAAGGGTTCGTGAGAGAGGGTGGGCGGGGGAGGGAGGGAGAAGTAATGGGGAGCTGATATCAGGGGCTCAAGTGGGAAGAGAATGCTTTGAAAATGATGATGGCAGCATATGTGCAAATATGCTTGACACATTGGAGGAATGTATGGATTGTGATAAAAGATGTAAGAGCCCCCAATAAAAATATTTTTTAAAATTGTATTTCTCAAGTTGCTTTCATGAGGTTTCTGGATTCCATGTGTGACGTTACTTGTTGCTCAATCCTGTGTTTCGGGATTAGTACCCATCCTTGCTATTCCAGAAATGTGACTGTATTGCTTTTGTTCAGGAGGGATCAGACAGGCTAGTGATGTGATTACTGACCATCACGAGGAACTGACTTGTTTTTTTAATGTATCGATTTATTAGTGTAGAGTGCATGATATTAAATTTGGGCTTAGAAATCAAGACTGGTTGTCATCAGTACAGGACAGTCTTTTCTCAATAAGGCCAGCAAATCAGATTATTGAAGACTTGTTTTTCAGCATTTTCATAAAACTGTATCCTCCTGAATTCTTTTGACTGCTGTAGTGGTTTGGGGTCCTAGTATCTGTTTATAGATCACATTTAATGAACTCATTCTTTCTGCTCGACAAAGATGAAGCATTGGCAAATCTTATTTCCAAAGTTGCTGCTTGCTTAAACTTGCAAATAATTTTACTCATCATGTGAATGTACTTTAAAACGTGTTTTAATCCCAAGCTTACAATCTTTTGTAACCAAGAGTACATTTTAAATTGACAGCTTCCTATTATCTCAACGAATACTATAATCTCATCAGTGACACATAAAAGAGTTTAATTCCAGAAAGGTTTCCTGTAATCTGTCCTTTAATTCATCTATTTTTTGTTTTCTTTTTCGATTTAGGAAAATTTCTTTTTTTGTTGGGGGGGATATTTTCCTCATTTGCTTTATTTCCTTTTGGTCCTAGATTTTGAAATCTATTCCATTTGAAATTGTAACTAAAAACAAACATAAACAAATGAAAAAAACACTACTGCCATCAAGCAGATTGCAACTCATAGAATCTACACAGGGAAGAATAGAACTGATTTCTGAGGCTGCAAATGTAATGGGAACAGAAAGCCTCCTCTCTCTTGGCTTATGAATTCAAACTGCTGGCCTTCTGGTTTGCAGCCTGACACGTAACTTACTATGCGACCCAGAGCACCATTTGAGGTCATGAAAATAAATAAATCGTGTAAATTAATTATAGCATGGTTTTCTCATTCAGCCATTTATGATAGCAAATTCAATGTCAATTGGTGCTATCTTAGCGCCTCATTATTTAAAAATACTATTTGTGTTAAGCTCTGACTCTTCCAAATAACTGAATACTTAATAGAATTCATTGTTTTATAGTTTTTAGCCATCAACTTTATCTAAAAGATGACTTCAAATGATTTTACTGTAAAATTATAACTCTTATTACCTGGAACTGAATCAAACAGGGCAGGGTTTAAAGCTATCTAAAACTTTGAAGGAAAAGGAATATATATATGAAGGGATATGATGAGGCATTTTCTATTGTTTATACACCAGGTATTTTAGCAGGAACACCGGTGGTGTGGTGGTTATTCATTGAATGTTAACCACAAGGTCCTCAGTTTGAAACCACTAACCGCTCTGGGAGAAAGAGAAGGCTTTTGACTCCTGTAAAAAGTTAGTCTTGGAAATCCCAGGGGCAGTTCGGCCCTGTCTTATCGGTTCACTAGGAGTTGTAGTTGACTTGATGGCAATGAGTGAGAATTTAACAGTAGGAATAAGTTTCCCCAGCATCTTAGAAACCTCACTATAAAATCCATCTGATGATGCTTCTGAATTTTTCTTTAAAAATGTATATACCTAAAAAGAAAACAAAACAAAAAAATGTATATACTATTGGTTAAACTTTCACCTGAACTACACGTTCAAAACATAATAATATAATAAAATTGATTAAATAAAATAAGTAAAATTATATACTTGGTTTTCTATTTAAATTTTATTTGCTGTTATATAGGTGTGATTTCATGATTTCTGCCTTTCCTCCAAACTCGTCGATCACTGTTTTGGATTCTTGCTTTTAATAGGTGATGTGGAACACCGCTGTGCACTCTGAATTTATGCACGATCACGTTGACTATGGCTTTCAAAGTTGTGAGAGCAAATTCAATTGGAGGTAAGTGTTATAGATGCTCAGAGGTTTTGCCTTACAAATATGAAATTGTTTTTTCCTTTCATAACTAAGTGACCCATCATCTTTTGGCGTTACCTAGTTTCCCAAAGTTTTGCGTGAATTCATTTATTTATTCAACTAGTGATTGAGTAGGCCGTGTGCCCAGGCAGGCTTCCTTGTCTCTGATGCAGAGAGAAGTGTGTGTTCCATGGGCCCAGCCCACTTCCACTGTGTGATAGATACGGTTAAGAAGCACTGTGACTGCCAGTTGACGATTCTCCACGGGCTGGAAGGGGGGCTTCTACCCTTGGGGAGGCCTATGAGAGTGTCCTCAAAGCAGTCGTCCAGTGGGGCTCTGAGTCACAGTGTGTGCTTCTCTGCTCAAGGGTGCTCAAGGGTAAAGGCTTAGTTCCTGCTTCTCAATAATGACTCAGGTTTCCTTGCAGCGTGATAAAGGAGAAGCGGGACGCGTATGTGAGCCGCCTGAACACCATCTATGAAAACAATCTGACCAAGGTTTGTAAGCTGGGTTTTGAATTTTGGAAAAGAACTCTTAGCCGGTAGGGAGAGCTACCACATCCTGTCAGACTAGAATATATAGCCTTTGCCTAGACCTCTGATTATGTCTGTAAGCTAATTTTGGCAATGGAAAGAAAGAAAAAGGACAAAGGGGGAAAATAGTTTTAGAGTTCTATTTCAGAGCTCCTGGGCGAGGTTCACGGGTCCCTCGTTGGAGCCCAAGAAGTCGAGCTGTCTGGGCGAGAGAGAGGTGAAGAGTTTTATCGCCCGGTCTTGGGGAAGAAGTAGCTGAGGAATTTTATTTTGCTGTCTGCAAACGCGGACTAAGCCACAGTGATCAATGTTAGCTACAACGGTTAGTCTCCTGCATCTGGGTTTGGGAGGTCACCGAGGGGAGGGGGAGGCTTGTTTTTCAGCAATGTCCTTGGAGTGTTCTTCTCTTGCTCAGGATATTTTCCCACTTGCTTGCCCCACCAACTCCCGTTTCTGCCTAAGAGTGTCCATTATTTCTTTTGCCATTATGCAGTCGACCTATCTCTGTAGGCTGCTTTCCTACCAAGAGTGAGAGGTGTGAGCCAGAGTTGGCCTGGCCCTCCATTTAGTCAGAAACCAAACACACCAGAACCTAATTATGTAGGAGTACATCAGCTGTGGTGGTGTCGCACTTCAGCATTCACTTGCCAACCACAAGGTCAATGGTTCAAGCCCACCAGGTGCACCAAAGAGAGGGATGTCGCAGCCTCCTTCAGTGAAGATTACAGTGTTGGGAAACCCTATGGGGCAGTCCTACTCGGTCCTCTTGGGTGGTTGTGAGTTGGGTTGGACTAGACAGCCGTGGGTTCGGTTTTGGATGGCAGTTTATTAATTAAAACGAGGGGCGTTAGCTGTCTAGACAACTAGCAGGGTTCATGTACTCAGAGCATCCTCATCCTACTCAGGAGACCAAGTAGCGGTTCAAAAGGAGGTTTGCGTGAATGGAATCTGATGCAAAGCAAATTTACAACTTGAGCAAAGGTACACTTGCTTCCAGCCTGCTGTGTTCCACTCTTCTGAGGCCTTCTCTGCCTCATTCCTCTGTTGCCAGACTTCGTCCTTCTCCCCTGTAGGCCTGGCAAACTGCCTCATCCCACTCTCCTTTGACTGGGCCGCAGCGAATACACCACATCTCCGTTGCCTTGCTGTCTCCCTGGGCCATTTCTGAGATGATGACATAGCTGCAGTCGTGTAGCTCAGGAGCCATTTGCTATTGGGGCCCTTGTGATCTCATTAGCAGCATGGTTATAAACCCTCTTTCAAGAGAGTTCCTTCTACAGCTGGCTAACCTTCTCTCTCTCTCTCTCTCTCTCTCTCTCTCAGCTGATTCTTAACATTCCGTCTGGAAATTCAAACCCACTATCACTCATTCATTAGGTTCCTTTTTGAAGGGTGATAGTTTCTGCTGTTAATTACCAGCAGGGCGGGCACACAAAAGTCCTCTATGCACCGACGATGCGCGATTTGAAGGCTGCCAAACATGAGGCGCCCACATCCGTATCAAATGCATACATGAGAGCTAAGGAAAGTACTTCTGTAAGAAGATGGAAAAGTTACGGAGAGAGTGAGATGTGTTCCTATGCACAAATCTTGGTGTGCAGTAGAACCTAACTATGACCTTTTTGTTCTGGCATTTCATAGAGGGAAGGAATTGCACCGAGTTGATCCAGAAACCCTGGGGAGGAAAGGAAGCTGGTCTAATATTCTAGGGAATGAAAGTAAAAATAGAATCATTTCCTCCCCCAGATGATTATCTGTAGTATTACCTCTCTACCCACCCCTTTTTGCCTCACACCCCAGGGAAATCATTGCCTTGGAGTTTGGAAGCTTTGTATTGATGTTGATTCAGCTTGCTTAAGCCGGGTACCTGTAGGAACAGGTCGGAAAGGGAGAAATATTTGGATACAAGCATGTTCCAAATTTTGTAAACCTTCCATTCTGTGATCATGCTTGCATGGCCCCATTATCCTCGTACGGTGCCCACTCTGCGTGCCAGTACCTGTGTCATGACTGGCAGAAGTTTGCCATCGTCCTCAAAGCAAGGCCCGTGTGCACAGATGCTGCTGAGAGCTAATCAGAGTCTTTCTCAACACCTTCACGTAGCACTTCACCATCTTGCGATGCTGTGATCCTGCCCCCGTTTTGTGTAAGCACGCAGAAGCTCAGCACTTCCCTCCCCCTGGCAGAGTCTTAGTTCCCTTCCACCTGGACTCCCTTCTCCTTTATTCGTGTGCTGTTTTCACAGGCTGTGGCCCAGTTTGCTGCAGGTCCTCCATAACTCCATTTGCACCCCAGATGCATGGAATCAGACTGCCATTGAACAAAATCCTCTAGTGGTGCTTTTCTTTAACAATCATTTTATTGGGGCTCGTACAACTCTTATCACAATCCATCCATCCATTGTGTCAAGCACATTTGTACATGTGCTGACATCATCATTCTCAAAACATCTTTCCACTTGAGCTCTAGTGATTCTTACAGATCCCCAGAATGTGGAGTCTGATTCAGTGTATCTTGCGGGGGCCTGGGGAAGGTCTGAACCGGTTCAAAGCCCTGCTTTCTCTCCTGTCTGCCCGTCCTGTAGACTCATCAATTTATTTTCATTGAGAGTAAGGAAGATGTGTCCCCTTCACTCTTGGGGACTAAGATGCAGTCTCCTTCTTGTGGGGGTGACTCGCGCATAAGAGTCGGTCTGTTCATCGAGGCACAACAGAGCACTGGGATTTCTTTTTACGCCACTTCACCAGCAAATGGCAGCCTTCTCACCTAGGTACCAAGAATAGGTATTGTGCAGAAATCTGAAACGATGGAGAGTTGTCTTGGCAGCCGCTAACCGAAAATCAAAATCCTTAGTAGAGAAAGGGAAAAATCGAATAAGCTCTGCAGCAGGTGTTTTATTTTAAGCAGAAAGTAAAGCCACCTTGGTTACTTCTTCAGTCCCATATAGATATCATCCATGGCTGTGCCACCTTCACCTGTGATCGCGCACCCACTGTGGAGGTCAATGGGAAGAGATACACCGCTCCTCACATCCTGATTGCCACAGGCGGCATGCCCACGCTTCCTCCTGAGACCCAGATTCCCGGTGAGTCTCCAGAGGCTGATGCTTGGCCACGTGTCAGACGGTTTACTGATGAGCTGCCGGGGAGGGAGGCGGAATCGCTACTTGGCAAGTCAGGGCTTTAAGCCGGGACTCCTGGGGAAGGGTGGTTCCCTTAATTCAG
The DNA here is from genome assembly GCF_050624435.1 of Tenrec ecaudatus. Classification (NCBI taxonomy): domain Eukaryota; kingdom Metazoa; phylum Chordata; class Mammalia; order Afrosoricida; family Tenrecidae; genus Tenrec; species Tenrec ecaudatus. The sequence continues at coordinate 109,510,163 of NC_134537.1, forward strand.
GTGGTGAACTGTGTGGGGCAGAGGGCTGCTTCTAGTGACAACGCCCAATTCTAAATATTGTGAGTTTGAAGCAAAGAAGAATGGTATGGCACGACAGTTAAAAAAAGGGATTTGAAGTAAAGGCCAGAACAGGAACTGCCTCCTTCGCATGGAGGGGTGAGAGCTGGTTGAAACCTTTGATGAGGAAGGTAGAGAGAAGAGACCAAGGCTGAGCTGTGTGTCTCCCCGCACCACCACCACCACCCCGCCCCCCCTGTACTTTAGGGGATGGTTGAGAGGATGGAGCAGAGCCAGCAAAAAAAAAATGTTTATTCATGAGAGCTGAAAAGATGTTAGTTCTTCAGGGAGATTACAGTTATTTTGTTATTAATCTCCTGTTTCTGGAGAAAGAATAAAAACTTTGACTCCGGAAAGACTTACTTGGCTGCTTCCCAAGTAGAAACATTAGCAAAACTTGTCAAAACAGAGTATGTTGGATTAAAAGATGCTTGGTTCTTGCATAAAATGTTGTAATTATTTTACAAGAAAGCACAGTCTTGTGTGATCTATTGAATCTTCCTACATAGGTGCCAGCCTCGGAATAACCAGCGACGGCTTTTTTCAACTGGAAGAATTGCCTAGGTAAGCATCCCAGGGATCCAGCCTCCCCGTCATCTCTCCTGCTGATAACATGTGGCCTACCACCTCCTCTCAGCCATTAAATGCCGGCTCTCGCTGGATTTTGTCTTCCTACACCTTCTGTAAGGAGCCCTGGTGTTGCCATGGGTAAGTGCTTCACTGTTAATCAAAAGGTTGGCAGTTCAAACCCACCAGGTGCTCCGAGGGAGCGTGACAGACTGCTTCTGTAAAGACATGGAAACCCCACAGGGCAGTTCTACTCTGTCCCGCAGGGTCTCTAGGAGACTGAAGCCACTTGACAGCACACGGCAAGAGCCTTTCCTCTACGGGGTGATGGTGGTGGGGGCGGGGAGGGCTCATTCACTGGGCCCCTCAGTGGATGATGCACATCTGTAATGCTTTTGGACAGAGCCAATTCCAAACATTTTTAGATTCAAAACCAAATACAGTTATTTCTAAATATAAATGGTAAAATCCTTCAAACAAAATTAGCCATAGTTTATAATTGTCTTCTTTCTTCAGTGTGATACAGCATCCGTTGGTTTTATGTCTAAAATCATGCTAGTTTTGCTTTTGTTGTTTTGGTTCGGGTGTTTTAAACAGCTGTCTCAGAGAGTTCTCCATAAGTGAAGGCTGTGGCTGTGTTGGTGTCGCGATGATAGGGGTTTGGAAATTGCTCTTTGTTGGAACCGCCTCAGTGAATTACCATGGCTTTGGATACACAGAGAGCCACAAATGAGCGGGGAAGTTAGTTTCTCTAATTTGAAGACACTGCAAATTCCAAGCTTTGTAGGTTGTGGGGCCCCACCTTTCACTGATGATAAGAGAGGACCCCGAGGGACGGGGAGAACCTGTGGGCCCAGAGGCTGGCTGCCATCTCCTCTGCAGGGCGTTCATTCTGCGGTCAGGATTGCTCAACGTGCTGCTCCCTCACCGTGTGTTGCCAGTCCAGTTTCAGGTCCTAATCCCTTTGCTTCTGTCAAGGCTTTCTGAAGGTGACTAATGGGTCATACTCTTTACCTTAATCCCCCTGGAGCCAGGGCTGGATAATGGGGGGCAAGTGAGCGCTTCTTTGCAGTTCCATGGCTCCAGTCAAACCTCTCCTTGGCTCAGAGCAAGGAGGATTCTGAGCCAATCCCATGGCCCTGAAGAATCTTGAGGAAAACTGGTATTCTCTCAAATTTGCTGTCAGGGTGTAGGAATTCACCCTGTGAAGGAATAGGTTTCCTCCCTTCATGACCCACCCCAAACTGCCTGAATGATATGACACATGCAAAAAATGTGTCTGGAAATGTCATGATTCGTATTGCTTCAGTGATATAATTTAATCCAGACTCATTGTTAGGCCAGGTTGACTAGCGAAACAAATCCAGTGACACACACACATATCAGAAAGAGCTTTATATCAAGGAGTAATTGTATATCAGGACACTAGTCCATAAAGCCCTCTTCAGGCTCACGAAGCCACATGCAATGATGCAGAATGCAGAAATACCACCGGCCGGTAGGTCCAATAGTGGTGGATGCATCTCCAGGGCTCTGGCTTCAGCTAGGGTCCTCTAGCAGGAAGGTGAAGGCAGGGAGAGAGAAGGGAGGTTCCTAGGAGCTTCCTTATGAGAAGGCCACACCCACAAGGAGTCACCATAGGGCTGTGACCTGATTGACAGGCTGTACTCCACCCCTACACTTTTCTATCTCTTCAAGTTGACATGAAATTATGTAAGTACTATACCCATCCTCCAGAAAGCTTCATTATACATATCTGCCCATTATATTCATTTGTTAAACTTGTATTGACATGCATAGTAGAAACAAAAAGCTCTGGGGACACAGAAAAATGAATCTATAGTTAATAATATGATTTTCCTTTTTTACAAAAGTCCTTTCCATTGTTAAAATGTTTGTGATTCAGTGACTAATTGAGGAAGGAAGGAAGACTTCCAACTAGATAATTCGTTCAGTCACTGCTGAGATTTGCATGTCCACCCCAGATAGACTGTATGAAAATCTGCATGTAACATGTCCCCCAGATGATTCTAGTTAAAATGTAAACTCTAGGGGGTGGGGGGAGGATGCAAATTCTCAGCAGAGGGGTAAAACTAGAATGACCCAGTTCAAAGCCTTGGAAAGAACAAATCCGGGAGCCAGCGTGCCGTCTGCTGTGGGCTGCCTGACTCCGTGTTACCCTCAGGAGGCTGGCTTAGGATGAACCCTGTGGAACCTGTGTAGCAGAAGTGGTTCTGAGCCCCATAAGGAGTTATCACAAGTGCTGTAGGGTTCTGAGGATAGAAGCTCATTTCCATTGGATTCTAGTGTGGGGAGTGGGGAAGGAAGGTGCTTCCGAGAGCGGAGAAACAGTGATGCTGCCGATCTCTGAAGAAGCCAAGCTGTTTTGTGCCTGTTTCTGCTTACTTACCTGTGTCCTCTAGCCGAGGGGTCCTCAGACTACGGCCTGTGGGCCACATGCGGCCCGCCGAGGACATTTATCCAGCCCGCCAGGTGTTTTTACCCTGTTTGTTTTTTAACTTCAAAAACTATAGTCTAGCCCTCCAATGGTCTGAGGGACAGTGAACTGGCCCCCTGTTTAAAAAGTTTGAGGACCTCTGCTCTAGCCCTTGCAACATCTTCCTACTGACCTCTTCAGGGCAAGTTCCTCTAGGAAGGGACCATTGCCTATCCTAGCCAGTGCAATGCTTGTGAACACCGGAGGATTTAAATGAAAACATTAGGAGAGTAAAAACAAGGTAGCTGGAGGTTGAAGAAGAGGAAAGAATTACCCAAGCCAACATGTAATCAGAGGAAGCTAGAGCTGGAAGAAGATCTATTTCACAGGTGTCGCCCTATCCAGTCATCTCTCTGTTCTTGCCCTGGGTTGTAGGATAGGGCGGTTGTCATGTCTAATTTACAGCCCGAGGTTTCATACTTTACTGTCCATTCAGACTATAGCCCCTCGGAGGGCAAAAATTCACGACACGGCCTCTTACCTATGCAGACCTGTTGCTAAAGGCTTGATTCCTGTAGACTCCATGGATGTTGGAAGGGCTCCATTGTTCTCACCCTGATTGTTTGCTTCTTCTTCTTCTTTTATTTTGATTGTTTGCTTCTTACACCAACGGGTTAAAAATGGTACAGGGCCACGATTGAAGCTCTAGGTGATTCCAGCCACCCATGGGGTAGCGCCAGTTGAGGGCCTGTAAGCACTGCAGTAGCACCACGATCTTGGCTTGGTCACTGTTAATTCCAACCTTTGTCCAAACCTTTAGTCTGTAAGCTTCGTTCTCAGACCAGATCCAGGGACTTCACGTTTTACTGCATATCTCTACTACAAAGAGCTTGCCAAAACTGGTCTTTAATCATGTGTCAAGGATCAGTGGGAGTGATAATGATCACGGATAAACGCTGAGCAGAGAAGAAAAGCCATGGTAAGAAGTGTAGCCCTGGTTATAGCTTTCGGTGGGAGATGATTACATACCGAGGTGTCTCTCTCTTCTCATGGCTTTTCTTGCTCTTTCCCCTCTGAAGAAATGTTGCCAAAGAATTTTTAAAACCTACAAATACATATTCCCTTCTTCTACATTAGATCTTTTACAGAAAAAGGACATTAATGGAACATTGGTGAAATCTCAATAAACAACGTGTGTGTGTGTAAATGTTCATGGAAACCATTATTTTTTCATTCCATTTTCCCACAAACTTTTTTAATCCTCCTCACTTTTTACCGATGCCAGTTTCATTTTTGACCAGTGGACCTCGGTTGTCTAAGACATTTGCTTTAGGGAAAACGGGACAGGGAATCTGAGAACCCTCTCGCCAACCTTTGCAAGGTTTGACCAGCTCTGGGATCGTTTCCGAGTCAGAAGTGTGTTCACCAGAATGACCGCGTGCCCCACCCACTCCGTGCAGGCGCAGTGTCATCGTCGGCGCGGGTTACATTGCGGTGGAGATAGCGGGGATCCTCTCTGCTCTGGGCTCTGAAACGTCACTCATGATACGGCATGATAAGGTAAAGTCTGTCCTGCTCCCTGCCCTTTCCTTGATGTTAGCTTTTGTAAGTCAACACTGAGCATATTTTCCCATGCTGCCAGTGGATATTAAGGTACGAGGAGTACGACAATCATTCATTGGTCTGCTCCACGTGGCACCGAATCCAGGTTGTTTGAATTTGGCATTATAATCCATCCAGCTTCGTTCGCACTGCTAGGTGACAATATGACTTTTATGTGATCAAACTGCCTGGTATTTTCCATATGAGATGGAAAGTCATCAGATGCCTTAATAAGGAGATGTGTAGGCGTAAATACAAGTGCTAGTTAAATCCACCAGAGTGTTAGGTTAATTTCTTATCCTGGAGATCAGTTTCATATGAGCAGAAAAAGCCACTAAAGCTTTTTCACTAAAAGGAAACTTCGCGATCACGTGCTCAAACTAAACTGCATGTTATCGGTGGAGACATTAAGACCCAAGAGAGCTTTATGACTGCTGATTATATCCACCCTGAGTGGTGTTTCCCAGAGGTAAGTGACTGCACTGCTAGAGCACATGCAGCAAATGGGGAAAAGAGAGAAGGCAGAAAGATAACCCAGGCTTTTAAAAAGTGAATACAGAAGTTTAAAAAACGGCAGCAGAAAACACATGTACTCAGGCTCCCTGCTCCTCTACCCACAGTGCTTCAGGCTCCTCCTCCCTCCTTCCTTTGTCCTGGTGTAATTTCACTCTAGAACTGCGTGCTGTATCACTCATGACTTCCCAAACCCTGCTGGGGGAATGTGGGTACGTGCTTCAGTGCTATCACAAAAAATCTCTTGAGGCCAAGCTAATGAGATTTCAGAAATTGTGGTAACGAACCTTCCTGTAAATCATATCAGAGGGAAAGCTGGCCCCAGTGGAAAGGACATCTCTGCTCCTTAGCTTTTATGGGGAGGGCGCACAGCGAAGACAGCGGGAAGCCTGGAAGTTGACTCTCCATTTCGCTCCGAAACAGAAGTTGGTGATGTCCAATGGAATTCAGATGATGGTGAACGAACGACTCTCGGAAAAGAAAGGATTTCTGAAAATGCCACTCACAATGTGACCATGATTGGAGGAGGGGAGAAGAGGGAGTGGAGGGAATGAGTTTCCCTCCCGAGTTTACAGCTTGTCTTTAATCAAGTTTCCTTCTGCCGCCCATCGCCCCTCCCTTTGCTGCCTGTGTTTGTATGCAGGTGCTCCGGACTTTTGATTGGCTCATCAGTTCGAACTGCACTGAAGAGCTAGAGCGAGCGGGCGTCCAAGTCCTCAAACACTCCCAGGTAACTGGTCGCAGCACTTGCCCACCGCTCTCTTGGGAATCCCACCTGTAGCTTCCACTCTACCCAGTGAGTTTTATAAACACAGGCACTGTGGCTACTCCTTTGCATTTATTTCCTCGAGAGCCGTGGTGATATAGTGAGTTTATGTACTGGTTGCTAACCATAAGGTCAGCAGTTCAAACCCACCAACAGCTCCGTAGGACAAAGATGAGGCTTCTGTTCCTGTAAAAGCTAGAGAGCCTTGGAGCCGGGGGTAGGGTGGGGGGACAGTTCTTTCCTGCCCTCTAGGGCTTCTGTGAGTCAGAATTGACCAGAGGGCAGTGAGTTGAAGGTTTTTGAGAGCACATCAATGTTTCTCCCTAAGAAACAATTATTTCACATTCAAAGATCAATGAGTTAAGGCATAAAAAGATTAGAAATCTAGGAGTTTAATGTAGAACTAATCCTTTGGTTAATGGCAGGTTTCTGTTTTCAGGAAATGGTGTTATAGAATGACTTTAAGTTTACCGTTTGATTTTGGTAGTAGAAAGAATTATGAGATACTTTGCTCCTCCTAAGTTTCAGTAGAATTCTCTAGGATAATTAGCCATTATTTTCACAGCTTCACAAAGGCCATATCAGGGGAATCAATGAGATCACTCTTTGTGAACCCGGACATTTTATACAGGCGTTTGGGTGTTGGTAAACTCACGTTAAGATCTCCACTAAAATACATAATATGCTCACTTCTCCTGACTAACTCTTACCTCCTCTGCTCAGTTCTGATTAAGAACATTCCAGGAGAAACAGGGACTGAACCGTTTTAAAAGCTTGCTGTATCTTCACCCCACTCTGCAAGAACCCCTGTGCTTCAATTTATGACTTGCAGTGTTATCACCGTTCTTTCTCACCACCCCCAACAGCTAAATTGGCATATAATTTACATATCATACAATTGAATAGTTGAGTCACATTAAGAAGAGTTGTACAATCGTTACTACAGTCAGTTTTAGAACATTTTTTCATTCTTGTACTCATCGCTAATAGCTTCCCGTTTTCCCCAGCCTCCCCTGCCTTATTCTCCCAAGCAAGAATCCAGTTACTGGCTTTATAGATTTACCTATCCAGATTTTATTAACAAAAAACCATTTTCTAAAAAATTAACAATAACCCCTTTGCCCTCATGGTGTAGGGAGTTGGTTATGTGTTTGACTGTTAGCCTCAAGGTCAGCAGTTTGGAACCACCAGTCCCTCCTTGGGCGAAAGAGGAAATTAAAAAAGAAATTAACAATAGCAAAGTAAAACAGATAAAAACCTCAAAAGCAGAAAATATTAAAACCGAGAACAAATGTTATCCGTTTTTTAAGGAGTACTCGTTGAATCATGTCTTTAAACTGGAGTCCTTTGGTGGTGTCTTCATTTGCCAGTGCTGCTTTTCCAAAAATTCCACAAGTGGGTGGCCGCAGAGAACGGATTTTCTCACCCTTTAGGAGGCACCGACTCTGGGGGGAGGCGCTCTTTCCGTCCACGCTGAGGGGAAGTCGTGCTCAGCTTTGCAGGAGCTCTTAGCTCCCTGGAGAGCACCCAGTGACATCCGTCTGCCCTCTGTTTTGCTTGCTCTTAACTTCTGTGTCTAATTTGTTCTTTCTATATCTCAATATGAAAAGGGGTTAGAGTTTATGACATATCCTACACTGATAGGGTCTCATTAACATAGCAAAGAAAACTTTGTTTCCAAATGGGATTTCATACAGAGGTGTAATAAAGCAAACAAACAAAAATAAACCCAGAGCTACTGCATAGGGTTTCCAAAGCGGTCAGTCTTAGAAAAGCAGACTGCCACATCTCGCTCCCACAGAGTGGCCAGTGGGTTGAAATCACCGAGCATCTAACCACTGCTCCTTTAGGGATCCTCCTCAAGTTATAGGGGCTGGGATTTGTAACCCCTCTTTTGGGGAGCACAATTCAGTCCTAACAGATGGAGATACAACGATTTAAGACCTTGGAGATCTGGTGGGGTCCTGGGAATTCTCATGTTGATGGTCTTTGGGCAAAAGTAAATAGCTGTGTATTAACTTGTGGAGTCCACTGGAGGTTTTTACTCTTGTTTTTAACATTAAGAATTCCAGGTGCGCCTTTGTCTGCTTTCCTTTTAAAAATGTTTCCTCCTTAACCACATGTTAATTGTCAATAGATCAAAGAAGTCAAAAAGACCTCATCCGGCTTGGAACTGAGCATGGTCACCTCAGCTCCTGGGAGGAAGCCCACTGTAACCACCATTCCGGATGTTGACTGTTTGCTGTGGGCCATTGGACGAGAACCGAATTCCAGGGGCCTTAATTTAAACAAACTTGTAAGTTTTTTTTTTAAATAAATAATTTTCTTGGAGGTTCATACAACTCGTATCACAATCCATACATCCATTCATTGTGTCAACACATTTGTACATATGTTGTCACCATCATTTTCAAAGCATTTTCTTTCCACTTATGCCCTTGTTATAAACTCCTCATTTTTCCCCTCCCTCCCTTCCTATTTCCCTCATGAACCCTTGATAATTCATAAATTATTTTATCATGTCTTGCACTGTCTGATGTCTGACCATTTTTATAAAACATTTTTTTCTTTTTGTTGTGGAGCAAAGAAGGTTTTATTTGTTTTTTTATTTTAAACCGTTTTGTTAGCATATAATTCACAAACTATACAAGTCAATAGTTCAGTCATATCAAGAGGACTCTACAGTCATCACCACAATCCATTTTAGCACATTTTATTCCTTCTTGTGCTCATCCTGATTAGCTCCTTGTTTCCCCCAACTTCCTCTGCCACATTCCCAAGGTAACATTAACCCAGTTCCTGTCTCTCTAGATTTACTTAACCTGGATTTCATATACAGAAAACCATTTAAAAAAACTAAACAAAAGCTAACAATAATATCAAAGTAAAATAGATAAAAACCTCAGTTGAACAGAAAGCAGAAAATATTAAAAACCAGAACAAAGTTAACGTGTATCTGAAGGGAAATCAAATGATAAGGTGCTAAATTTTAAACTAACTGAATCTTTTTAATCGTTTTATTAGGGGCTCATAACAACTCTTTTTTTTTCTCCTGTGGGTGGGGGAGTGTCACAGTGATCAGAGCCTGATTGGCTATGTCCCTAGGCCTGCTGGCCTAACACTCAGGGACTCAGCCCTGGGTGGGGGATGGGACGGGGAGTGGGCAGGGGCACAGTCTCCTGAAGAGACCAGGGAGTGAAACACAAGGTCCTCCCAGGAGGGCTCATAACAACTCTTATCACAATCCATACATACATCAGTTGTGTAAAGCACATTCGTACATTCATTGCCCTCATCATTCTCAAAATATTTGCTCTCCACTTACGCCCTTGGCATCAGGTCCTTATTTTTTCTGAATTTTCAATAATCTACTTTCCAGTGCATTCTGCATAGTAGCTAGGCTATTAATATGCCTGGTTGATGGTCAGAGGGAATTCACAGGAGGCTTAATCCACGTTTATCCCCCCCCCTTTTTTTAACTGAAACAGCCTTAAAATGAGTCGAGAGATCAAATGCTGAGGTATTTTATTTCACTCTAACTACATCAGCCATAATCAACTTTGCCATTCTTTTTGTCTGATGACAAGGCTAGGCACATACCTTGACTGGCCCGAAAGGATTGATTTACCAGAGGCTGACTGCATGTGTCCCCCTGCACATGGATTTTGGGCTGCCACTGTTGTCCATAACCTTCTGCAAACCAGATCTAAGCTCTGATACCATTCTCTCCTTCGAATTTATATTTTCTTATTTACAATCCTTGGATCCCAGAGGCTGGTGTGCTTCCAGGTGGAGTTAGTTGATGCCTCGCTTTGATGGCTGCTTGTTCGAAGACAAGCCTTAAGGTCTTCGTTGCTATTCCTTCTGGAAGCCAGGCACCATCTAGTTTCTTCACCAGCAGGGCCATGAATCAAGTGTAAGCCCCCAATCCATTCATTTTTCTGTGGTATAGGTATGGTTCCCCTTACAGATAGCATTGCCATTTTATGATAGAGATCATCACACCTTCCCTGATGAAGACTGCAGCCTTTGGCTTCCATCGGTAAGTGCTTCAAGTCCACTGCTCTTGCAGCAGCTGAGGTGTGTCATCTGCACATAAGGAACCTTCCTTCAATCCTGATGTGTGCTTTCCGTATACTGCAACTTCTTTGATAATTTGCTCAACACACAGAGTTTATTAGTATGGTGAAAGGATTCAGTGCTGATGCATGCATTGAGTTGTTCTGTTTGCTCTGTGTATAAGTTCCGCACGAGCCAATTAAGGGTTTGGGAATTTCTATTATTTGAGTTATCATCCTTAATTTGTGATGATCCCTATAGTCAAGTGCCTGTGCACAGTCAATAAAACACAAGTAGACATCTTTCTGGTACTCTCTACTTCCAGCTAGGATCTGTTTGACATCAGCAGTGATGTCCCTGGCTCCATGTCCTCTTCTGATTGTACTTTGAATTTCTAGTAGTTCCCTATCTGTATTGCTACGGCGATTTTTTAATTGCCCTAAACAAAATTTTACTCCCGTGGGACCACATTCTGCTGTTGGGTTACCTTTCTTTGGAGTGGGCACAGAAGTGGATCTCTTCCAGTCAGTTGATTAGGTAAGTGTCCCCCAATTTTCTTAACATAGACCAATGAGCACCTTCAGTGCTGGGTCAGCTTGTTGAATTATTTCCGTTGGCATTCGGTCAATTCCTGGAGCTTTGCTTTTAGCTAATGCTTTCAGTACAGCTTGGGCTTCTTCCATCAGCACCATTCGTTCTTGATCATGAACTACCTCATGAAATGGTTGAATGCTCACCAGTTCTTTCTGGTGCAGTAACTGTGTATTCTATCTTTTGTGTTTTCTGATTTGTTTTTGTTCTATCTTCTGATGATATTTCCTGCATTGTTCAACAGTTTGCCCATAAAATCCTTCAAAATTGCAATTCAAAGCAAGCCTTTTTTCCTTCAATTCTTCCTATTTGAAGAGCGTCGTGCTTGCTCTTTCCTTGTGGTTTTCTAACTCCACGTCATTCCATATTACATCCGAATACTTTGTCTTCTTGAGCTGCCTTTTCAAATGTTTTACTCAACTTTTTCATTTCATCATTTCTTCCATTTGCTTTAGCTACTTGAGGCAGTTTATTGTGCCAGCCTGGCTGATAAATACATGTGGGGTTAATTGAAAGGCAAAGGGATAAATGGCTTGGTGAGCCTCACCTTTTGAGTTCTTGGGTCTCTTGCTTTGTGATGGTCAGACCAGGGTGCAACTGCCTTAACCAGTTCCCTGCTTCAGCTGGCAAGGCTGACTTCCTGCAAGACATCCCCAAGGTGAAGCCGCATGGACCTACCCCGATGCAGCCCTGGGTGATGGAGCAGCCGTGTGGAGACCCCTGCCAGCGCTGCGATGCTTACACATTCACTGACTTGGCTTTTCTCCTGTGTTGGTGTCATTGTGTCTGCTTTGTGAGATGCTGTCGGTTATATGGGTTAATGTTGGACTTGTGGGCTTGGGCAGCACTGGGTTGGGATGTTTTCTTGATTCGCACTTAACCCTTTATATAAAACTCTCTCTTATACGTGAGTTTCTGTGGATTTGTTTTTCTAATGTACCCAGACTAACACACTCCCCTACATTCAAGAGAAGTTTCAGAGTCTCTTCTGGCTTCCACTCGGGGCTTTTCTTTCTTTTTATGTTTTGATGCTCTGGGTACCATCACATAATTTGTCGTCAGCTATTAGTTTTCCACTTATCAATTCTATTCTTGAGACGTTCTCTAACTTCTGGTGGGATTCAAGGTTGTAATGTGACTTAGTCTGTGCTAAACATTCTTCCTTTTTTTAGCTGTTTGTGGTGAATTGGGTTAAATGCCCATAACATTCTTTTCTTTTTTTTTGCCCATAAAATTCTTAAATCTTAGTGGCCCTGTGATTATTTTCACCCTGACACACTCAAAATTAGAGGTGAGTTATATTGAATTCTGTTCTTATCATTCCATATATTCAGTTTATCTTAAAATCCCATTGCCTCTCCATTTGACAGTAAAATGTATACTTTTTTCCTCTAGTGTCCTCACGCTAGAGCATGTGTGTTACCTCCGATCTAGATTGTCTGGGGCAGCTTTCTAACTAGCTTTCTCCATACAGACTTTACTTTCATACTTGTCTCTTTGAAGTTCCATAAAGATTAGTTTTGCCTTTTCTGTATATGCAAACAGGTAGCATTCTTACCTCCACTTACAGAATTGGAAATTAAATCTAATGTAGTAGCTTGAGGCCTGTCCCCAGAGATCGGCCCATGTCTGAACGTTCCTTGTACTACTTACGAATTGCCTGGCCTTGAGCAAGAGCTTTATCTTCGTATTTCAGTTGCATCGTATAGAATTTGGAACTAAAACTATTTCTTGCCTCATTGAGTTATAGAAGAGAGTCTGTGAGAAAGAGCGTGTGAACCTGCTGCCGCTGCTGCTGCTCCTGAGGATGATGATGCTTTTTCTGATACGCTGCTTGACTCTGCTAGTTCAAATAGACTATCTTTTATGTTTCAGGTTTTCATATCTGAGGAGGTCTCTTGAGCAATCTGTAACCTTTTCGTTTATGTTTTATAATCTGGATTCCTTTTGCACATCTGTAAGAAGTTATTTTTGAGCATTTTTGAAGACTAGAGTACTCAGGGAGCTGCTTGACTTGCTTTACTCCTGTTCAGTGACAGTCAGTTAAAACCTAATGGTCTGTCTTCATATGACTTAGACCAGACAACTTTGTAACTCTCTCGAGATGTTTGCCTGTGTACAAGTGGAGGCAATAGTAGATGCCGTTTTTAACTATATTTGCTGCATTTTTAGAGAAGAAAATGTATCAGTTTCATTCATTGTTAAGATATAGTTGTATAATACAAATGGAATGATTACCGTGTTCTGAGGCCCTATTGACACATTATTACCGAATTCAGTCTTGCCTATAAACTGTGATGACTACGGCTGAGCAAACCAAGATCACAGCGCGAATACAGAGCCATGGCTGATTCACGAGGCTGTAATCCTCTCTGCTGTACCACTGCTTCCCAATGACCAGGTTAAGGCTCTGTTATTCAAGCTCTGTTATTTGTTGATGAGTAGGTGGCAATACAGGTCTCATGATTAGTAGGTGGCAGAAGAATTTTAACTGGGGTCAGCCTGGCTCCAAAGGTTGTACACTTAGCCATCTGCTACCTCCTTCCTACTGATCCTGTGTCACTGCTTCGGACAGGAAAATATGCGAACCCAAAAGAGAAGCAGAGTACTGTTTAGAACGAAAATTGAAACCCAATAGTTTATAGGAACCATCTCCTGGTTAAAAGAAATATTTGCATTTTTTAAGAGTAAAGTGAACATTTTGCTTGGCTTTTAAAAATTAAAATCATAAGCTTTCAAGAAATCTTATGCCTCAGTCTGCTACCCACCCCGCCCTCTTCCAAGAGGAAAAGCTATTGTTCCTCAGGAAGACACTGTCCTGGGTGGACTTTCCAGAGAGAGCAAGAGGCACGTCTTTATTAGTTGAAAGTCTGCATCTGTAGCTTCAGCGTTTCCTTTTCACATTTACCCTGACAGTCGGTTTGTCCATGGCAACGTCAAATCCTCTTAGAGGATCCCCCACACTGGGCCAAATAGATAGCTACCTACGTAAGAAACCCGCCAACTTGAAATGTTTCCATCTTGTGGTTAAGTCTTAGCGTTTCTTGGAGAATGTTTGTGGGAGATGTTGGTGTCAGGGGTCCCAGTGTGAAATGAGGCTGATCCCGAGGATTGGTCAGTTTTACCTGATGGACCAAGTGTTTTCAGGGCGCCCTTGCCTGTTTCAGGGCATCCAGACGGATGACAAGGGCCATATCATCGTGGACGACTTCCAGAATACCAGCGTCAAAGGGATCTACGCGGTTGGCGATGTGTGCGGAAAGGCGCTTCTTACTCCAGGTACTGTTTCCTCTCTGGGGATCAGATAGGGCTGTCCGGCTCTCACAGGTGAATCTGCTGAAGCAAAAGTGAAAGGGTGAGTATCTTTTGAGTCACCAAAATGATTTTTTTTCAATGTATTACGATACATGTGTGTGTTCTTGGCATTTTCTGAATGATACTCATTTTTCATTAAAGGACTTTTAAAAACGCCTTGTAAAGACTGACATTTTCAAAATGAGGAGCTAACAAGTACCGGAATGAAGGAAATGTCCTGAAATTGATTGTGTTATGATTGTACCACTCTTTTTAATATGACTGAACTATTGAATTGTATGACATATGGATTATATGCCAATAAAACTGTTTACTAACAAACAATATAAAAGACTGACATTTTCATAGAGGGGATGTGGTTACCCTTTCAAGACTTCTAGAATTTAGAATCCGTTGTACGTAGTGACAGCGGAAGGACGTGGCTCTAAGGAAGCCGTAATTTAGAGTGACTATTATATTACATGACTGGTTTGAAACAGCCAGGATTGAGCCCAGCACTCAGTGCACATCCGGAGTTCATTGATGCCACTTCCACCTCTTTGTCCCACTTCTGCCTGTTGTCAACATCACTCCTTCATGTGGTTTGACTCTGTTTTCTTTGAGCCTTTGCCAGACTTCCCAGATGGTCCTGGTATTTTTTTTTTTTTTTGGTCCTGGTATTTTACCTGAGGATGGGAACCTGCCCTGGTCACACACCCAGTCTTTTAGCTCCTCTGGAAAGCCCTTGGAAGGAGCTCTGGTGGCACTGGTGGGGCTGAGGTGGGCTGCTAACCGCAGGGTCAGTAGTTTGAACCACCCGAGGGCGAAATAGGAGATCCTGCTCGCGTAAAGATTCACAGAAACCCCAAGGAGACCCCAAAGGCAGTTCTACTCTGTCCTAAAGACTCTCTGAGTCAGAACTGACTTAAGGCGGTGAGTCTGGGGGGAAAGTTCTCTTAAAGAAAAGCATAGTGACCATCAAAAGTTTTAAAAATTTGATAATACATGCAGTAGAGCACTTGACAATATATCAAAGTGAAGACCACTTATGTGTGCTGATATTTTACTTAGTAAAATATTTTCAGTTTGAAATCAGCAAAATTAAAAACTGATGTTTATATTGCACCCAGACATGAAAATAAAATTGTTAGAAACAAAGCAGGCTAAGGGAGAATAAGCATTTTTTAAAAAGGAAAAAGTGTGAAATGATTATGTTATCAAATAAAATGAAGCTTCTAGGAATTAATAGAGTTTTTCCATAAATACTGTATCAAAAATGTATTTATTAAGTACATAACTATTAAGTGCTAGGGGAAGAGTTGAGACTATTCTGTTTTGTTTTTATGTGTAGAATTCAGATAAACCAATAGTTTTGAATGTTTAAGGCATCAATGTATCTGCAGTATAAGTAAGATCTTCTAATGAACACTAGCATGATACTATGTCAGACTAGTTCTAACCAGAGAACAATGTTGATGTGTTAAAACGAACAGTAAGACAAACACCGATTTTCAAATATCTTCCCAGTTGCTATCGCTGCTGGCCGAAAACTCGCCCATAGACTTTTTGAATGCAAACCCGACTCCAAGCTGGACTACGACAACATCCCCACGGTGGTCTTCAGTCACCCCCCGATTGGGACAGTGGGACTCACAGAAGGTAGGTGTTTTCAAAGGTCCCTTCGCGTTTTCTTTTCTATTTGCGCTGTCCGCTGGGTCAGTCTCGGAGTCTCCCACGTTGTATTCCTTCTTGGGTAGACCCTGCTCCCAGTTCTCATTTTCTCTCCAGTTACTAATACTTAAAGAGTATTCCATCTTACTCTTCTAAATTGCATTGTTAATTTTCAAAACCTAAATTGCAGTACAACAAAGGACTCCTGCATACTCTTCACGTTTTTGCTTTATTCTCTCTTCTCTCCCTCCACACACTCTTCAGTGTTTATTTCCTTATAACAAGGTCATGACCTTACATTACCCCAGTACTGCTTCCAAATGAGGATATTTAAAATGATCCAGCATGATAAGAACTATAAGTCTTATGCACATTTGGCTTGTCCCAACCATGTCCTTGTAAACGTTTGTTTTGTAGTCTAGAATCCAGTTGCTTACTGGGTGGCACAAATGGTTTGTGCTCAGCTTCAAACTGAGAGCTGGTTGTTTAAACCTAACCAGCAATGCGGCAGACGAAAGGCTTGGTGACCCGCTGTCGTAGATTAGCCACGAAAAGCCCGTGGCGCTCAGTTCTACCCTGTACCTCATTGGGTTACCAGGAGTCGCAATCAGGTCAATGGCAAGGCAAGTGCATTGTTTATAGTTTTTAATGTATTCTTAGCCTCTTTTAATCTAGAGACAGCATTCCTGAATGACATCAACATTTATTGCCTTTCATGACATCAAAAGTTATTTTGTACAATATCCTTGATTTGGGTTTGCATTTCCTCACAGTTTGATTCACCATGGATTCTGGCCATCTCTTAGCTCTGTGAATACCCAGTGTAATGTGTAGGTTTTTGATAGATGTTTCTTTTATGCTCATTATAGACCAAGCCATTAATAAATACGGAAAAGAGAATGTGAAGACCTATTCAACCATGTTTACCCCCATGTACCATGCAGTTACAAAAAGGAAAACAAAATGTGTGATGAAAATGGTTTGCGCCAACAAAGAAGAAAAGGTAGGAGGAAAAGTCAGTAAGCTCGAAGACCCCAAACAAATATATCGATGCAAATGATGGGGGTCGGAGTGGAGACCCAAAGTCCATCTGTAGATCATTGGACATTTTCCTCACAGAAGGGTCCCAAGGAAAGAATGGGACAGCCAGGGTGCGGCCCAGCACCGACGGACCACACGACAGTCCTCTAGTTTTCCTCCTTCCCCTGCCCCCACTATCACCACCCCAGTTCTACCTTACAAATCTGGCTAGATGAGAGCAAGGATACTGGTACAGAAAAGAGCTCTAGACACATGGAATCCAGGACAGATAAAGCCCTCAGGAACAGCAATGGAAATACCATGAGGGGTAAGGGAAGGTGGGGGGAGAAGGCGGTGAAAGGAGGAACCAACTACAATGACACATAATCCTTCCCTTCTTGGGGGACAAACAACAATAACGTGGACAAAGGGAGACAGCAAGTGGTAAAAGATTTGAAAATAATAATAATTTATAATTTATCAGTGGTCCAGAAGGGTGGGGGAGGGAAGAAAATAAAGGAGCTGATATCAAGGGGTCAAACAGAAAATATTTTGAAAATGATGAAGGCAGCATATGTACAAATGTGCTTGATACAATTGATATATGGATTGTTATGAGAGCTATAAGAACCCCCAATAAAATAATTTAGTCATAATAATTTTTTAAAAACAAACATTTAAAAAATAATTTTTAAAATCAATAGTGCCCGGTTGGTATTTTGATGGGGTGGGGAGAGAGGACAATACGAAGTTATGCTTTCTGATTCAAATAGTACAGTTCCAGTTTTATCTGTTGGGGTTCTTCAGACTATTTAATTTAGAAAGAACATTCACCGGCTATTGAAAGATCCATACAGGGGAAAGGTGGAAAACTCTCATTGACCAGCTAACCTACCACTTTTGACCATAAAACTAAAATAGATGCCAAACTTAGAGCTACTGGTCCATGTAAGGATTTTATGTCAGAGAAATGTAACATAGCAAGTCTGTGCAGGAATAGAAGTTTATATCATAAAAGCTGCTGAAGCGCGTAGTGATCTGTGTTTGGTTTAACTTTCTGAGGAACCAGCAGACTGTTTGCACGTGCCTGCACCAGTTTGCACTCCTACCAGCTGTGTGTGGGAATCCCGGTCCCTCCACATTCCCACCACACCTGGTATCGTCGTCTTGGTTCTGAACCAGGGGTTATGAAGTGGTATCTTATCATGGTTTCGATTTACATTTGAACAGGTTTTCTTTCATACTTTTCAAGATAGGTTTTGTTTTTGTGTGAGGCCAGCCTACTGAACCTACTACTTCCATTAATTATGAAGGCGAAACTGAACACGTGTGCATTGCAATAATGAAGTGAGGGACACAGGCTTAACTGCGCTTCATGGAAGTTTACAGCTTCTCTTATCAAAAAGAGCGCAGTGTGTTTCGGTTCCGTAGCCCATACCACAAAGCTGCAGGGCATCTCCCCTAGCTTTATAGGGTGCAGTGTCACCGAGGCAGAGCAGAGAATCAGAGCGAAGGCAAAAAAAGTGTAAAAAAAGGTTACATTTCTGGTCCTGAAAGATACAAGATACTCTGCAGCCTAAATTTCGGGGTATGAAATCAGCAAGGTCCCTCCCTATCTCTTCCCATCAGTTATTTCTTTGTGGTTATTCATTATTTTGATAAGCATTGCCTTAAGAGTCTCTCAAGGCTGAAAACTGGGCCCCTGCCACCACCAGAGGCGTGTGTAAGTTCTCCCGAGATCACGGCAACTAAAGTTCTGACTGCGTTTGATGCATATGTTCACACTTGCTCTGGTGTTTGGTTTGGTTTTGCATGAAGACACAGCAGATTGGTTTTAAATAATTTTTTTGTAGCTATACTTCACGTCCCCTGATTTTGCTTCTTCAGTGGAATATTCACCTTGAATGTGTCTGCAAAAGAGACCATACACTGACAGTGCTAAGATGTATTGATCCACCTGACTGGAAAATGCAATTGGAAACGATTGCCTTCTGATCATTCACACAGTCATCCAACATGTATGGATTGAGGCCCCCGCGGAGCTGCGGAAAGACAGAGTCGAGGGAACACCATGGGGGCGTCATGCCCCAGAGATTAAAGTCTGCCAGGAAACATGGGCTGTAATTGCTGAGCCACACCAATAACTATAAAGGTAGAACTGTGATAAACCCATGAAGAAGTATGTTTACTGAGAGATCACGTGGTAGAGAAATTCAGCCAGGAAGCTCGGTGAAGAATGACTAGGGTCTGACTCTTAGCTATGAGAGCAGAAAGCCGGTGCCCTCGGAAGGAGCAGTTTGCGCAACGGAGGAATCACGGCGGGTGCTCGGGCCGGGAGGACAGCCTGCAGGAGAGTTGTGTGAGAGGGGCTGGAGGCTGGACATGGGGAGGGGTCTGCCCATGGCCTCTGAAGCCAGGTTACCTCATGTTGGCATTAGAAATGCCATTGGGGTCTTTAGGAACTTCAAAATAATAGGGTGCCTGTCCTAACTGTGTCCCTGATGGAGAATTTCACTGGGAAACAAACATTGTGTGTTCCAGGTGGTTGGGATCCACATGCAAGGGATCGGCTGTGATGAAATGCTGCAGGGATTCGCCGTGGCGGTGAAAATGGGAGCCACCAAGGCCGACTTCGACAACACCGTTGCCATCCACCCTACCTCGTCCGAGGAGCTGGTCACCCTTCGCTGAAGCCCCCGAGTCTGGCGTGTTGGCCTTTGGACCAGCAGACCTTCTGAAATGAACCAAATCATCCCACTGCATCACTGTTCCCATGTCATTTTAATCATCACCCCTTATAG
The DNA here is from genome assembly GCF_050624435.1 of Tenrec ecaudatus. Taxonomy (NCBI): domain Eukaryota; kingdom Metazoa; phylum Chordata; class Mammalia; order Afrosoricida; family Tenrecidae; genus Tenrec; species Tenrec ecaudatus. The sequence continues at coordinate 109,529,541 of NC_134537.1, forward strand.
TACACAATTTCCATGCAGAGCCTATTTATGTAATTAGCCATGTGTTTTTTTATGCGGAATTCCTTTTCACTTGGTCCCATCTCACAGTAATTAATGTTTCAGTGTATTGTGGTTTTGTTTTTGTTAAACTGGTCTGTGTTAGCTGTGTTTTTTTTTTCTCTTCCTGTTTCAGCTTCATCCCAAGCATAAAACTAAGTGAAGTACAATTAATGTACTTGAACGACCAGAGCTTGCTGAGGACGGCAGCAGCTCTTCATGATTTAAATGATGCATGTGCACGAACGGAACCTTTTTATTTTCCTGAAGCTGGTGCTGTGCTCTGCGTATCGCGCAGCTGCTTCAAGGATGTGGCCTTTCTCTAGGAAGTGCTTGACAGACACAGACCTGCCTCCCTGCTTTTATGCTTTCTTTCGTGTCACACGATTACAGCGGTTTGTGCTATTTTCAGGAGATGGAGTTTTCAGACTTGGAAAAGTTTCAGAGGGGCTTAGTTACCTGTCTGAGTTAAAGAGCCGATATATGGATATTGCAGAAATCACCCCTGCTTTCAGAGAAGGGTGGATTCAAGTACTTCCAAACCCCCTTCATGTGCTGAGTGTATAGTTCCATGAATAACTGCGATATGTGTGTATGTTCTTGTCATTTAATTTGTTTCTAAAGACTTCTAAAAATTTAGAAATAAATCACAGCCTTTGTAGCTTATAAAATTTGCTATTATGAATGTGTACGGTGCCATTTATTCTCTAAGATTATTTCACATAGGAGGGTCGGATCCCACAATGAACTGCCTTGTAGCAATTATTAGGTGCAATCATTTCTAGTGCATAGCGACCCCGTGCACAGCAGAATGAAACACTGCCCTGTCGTGTCCCACCCACCCCCGTGCACAGCAGAATGAAACACTGCCCTGTCGTGTCCCACCCACCCCCGTGCACAGCAGAATGAAACACTGAGCTGTTGTGTGCCATCCTCACTGTTGGCATGTTTGAGCCCATGGTTGTTGTCACTTTGTCCGTCTATCTCATTGATGAGCTTCCTCCAAGCCTCTGGCCTCCCCGCCACCAGCAGCAGCAGCAATGGTAACAAAACCCACTGGAAGGGAAAGTGAGCTCCCATAGGTTTTCATACGGTTTCACAGTGGCCGAATGACACAGCATCTTAGTTCACAGAATATATTGTGACCGTTAAGTGACACCTTACCTATGTTTGCTTCAAGATTCAAGACAAGGTTTGCCATAACCCAAGCCAAACTCACTGCCAGAGAGTCGATTCCGTACTGCAAAAATAATAGGATACTTGACCAAAGTCATGGCTGATCAATATTTCTGGTCTCAGACCTCATCTTAAATTCTTCTGTAATAAGTTGTTATTTTTTTACATATAACCCTATCACTAACGAAACTTTTTTCTTTATGGTTCAGGTAAACAATATAAAGATGTGGACATCTTGGTTTAAATGATATTTGAAATCCATTGTGTAAAACATCCACTGGATATTTTAACAGTCTGTTCTCAAAGCAGATGTTTTGTATTCACCCTGTGTAATCACCTAAATCGCCTTTGTAATCACCTAAAAATCCTTCCTGGGGTGGAGCTAGGGGCCAGCTATGCCAGTGTAACCAATCTAATGCTATGTCCCACCTTCCACCTGATCACACCGCCACCACCCCCACCTCCAGTGGGTAACTGCTGCTAGCTCCTGGGTCTGCTCTACAGTAGCGAGAAGCCACCTGCCGCTCTTGGGTCCCTGGCTCCCCTTGTTGAGCGTTTCATGACACTCAGTTCAGATGTCTCAAGCTTTTGATAAATCCTCTAAATGTTGCCTTGAAGAGTCTGAGAGCGTGACTCGGGCCTGTTTGGTTCCCATGATACACCACGCCAGCCTCTAAGATAGATCTGTGGTTGCCTGCCTACTCTGATAGACAGCCTTACACTTGACAAGTGGCCGCAATCTACCTTTCCAGCCTTTTTATCTCCTCAGATCCACCGACCAGACTGGAAGGACAACTCACCCATCCCACCCTGTTTGGGAAGGTCAGTCTCTCTGATGTTGCTTACAAATCTCTCTGTTGCTTCTGCTACAGCTTTGCCTATAGTATCCTGATCATCCTTTGAACTTGACCTCCCCCTTCCACAGAGCTGACTTTCTCGCTCTTTTTCCAAAGCATTTTAATTAAATCTTTCCAAGAATCATTTTCAAGGAGTTATCAAAGTGGCGCACCAACACTGAGCTGCTCATCAAAAGGTTGTCTTAACTCACCCTGTGGTGACTAGAAGAAACTCAGCGATCGATTTTGAAAGAGTCAAGAAGAGCCCTCAAACTCACTGCCATCGAGTCAGTGGCAAAGCACAGCGACCCTAGGGTTACAGTAAAACCGCCCCTGTGCGGTTTCAAGACTAGCTACGGGAGTAGTCCTGACTTTCTCCTTTGGAGCTTCGATGGATGGTTTTCAAACTAATGATCCCACAGCCAAGAAAATCCTATGGGGGCAGTTCTGCTGTGTCACATGGGTCTTTGTGAATCCTGAAGTGGCACCTACCGGTAACAACATCAACAGACCTTTGTCACACTTTGACTTCCATTCTAGGTCTCTAAGGCTCTTTTAAGATTATTATTAAATATAAACTACTTAAGGACAGAAAGTAAGACGATTCCTCTAGAATTTAAGCCTTACACGCAAGACGTACTCGATGATCAATAATGACATAAAAATCGTAAGTGGAGCGTTCACATACAAGAAATATGTAGAAAACGAATAGTAGTCCCTAGGGATTGGCGGGAGGGAGAAAGCACTTAGAGCGCATTAAGTTTGTGTTGATGGTGCTGGAATATTGTGGAACAGGATAGCAAGAGTGGTTTCACAACCTGGAGCATCCAGTCAAGTAGAAATCAATGAGTTAGCTTATGTTTTATTATGCATCTTATCTCCATACAGACACTCAAAAGCATTCGGGAGGCAGGCATTTCAGATTATCCCAAGGCATTAAATTTCCCCCTGCTTGTAAAGTTGACAGTTTAGACAAGCATGTTCATTGTTCAACTAATGTTCCACCAGAGCAGTCTAGGTGTTGGGCAGGCACCATGTTGAATACTGGGTATAGGTGAATAAGGCAAACATGGCCCTGCTCCCCGGAGAAGCCTACAAGCGGGGGTCTGAAATATATCTGAGAGCCATTTAGAAAACCACTGCTGCAGGTTGCCAACAATGTTCCACAACATGTTAGTGAAATTCAAATTCTTAGAATTCTAAGATGCGCGCCAACACTCTTACACCCTGTGGCCTCCAACAGAAGGATGATGTGAAACACTGATGTTGCAAGTCTCTTAATGATGAAACCCTTGTTCCTCAAGGGAGAACATTGCGTCCTTCCCCAGCTGTGGTAGGCATAATAATGGCCCCTCAAGTGTATCCTCATTCTTATCACTGGAACCTAGTAATATGTTACATTATGTGCCAGAAGAGACTGTAGAAATGATTACGTTGAAAATCCTGAGAGAGAAAAATCATACTAGCTATCCAGGGGGCTTAAATGAAATCACCAAGATCCTTCTAAGTCAGTGGTTCTCAACCTTCCTAATGCCGCAACCCGTTAGTACAGTTCCTCATGTTGTGAACCCCCAACCATAAAATTATTTTTGTTGCTACTTCATAATTAATTTTGCTACTGTTATGAGTTGGGCGACCCCAGTGAAAGGGTCAGGAGTCGTGACCCACTTGTTGAAAATCACTGTTCTAAGTGAAAGAGGAGGCAAGAATCAGAGGTATGACAATGGAAGTGAAGTCAGTGTGATGCTGCATAAAAACAACTTCACCTGCTGTGATAGGTAGGTTTATTGTACCAACCTGGCCAATAGGAACATGTGGGATTAATAAGGTCACAGTTTGATTTGAGGACAAAGAGAAATGATTCAGCAATACCCACCCCTCTCTTGCTCTCTGGTGATCTGACAAACTCAACTTGTGAACTACACAACCTGTGGGACAACCAACCTATGGATTGTATTACTAGAGGTTGAGGTTCCTTTGAGACCTGCTTCACCGCGCTGCTGGTGTATACATCACCTGAGTTTGAGCCTGTCAGACCCTGTCATCTTGCATTGCTTGAGTTCGATATCCCATCCGGGCCTGCTTCACTAAGCTCCTGAGCTGCTGACTGTTAGTAACCAGCACTGTCGGTATGGTGACTATGGTCAGACTGCCTGCATTGCCCTAGGGAGACTAAACTATCTGTATCCTTGACCTTGGACCCAGCAGCCCTCATGAATTGAAGGACTTACAGTATAGTAATTGTTTCACGGAAGTAAGTTGAACCAAGTACTCTGTACTGCTGTGTGGAATAATTAGCTGTTATATTCCTTTATGCTATATCGATCTATCCATATATATAAAATAATAAGTGTCCTGGTTTTGTTTCTTTAGAGAACCCCGTCTAACTCACCTGGCTTTGCTGGCTTTGAAGTTGGAAGAGACCATGTGATGTCCTAGGGGAGGAAAAAGACACCAAATTCTCACATAATTTCCAGACAAATATTTAAGTCTTAAGTAGGATCAAGACAAGACAAAGACAAATCATCTGGTGAAGAAGACCATGACCATGATCCCATAATGTCAGTGCCTGACAAGCTCAGCTATTTAAATAGGACTCAGAAAACAAAGGCAACTGTCACAAAATCAAGACTGGCAACAGATCAGTTCATCACAATTGCAGGCAGGACTTGTGTCGAAGTGGGAATGCGATAGGATGACATTCACGACTGTAACAAGATTGGTTCAGGGCCCTCCAATCAAAGTAGTCTGGGTATGCCACTCCCTCAAAAAACTCACTGCCATCAAGTTGATTCTGACTCGTGGTGACTATAGGACAGAGTATTACCCCTGGGGTTTCCAAGACTAAATCTTTACAGGAGGAGAGGGACTGGTGAGCTCAAACTGCTGGTCGTGAGTTTAGCAGCCTCCCACGTAGCCCACTACTCCACCAAGGCTCCCTGTGCACCTCTGTTGTCAGGTTCCCTTGACTCAGCAATTCTATACCCCACTTTCTATCAAGGGCCAACCAACCCAACTTCCTCCCATCGAGCTGATTCTGGTTCATTATGACCCTGTACATAGGGTTTCCGAGGCTATCGATCTTTATGTGAGCAGATAGCCTCTGTTTTCCTGAGAGGGAGCTGGGAGGTTTGAACCACCAACCTTGTCAGAAGTCCATTGCTTACCCCAGAGCACCGTATGAAACCTTGCAGGCATGGCCACCCTTATTTATCTGGAAAAGAAAGCCAAAGCTGGTCTCTGACTTGAGGATTACAAAGTAATGAGGTTGTCATGGGCATATATACCCAGGAACATTTGAATCGAAGATTAGTCGAGCTTTTTATGAGAGATTCTTTTGGCTTTGCCAATTAGGTTATATGGTCTTGTTTTGAGCAATATCACACATCTTAGATTTGAAATTGACTATAAAAGCGTCACTTGGGAGTTTTACAACCTATTGCCTCATCTCTTGGAATATTGTTTTGGAAACCTATTAGTAGCTCACTGCCTTAGTATGAATGACAGTCACTTGTAGCTCAGTGCAGTTGATTACAGATGTTAGGTGCTTACTCATTTTCTTTTTTGGGGGGCAACTTGTAAAATCTCGAATTTCTAAGCAGTGTAATTAGTGATAAGCTTGCTTAGTCATCTCTTTCAAATGTATCCAATGATGTCAAAAGTAGTTTGTCCTGAAAAATGCTTTTCATGCTCTTGTAGAAAACTAGAGATGACAAAGGAGCTTTGGAAGAGGCTACTGACCCTCTGGCCCAAAGGATGCATCTCGGTATCTTTTGATAGGATCTGGTATTCTGGGTATAAAAATGTCTGGGGTCACCCTTTGCCAGTAAGGAAGGATGAGGGCGATGTGACAGAATCAGCCTTAGTCATGGGGCTTCCACATTCGGATCCTTCTGCAGCTCAGGAAACAATAATATGGGCATTTTTTAGGTTGCATTTTTCTTTTTCCAAGGACAGTTTAGAGACAACGACCAGTTGCTACAGCTAGTGTTTTGAGACAGAGGATCAGAAAGTGGTGTGTGGAAATCATCCCAGCAACCTGATCTGGCTACACAAGTGAGCCAAAAGCCTCAGATCCGGGAAAGAAGATGTCACTGCCACGGAGATGAGTGGGGAACCCAGAGTTGGTTGGGGTTTGAAATAGAAATTGTTCATTGCTTAGGTGAGCGGTCATCAGTACTAGAGAAGACACGTCGGCAACAGTGAAACCCGCGCCGACCACAGCCGCTTCATCAGCTCAAGGACACGTTAGGACCGTGGCATGGTGCTTCCTCTGAAAACGGAACTGATGAGCCCTGAGAAGGTAGGAGATGATGGAGCATCACTTACGGATCATGTCTAGCTGCTGTAAGAGACACCCGCCTGTCATAGTTAAACCAAGTAAGGCTTTGTTATTCTGCCCAGATGATGTAGCTCTGCGATGCCACGAAGGTTCGAAGCTTCCATCTCTCTATTTCACAACCTTCCAAGGCAGTGTTCCTGTTCACGCTTGTCCGGCCGTGGCTGCAGCCCAGCTGCTTTGCATCTAGCGTCATGTCTGTGTTGCAAACAAGGTGAAACGAGGGAAGGAGCCAAACGTCCATCCAGCCCCCAACTAGATTTCCACTTACATAGAAGTCACGTATCACACGGACAACCTATGTGCCAGGAAGATGGCAAGGCAAGCATGTCTACTCAGAAGAAACCCGCAGCTCCATGAACAGGGCAAGGCGGGACTTGCGCAGTCCAGGCGACCATGGTAGGAGGCATTCTGTTGAGCAGGAGGGTCAAGTCAGCCCTTTAAGAAGCAGGGATATTTTACACAAAACAATATTTTGCATTAACTATAAAAACTCTGGTGGTATCTTAGTGCCATTGAGTCAATGATGACTCATAATGGCCCCTGTGGGTATCCGAGACTGTCACTGTTTATGGGCACAGAAAGCCCAGTAAAAATGTACAATCTTGGGAATGCAGGGGCAATTCTACACTCTCCTACAGCATCGCTATGAGTCAGAATCTACTCGACAGCAGTGTTTTTTCTTTGTTGTTTTTGTGGGGAGTGGGTTTTATAATAAGGAAGACTCCTTGTTAGAGTATAAATTTTAACAATAGAAAATTGAAGCAAATTCCTTTCTTACATATCAGATTTCTTGAAGGAAGAGACCAGGGTCTAAAATGTACTGGTTAAAAAGGCTGCACTGAAATGTATTCTTGCATATTTAGTGACTGCTTGCTGTTGCATTTAATTTTGGTCTTTGACTTTGGAAAACAGATTCTTTAGAAAGCTAGCACCATCCTGTGGTCAGTTATTGGAAATAAAAAACCTTGCCATCACATACAAGTATGTAAATCTCCTCTTCCCCCTTTTTAAAAGCCTGCTATATGTGACTAAGGTGACACAGTGGTTACCCATTGGAGTACTAACTGCAAAGTTAGCAGTTTGAAACCACCAGCCGCTCTGAGCAAGAAAGAGAGCTTTCTATCGTAAACAGTTAGAAGCTCAGTTTGATCCTGTCTTATGGGCAGCTGTGAGTTGGCATTGACATGGTGGCAGTGAGTTTGAAGGGTCTCTGTAACCAATCACAGAAGGTCTGGTGGTGTCATGGGTTATCTGTTGGGCTCCTAACCAAAAAGTCAGTAGTTTGAGACCATCTTCTGCTCCTTAGGAGAAAGACGAGGCTTTCTGCTACTGTAAAGAGTTAGTCTCCGTGGCAGTTCTACCTTGTCCTATAGGGTCAGGTTATACATGACTAAAGTCCGATCAATTAAGCAAAATAGAGAATATATATAAAGCAAATGGTTTAGGTAGACATAAGGGGGGGGTACCCCAAAACAAAAACATGAAAAATATTTTCAAAGGTAAGTATTTATTTTGTTTTTACAAAACAGCCTTATCATTTTCAAAAATCTTGCCATTATACTTAATACACTGGTCAAGGCTACGATTCCATTCTTGGAGACATTTTTCAAACTCATCTGTTCAGATGGCTAACAGCATCTCCCTTGTTTTTTTCTTCACCTCTTCTGTGTCAACTCACTGTTCTTTCATGTTCCTCAAAAAGAAATCGCAAGAATCCAGGTCAGTGAGTCAGATGCGTGGGACAAGAGAGGCATGCTGGTTTTTACCCAAAACTGGCGCACTGAGATGGCTGTGTGAGCAAGTGCATTGTCATGGTGGCAAAACCAGTCCCTTGTAAGCCCCAAATCAGGTCTTTTTTTGTCACATACGGTTGTGCTATCTTTTCAGAACCTCTAAATAGGAAGCTTGATTAACAGTCTAACCTGGTAGACCAAACTCCAAATGCACTATCCCCCTCATATTAAAACAAAAAAATGCATATATTTATAAGGTTAGTATTAAGGTACCAGAGGGACATTGGACTGCCACTCAAGTACTCCATCAATGCAAGAACACTTTCTCCTATTAAATTGGCATTCTATGATGCTCACCTTCCCGACACAACCACTGAAGACAAAGTGGGTGAACAACTAAATTTGGTGAAGAATGCTGATGGTGACCGGTTATCAAAAGAGATAGTGTCTGGGGTCTTAAAGGCTTGAAGGTAAATAAGCGGCCATCTGGCTCAGAAGCAATAAAGCCCACATGGAAGAAGCACACCAGCCTGTGTGACCACAAGGTACTGAAAGGATCAGTTATCAGTCATCAAAGAACAAAAAAAAAATATCATATCATTTTGTGCTCACCTCCCTGATATGACCACAGACATATTCAACTTGAAGTATATCAATTAATTGCAATGTGTGGAGCTTGTAATATTTAATGTAGGCCCCTCTGAGTTTCTAAGACTGAATTTTTATGTAAGCAAATTGCCACAACTTTCTCAGCAGTTTGGATCCTGATTCAAACAAACCAATCAAAAAAGGTACCTGTAAGGTCGAGAAAATGTGTTCCTTTTAAAAGGTGTGATAATGAGCCCCACCCCTGCCCCCGAGAGGGAAAAGTAACAGAAATGTATGCAGGTGAAGGGAGACAATGGATAGTGAGAGACACAAAAATAATAATATATAGTTGATCAAGTATATAAATAATAGTAATAATATATAATTGATCAAAAGGAGGTGGGGAGGGAGGGGAAAAAGCTGTTACTAAGGGCTCAAGAAGAAAGAAAACGTTTTAGAAATGTTGGTGGCAACATCCGCACAAGTGTACTTAATACAATTGAATGATAGATTGTTACAAGATTTCGAAGAGCCCTCCATAAAATGGTCACTAATAAACAAAACATCCCAAAACACTAAAAAAAAGTGTGATAATGATGCTGTAACAAAGTTAAAAGATTCCTTATTTTATGGAGAATTTATCCTGAGTTATTTGTGGATAAAAGTACTTGGATTTGTCAGCCACTGGAGACCCCCTCACAGAGGGGTCTAGGGGAGATGAGTCAGTCAGGGTGCGATGTAGCACCGATGAAAAATACAGCTTTCCCACAGATCGTGGATGCTTCCTCCCCACAACTACCATGATCCGAATTCTACCTTGCAAGTCTGGATAGAGCAGAGGTTGTACACTGGTGCATATAGAAGCTGGAGGCACAGGGAATCCAGGGTGGATGATACCTTCAGAACCAGTGGGTGAGGGGCGATACTGGGAGAGTAGAGGGTGAGTGGTTTGGAAAGGGGGAACCGATTACAAGGATCTACATGTGACCTCCTCCCTGGGGGACGGACAACAGAGAAGGGGGTGAAGGGAGATGCCGGATAGGGCACAAGATATGACAAAATAATAATCTATAAATTATTAAGGGCTCATGAGGGAGGGGGGAGCGGGGAGGGAGGGGGAAAAAAAAGAGGACCTGATGCAAAGGACTTAAGTGGAGAGCAAATGCTTTGAAAATGATTAGGGCAAAGAATGTACAGATGTGCTTTATGCAATTTATGTATGTATATGTATGAATTGTGATAAGAGTTGTAAGAGCCCCTAATAAAATGTTTTTTAAAAAGTACTTGGATTAGCTTTAAAACAATCAAGTTATAAAATCAAGTTATAATTAAGAGGGGCGGGTTGGGTAAGATAAAACAGAGTTGGTCCTGTGTTGGTAGCCCTAAAATTGGATGACAGGTACTTGAGCTCATTTATAAAAGAGTCTTCTGACTTTTGTGAATGTTTGAAAATGTCTATAATTGAAACACCTCAATGTCTTTGGTGGGTTTTATTTGTTTGTTTTTTGATGCTTTGTCACAGTCCAGCTGCAAGGTCTGGGGGTCCCTCAAAGTGGGTCACGGCATCAGCGAGTGGGAGACAGAAACCACACGATTCAAAGGTTGCGGGTGACTGTGCCAATTTTATTCATGCAAAGCTTCAACTTATATAGTCTTTTTCTTGGCTTAAAGCTTATGACTTGAGATCATACATTAGGAAATTCTCAGGCCACAAGACCATGACAAGTTACATAAATTACATCATGATTCTTGGTTAAAAATTAGTACATCTTGAAACTAAAACTTTCTTAACTACAAGGGTGATAGACATAAACCTTTTAACAATAACTGAGCACACCTCACCCAACTAGGGTGCATTGTTCTAACTATGAAATCAAGAAAGCATTAATACATTTCATTATCAAAAATTACTTGACAGACTTTGGCTGTTCTTTCTGTTCTTTCTTAGTCTGTTCCTCTTGGGCTTTCATTTCTTGTTCTTTCTTTTCCACTAAGTTCACATAAATTAAACTCCCAAAAGTCTTTCTGTACCAAGGTATGAGTTGCCTCACAAATAGGTAGCTTTGCTTCAGTGGACTTCAAACACCACGGGGGCCTTCCTCTTGCTAACCTTTCCATAATACTTAAACAACTAAAAGGAACTTGTACACCTTCTTTGTTAATCATTCTTATGCCATTTTCATTACAAGCCCCTATATAAGGTAAATCAGGGTCAGGAACTCTATTTCTCTTTGGGTTATTTCCTGGAGGGGGGTGCCATATTATGCCCCCATATGGTAACCAATATAAGGAAAGGGAAAAACCGTGGGAAGAGGATGATAAACTTTTTTAGAGTCTTGCACAAAAGCTTCCAAATGAGCCTCTGAGATTTCCGTGGGTTTGGGTTGTAATAGCTCAGGCTGCTCAAAATCTGACATAAATTCCTTAAGGGGGGTTTCTGGCTTCCAGTTTCTAGTTTTTTTATACAATACCCTTTGCACGTAGTCAGGACATGGATCTTTCAAAGCCATAGAAGGGGAGTAACCTCAACTTCTGGGGAATATTCCTCAGTTGACATCAGTTGTTTCCCAAAAGGGGAAGTGATCAAAATTATCAAGAACCAGGGAGCAGCTACAATTATCAATAATGATATCAGGCCAATAATTTCAAAGGGTTCGCGGAAGAGACCTTCCTTGGTGGAGCCTTCTCTGAATGCTCCTCCTCCATGTGCTGACTTTGTCAAGGTGCATGGTTGGAAGTGGTCTCGGCAATGCTTGATGTTCGAGTAGTATGTCCTACTGAGTTCTGGTGGTGTACAAGTTAAGCACGTGGCTGTGAACCTACAAGGCTGATGGTTTGAACTCACCCAACCACTCAGCAGGAGAAAGATCAGGTGAGTCATGAAGATTACAGCCAGGAAAGCCCTCTGGGGTAGTTCTCCTCTGTCACGTGAGCTTGCTATGAGTTGGAATTGATTCCACAACACACAGCAGCAGCAACATTGATGGTAAATGTTTCTGGGTTAAGTCTTTTGTAATTTTGCTACTGGTTGTGGTAGCAATATAAAGGGTCCAAGTGGCAGAGAAGAAGGGGGGGGAGGAACTCCCGGGTCCCTGAAACCTCCAGCTCCAAGTGTTTGCCAGACAGGCTGCTTACTGCTCTCAGTTGTAGGGAGGCTAGGAATTTGGTAAAGGGTACTGTGGACAAGCTACAATTACTTGATGTCATCTTCACTAGGATCAGGGTGATGAAACACTCCAGCCTAGAAATCTGCAGGATCTTAAGAAAGAGCAAACAGCAAGACATGGTGAATCACAAGCTGATTTGTAAATGAAAGCTTGAACTAGGATGTCAAACAGGCATTCTGTTCACGTGGGTTTGTTTTTTCTGCCAACTCAAGTTACAGGACCAGTTCTGAGTTCAATAGGAAGTATAATCTTCCTTAATTATGAACAATTATACAATATACCACGGAGGCCATTGGAGATGGCAACTGAGAAATTCGTGGTGATCCTTGAAGAAGAGCTTAATTAGTGGGTTTGGTTCTAATAATAGTAACTATAGTTTATTGAGTACCGGCTGTAATCCAGATACTGTGCTAACTGGTTTGTACGTACTATCTCATTTAATCTGTTTCATTAGAGATGAGGAAACTACGGTTTAGAAAGATTAGGTGTTGGCTTGAAGTCATCCTACTATTAAATGGTGGAGAGGAAATTCAGGCTAAGGTCAGTATTTTAATCCCTGCAGATCAAGAAGCATAGGCAGCCATAATGCTCCTTATAAGTGAGGATCCTGAGACTTCATCTCACATGCTAGGATATGTGGTCAGGAGAGACCTGTCCCCGACATGATATATCGTGCGTGGTAAAATAAAAGGCAGTGAAAAACAGGAAGACCTCCACGAAGCTGGATGGGCACAATGGCTGTAACAGTGGGCTCAAACCTAACAGTCGCATGGATGGCTCAGCACTGGGAAGTGTCTCTTTCTGTTCATTGGGTCACTCTGAGTTGAATCAGTTCGGCGACACCTTATAACACCAACAGCGAGTGAAGGCAAAAGCACATCTTGACTTTTGAGAGGAAGTTTGCTAGAAAGGAGATGAATATTCATGAAGTAGTTAGGGTCCTGGGATGATTTTTGAGAACTGGGCAAGTGGAATCAGAAAAAATTGGAAAAGGCTTGGCAGACGGGGAAAATGGAAATGTGAAGAAACCAGGGACAAACAAACAATATTTATGTTGTCTTTTGGTTTATGTGTGTGTGCTAGCTTGTTTTCTGTTGTGGTTCTTTTAAGAGGTTAGATACTTGGTATAGTTAGAAATGACTAATGGGTGAGCAAAGGTGAAGGACAGTTGATAATTGAAAGAAGAATGAAATGAATTTGTTTGCATTACCCCAGTTTTCTTCTTCTAAACTATAGCGGCACTCTGAATTAGGTGTTGAGCTGCAAACTTCAGAGTTGGCAGTCCAAATTCATCAGCTGCTGCACTGGAATAAGATGAGGCTGTCAGCTCCTGCAGGGTTGCTGTGAATTGGAATCGACATGATGGCAGTGTTTTCTAAACACTGTAGCGAAGGCACCTTGGCGGCCCATTGACCTAAGCATTGGGCTGCTAGCTGCCAGCTGTTCTGCGAGACAAAGATGAGGCCATCGGTCCCATAAAGATTTATACCTTCAAAACCTAGGCAGTGGTTCCACTCTGCCCCAAGAGTTGCCTAGATGGCAACTGTGTTAGTCAGGGTTGACTAGAAAAACAAATTAATAGACACTCATGTGTATAAGAAAGAGCAATTGTATATTGACAAAATACCCCCGCCCTGTCCATATCAAGTTCATACGTCCCCAAATAGCCCATATGTCTGATGCCAGTCTATAAATTTCTCTTCAGATACACACACAATAACCCCAAATTCAGGAAAACCACAGGCCAGTGGGTGAAAAGCCTTGTGGGCCTAGTGGTGGTGGAAGCATCTCAGCTCTGGCAGGGGTCTCCATGTGGCTCCTCCAGCTCCAGGGCTCATGCTCCATCCGTGTAGCTCCATGTGTCTTGTCAGCAGGAAGACAAAGCAGAGCATGTGGATCTGGCCTCCAGTGAGTGTGTCTTAATCCATTTAAATATTCAAATTAATGCCTGAAGGCAAGTGGGCTTACGATCTCTCTATTTTCATACTCTCCAATAATAATTTCTTTTTTGTTGTTGTTTTTAGGAGAAGGGAGAGAGGGGAGAGGGGAGAGGGAAGAGAAGCCAGGGCCTGCCAGAAGCTGGCTGGGGAGATGTCCCCAATAATAATTTCTATCAATCACATCAATCATAAAAATAAGCAGAAGAAAACAGTATAGCTAGATCCTAAACTCAATTCTTAAAACAGTCAAGTTCAATCCTTATCTACTTATCTAAACTATTCCATTGATACATGGCCATAAGCCTTTGATTGAATCAAGCCAGGGCCTTCTGTCAGCCATTTTGACCTGTCAGCCATTTTTACCTTCTGTCAGCCATTTTCACTAAGCAGCATGGTTTCTGAGAAATTCAAGGGGATAGTTTGCCACTCAAGCTCAAGATTCACTTTTATCACAATCATTTTCACACAGGATTAACACACATTTCAGACAGGATTAACCAAGATCATTTCTAGAAATCAAAACGTTAAATTCTCATATTCTTTCCAGAAAACAACCCAGTAAACTATGTGGCCATATCTGACCTCTGGCTAGCCAAAGAAGAACTACTACCATGGGACAGAGATAAAACAAGTATTCATTCTCCATGCTGAGTCATTTCTGTAGTTGCCCGCCTCCTGTGTTAGTCTAGGTAGACTAGAGAAACAAATTCATAGACACTCATATGTGTATAAGAAAGAGCTTTATTATAAATTATCAAGGGTTCTTGAGGATAGAAGAGGGGGAAGGGAGGGGAAAAATCAGGAGCTGATATCAAGGGCTCAAGTAGAAAGAAAATGTTTTGAAAATGATGATGGCAACATATGCACAAATGTGCTTGACACAATGGATGGATGTATGGATTTTGATAAGAGCTGTATGAGCCCCAATAAAATTATTTAATAAAAGAAAGAGCTTTATATAAAAGAACATTTGTATATTTAGAAAATACCCACGCCTTATCCAGGTCAAGTCCATAAGTCCAGTATTAGCCCATATGTGTAATACCAGGCTATAAATTCCTCTTAAACTTGCATAACACATGCAATGACACCAAATTCAGGAAAATCACAGGCCGGTGGATGGAAAGTCTTGGGAATCCAGTGGCAGTGGAAGCATCTTAGTAATGGCAGGGGTCTCTATGTGGCTCCTCCAGCTCCAGGGCTCTATCAGCTTAACTCCATATAACTTGTCAACAGGAATGTGTTGAAGAGGGTGTGGGTCTGCCCTCCAGTGAGCTATTTATCTCCTTACTGCCTCCAAATGAGGTCATCAAGCTGCAACCTGATTGTCAGGCTAAACTCCCCCCCAATTCACCCTTAATAATCTCAAATTAACACCAGATTATGTAACTACCACATCAAGTCGATGGCAGTGCTTTTGTTTTCAGTTTAAATCTATAATGTAAAAAATTATGAGGGGTTACCCCCCCAAAAAAAACAGAAAACAACTCTGCTGGGTGGAGCTTTTGTAGTACGCATTTTTCCCTCTAGTGAGCAAGAATGGAATCGCAGATTTGACAAATGCATTAAGTGTAATTGAGAGTACTTCAAAGGTGATAAGATTGTTTTGTAAAAAAATTTAAATACATAGCTTAAAAAAATTCCATTGGGGGTTACCCCCTCATACATATGTATTTATGTTTGTATATACATATAAAATGTAATATATATATTACTACTATATATAAGTAAACATGTTTAAGATTTTTGTTTAATCCTTTTATTAGGAGCTGTTACAGATATCACAACATTTCATAGTTCCATCATCTCAAGCAGTATTGTACAATTGCACTATAATCAGTTTCAAAACATTTTTTTTTCTTGAGCTCCTTGATATCAGCTCCTCTTTATCTCGTCCCCACCCCACCCTACTCCCCAAGAACACTCCCTTTTTTTGGGCATATCTTACACATCCAATATATCTATTCACATACAATTCTGTTGTTCGGTCTCATTGAGTGGGGTTACACAGCCGTCAATGCTATCAGCTCCCTATTCCCACCCTGCCCCCCAACACACACCCAATCTTCCCCTACTCTCGGGGAACTGTTACTCCCGTTACTGATTTTTTTTTCTTTCTTCCTGTTACTGTTTCTGAAGGCTTATCTACCTTGGCTTTCATGTACCTAATGATCTTAAATATACAAATGAACATATGCAAATCTAACATAACAAATGAGGTAAAACAAATAAAAACCATAATTGTTAGGGGAGGAAATATTAAAGAACTAACGGATAGTTATGTGGTTTGTCAGTGCCATACCACACTTTGGATTTATCATCCTTCTGTGTGGCCTTTCTGAGAGAGACTATCCAATTATGTTACAGGTGGGTTTTGGGTCTCTACTACATCTACACCATTTCACATCAATTTGGTTGCTTCTTTTTGAACTTTTGACATCTCTTCCCATCGACACCTCATGATCACACAGGCTGGCGTGCTTCTTCCATGTGAGCTTTGTTGCTTCCCTGCTGGATGGCCACTTTTTTAACCGCAAGCCTTTAAGACCCCAGATGCTATATCTTTTAATAGCAGGGCCCCATCAGCTTTCTTCACCACATTTACTTATGCACCCATTTTGGCTTCAGCAATCATTTCAGGAAGGTGATTATCATACATTGCTGCATTATTAGAATAAACCGTTCTTGCGTTGAGGTAAGATTTAAGTAGAAAAACAAAATAAAACAGATTTAAGTAGAGACCTAAAGACCACCTGCTTCCTTGTTGTATTTGCGTATATACACATATAAACAAGTACACATATTTATATATTGTTTTCTTCTTGTCTCACTATTGTGTTTACCCATCGTTCACCTTAGTAATTCCTCTCAGATACAATTTGATTGATCAAACACTACCAGAAAAGCTACACCTTCCTGCCTTCAATTTTAGGGCCCTCATACTACTCCCCTGTACTCGTTGTATTGGCTCACCATTCTCCCCCCACCCCTCCCCTTCCTCTCTTGGTGCCATCTTCCCGGTAATCTAATAAAATATTTTTAATGTAAAATTAAACCATTTCATTAGAATTAACCCTACAGTGATATCGAGCTACTTGTGCGGTATGGGAAAGGTTTGGTATGTTGAAGCTAAAGAATGTTTTATAAAATATAAATATTTCCCTGAAGAAGCCACCATCCTATCTATCAAAGAGTATTCAGGATATCATAAGCCTTTCATACAACTTATACTAGTCACATCCCTCTTATGAAGAAATACGGAGATGGCAACATTATAAATCATACATATGCATGCATGTGTGTGTGTATATATATGATGGGGAGATGGTGTATGTTATACAACATGTAAGTGCCCATCACCTTACATATTTTTCTTATACCTTTTTTATCTAGATAGTCTATTGATTAGGTTACAAGGATGAGAAAAAGGATGAAAATCTGTATGTTTAACTACAAATAGTGAGGTTTCTGAAATCATGTGAAAGACATCAAGCTAATTTTGACAGATAATGTTTGGATTATCACATTGGTTATTGTTTAGAGTCAATAATCCAACCCCAACCAAACACACTGCATTACATGCAGGCAAATGGGATGGTGTTTATTTTATTTTTCATTATTTTATACTTTGATGTCTATCTATAAGGAGTCTTGGTTGTGGGTTATAAGTCAGAGGGCTAACTACAAGTTCAGCAGTTTGAAATCAGAAGTCTCTCTTCAGGGGAGAGATGAGGCTTTCTACTCCTATAATCAGTTATAACTTCAGAAATCCACAGGGCCACTTCTACTCTGTCCCATAGGGTAATTGTGCATCAGAATTGACTTGATGGTAGTGAGTTTGGTTGGGTTTGGCCAAAGTGCATCCCTCTTATAAGACTGGCCCAGTAGCCAAACATACAGTAATCCCTTATTTCCTATTTGCTTTTACTTAACTAGTATCTTCAGGGCACAGGGCACCCCAAAGTATTTTGAATTAAAGATATCATTGCTCTCAGTGTTGTGACTAGTTCCAGGAAATAGTACAAGCAGAGATGATGTCACTGGTTGACAATATTCATCATTTATATATTTTATCAGGGTCCTCAAGGGTGTATTATGGAATGTTTCAAGTTCTTCAATGATACGAATAACCCTAATATTTGGGTAAGGAAGGGGAAATTAAGATCAGTGTTTGGCATCCTGGTCCACCAGTCCTTTAGGATGATGTTCCCGCTCAGAACAGCCAGTCGACAGAGAGGACCACATGGTTGGCCCCACTATGAGACACGACGTCCCGCACTGACCCGTAGCCCTACAGCCCAACACTGGAGACACAGTGTGGGAGTTGTGCCCGATCTGATCTCACCACATCGAGGCAAAATACTAAGGGCGTGCAACAGAACAGCAAGGGAACGGAGCGGGGAGATCCCCAGGGAATGCTGAAGGTGGACTTTGGGGTCAGGGGTGGTGCCCCAACAGACGGAATTGGAAAACACTCCTAAAAGCCAACAAATAGTCCTTGAACTAATTACAAACTTTTCTTTCTTATTGTGTTTTGTTTTGCTTTTTGTCATTGTTTTGTTGTTGTTTTGTTTTATATTGTTGCTCGGTTTTGCTCTGTTTTGTTTTTGTGCATGTTATTATCTCCACAGGTTTGTCTAAATAATATAGGCTGGATGAACAATCCGGAGGAGAAAACAACGGGACTGACAGTTCTGGGAGAGGGGTAAGTGGGGGGAAAGGTAGTGGTGTTAACAAACCTAGTGACAAGGGAACAACAAGTGATCCAATCGGTGGTGAGGAGGGTGTGGGAGGCCTGGTAAGGCATGATCAAGGGTAATGTAATCAAGAGTAATTGCTGAAGCTCTGGTGGGGAGTGAGCATGATAGTAAGACAAGAGGAAAGTCAAAGGAAATAGAGGAAAGAGCTAGTAGGCAAAGGGCATTCATAAGAGATCTAAATAAAGGCATGTACATATGTAAATATATTTATATATGAGGATGGGGAAATAGACCTATATGCATATATTTGTAGGTTTAGTATTAAGGTAGCACAAGGATATTGGGCCTCCACTCAAGTACTCCCTCAATGCAAAAATACTTTTTTCTATTAAACTGGCATTCTATAATGCTCACTTTCCTGACACAATCGCTGAAGACAAAGTGGGTGAAAAAGCAAATGTGTCGAAGAAAGTTGATGGTGCCCAGCTATCAAAAGATGTAGTGTCTGGGGTCTTAAAGGCTTGAAGGTAAACAAGCGGCCATTTAGCTCAGAAGCAACAAAGCCCACATGGAAGAAGCACACCAGCCTGTGCGATCACGAGGTGTCAAAGGGATCAGGGATAAGGGATCAGGCATCATCAGAACAAAAAAATCTTACCATAGTGAATGAGGGGCGGGGGTTGCGGAGTGGAGACCCAAAGCCCATTTGTAGGCCACTGGACATTCCATTACAGAAGGGTCTTTGTGGGGAGATGAGCTAGTCAGGGTGCGATGTAGCAACGATGAAACATACAACTTTCCTCTAGTTTCTAAATGCTTCCCCCCCACCCCCCATTATCATGATCCCAATTCTACCTTACAAATCTGAGTAGACCAGAGGATGTACACTGGTACAGATAGGAACTGGAAACACAGGGAATCCAGGGTGGATGATCCCTTCAGGTCCAGTGGTGTGAGTGGCGATACTGGGAATGTAGAGGAGGGTGGGTTGGAAATGGGGAACTGATTACAAGGATCTCCATGTGATTTCCTCCCTGGGGGATGGACAACAGATAAGTGGGTGAAGGGAGACGTTGGACAGTGTAAGATCTGACAAAATAATAATTTATAAATAACCAAGGGTTCATGAGGGAGGGGGTAGTGGGGAGGGAGGGGAAAAACTGATGCCAGCGGCTTAGGTGGAGAGCAAAGGTTTTGAGAATGATGAGGGCAATGAATGTACAAATCTGCTTTACACAATTGATGTATGTATGGATTGTGATAAGAGTTATATGAGCCCCTAATAAAATGATTTAAAACATTGGTGTTTGGTTATAAATAACATTTTAATTTTGTCACTAGATATTTTAGCTGGGTCAATATTTGTCCCAACTAGCTGAAATGAGACAAAATATTGAAATAAAAGAATGCTTAAGTGTGGGAAACAGAAAAGTTATTCCCAGGATGTTCCCCAATAATAATGCTAAATCTAAGGTGCTGTTTGCAAACATGGACTATACACTTGGAGACCAACTGCCTAAAGTCTATCTGCCTGAAGGTTGTCAGCCACCTAGAGCAATCAGACCCTATAGTCTAACCTACCCTAAGTAGGGCTCACTCCCTTCTGACAAGTACCATGGATTGTTCCCCTGAAGGAGAGCCCAGAGACACCTAAGGTCAAACCTACTCAGGGACGACCAAAGTTAGGCTGCCATCTTGTCTCTTCCGCCTTCCTATTTTGTTATGGGTATGCCTTCCTGTCGCGTGTGTGCCTATTGTACAAGCCCTTCCTGTTACATGTGGTTACCTGTAATTAAGGGGACTGGCCCACCCCTAGAGTGTACATAAGCCCTGGTTGGAAATATATTCTCGCTCTCTGCATGGCTCTGGCTCCAGAGGTCATGATGGTCCTGGAGGTGAGGAATCGCATGCTTTATCTTGTCTGATGTCTCTTTAATTTTACCCCTCTGTTAGACAACCGGCCCTTGACCTCGTTCAGTTTTGTATGCTGGTTGGCAATAAATGCCCAACACAGATGAGCATTTATTGAGTTTACTGTGCAGTAGATCTAGTTCTGTCATAGGAGTGTGTCTGCGTCCATTGTGTCGATCCATCGAGGGTGTCCTTCACTTCACTGACTTGCTATTGAAGCACACATAATGTTGTTTTCTAATCATTGGTCTGTTTTAATGACTGTCCAAAGAAAGCAAGCTGAAGCTTCAGCACCCTCTCTTCTTAGGAAAATTCGAGCTGTGTTTCTTCCAAGGCTACTACTTCCATGAGCATTGATTGTGGTTCCTAACAACACAAAATCCTGATAATGTCCACCTTTTCTCCATTTATCCTGATCTTAACTATTGGTCCAATTGTGGGGATTCTGGTCTTCTTTACATTGGATTGTAATCCATACTGTAGGCTACAATGCTTACCTTCAGCAGCAAGTGCTGACAGCATCTGTGGTGAAGTGAAATTTCTCAGCACTGCTCTTCCACCCCAGTCTCTGCAATGCCCACAAACTGAGGGTGGGACTATGGATATAGGGTGTGTATGTAACACTAGTAGAGGTGATTGGTCAGTTTTCATTACCATCCCCTTGGCTACAAGGATGAGCCTTGTTTGAAGCAGCAGAGAGAAAGACCGAGTCCTGGGCCATCAGAAGAGCACATTCCAGATCTCTGTCTGACGTGGTGGTGGGTGAGACCAGAGACATCAGAGACCATGGCACAGAGACTCAGCGGACAAGAACCAAAACTATAGAGGCGGCCTTAGACTATGGAACAGTGAGACAGAACAGCAGGCAGGCTGACTTCCTGGCCCCTGAGAGGAGAGAGACTTGGCTGCTGGCTGAAGAGAGATGTTCTTGTGGAACAATGACTATATCCTTATTGTTTATTGATAATGACTTGTGGTACCTTATTGACTTCTCTTATAACCCCCCATAACTGTGCATATTATGAGTTCTGCGTAGCCATTGCAATGAAGTATTGAAACCAACATAGAAGCAGAGTGCCGTGGAGGAATGGTTAGGTCAGAAGGATGATGAAGGACGACATGTTTGATCCCTGTCTCATGGCAATAGGGAAGCCAGAAGAGGTCAGATTTGCCATTTCTTTTTTTTAAATCGTTTTATTAGGGGCTCAGACCACTCTTATCACAATCCATACGTACATCAATTGTGTAAAGCACATCTGTACATTCATTGCCCTCATCAGTCTCAAAACCTTTGCTCTCCACTTAAGTCCCTGGCATCAGGTCCTCATTTTTTCCCCTCCCTCCCCACTACCCCTCCCTCATGAACCCTTGATAATTTATAAATTATTATTGCCTGGTCTTGGCACAAGGGACTCCATTTTGAGTCGGCGCATCCACCTTAGCTCTCAGAATTCACCCCTCGCTGGCCTCCCCTCCCCTTGATGAAATCTGCAAGTTTCTGAGAACCAAACATACCCAAAGCCAGGAGGTTCTTTGAAGATATGGCCACTCCACCCGTTCCTGACATAAAGATAAGATTAACGACCTTCTCCCTTCAGAAGCCCCTGTATGCGCAGATCCTCCCCAGCTGTGCCTGCCAGCAGTGGGCATAAAAATGCTGCCAGGATATTTTCCCCGGCACGGTTTCAATAGCTCAATACCCTGAGTTACTGAACCCGCCCGCAAGCTTCTCAATAAAGCCTGCTTCTAAAACTTTGCTAATTGGATCTTTGGTTCTATTTCGCGCAATTATTTTGTCATATCTTGCCCTGTCCGACGTCTCCCTTCACCCACTTTTCTGGTTGTCCATCCTCCAGGGAGGAGGTCACATGGAGATCCTTGTAATCGGGTTCCCCTTTCTAACCCACCCTCCCTCTACATTCCCAGTATCGCCACTCATACCACTGGTCCTGATACCTCGTGATTGCACAGGCTGGTGTGCTTCTTCCATGTGAGCTTTGTTGCTTCTGAGCTAGATGGCCACCTTGTTTACCTTCAAGCCTTTAAGACCCCAGATGCTATATCTTTTGATAGTCGGGCACCATCAACTTTCTTTGCCACATTTGCTTATGCAACCATTTGTCATCAGCATTCTTATCATGAAGGTGAGCACACAATGATATGATTTTTTTGTTCTTTGATGTCTGATAACTGATCCCTTTGGCACCTCGTGATCACACAGGCTGGTGTGTTCTTCCATGTGGGCTTTGTTGCTTCTGAGCTAGATAGCCGCTTGTTTACCTTCAAACCTTTAAGACCCCTGACGATGTATCTTTTGATATCCAGGCACCATCAGCTTTCTTCACTTTTGCTTATGCACCCATTTTATCTTCAGTGTTTGTGTCGGGAAGGTGAGCATAATAGAATGCCAATTTAATAAGAGAAAGTATTCTTGCATTGAGGGAGTACTTGAGTGGAGACCCAATGTCCTTGTGCTACCTTAATACTAAACCTATAAATATATGCACATAAATCTATTTCCCCATCCTCACATATATTTGCATATATACATGTCTTTATCTAGACCTCTATAAATACCCTTTGCCTCCCAGTTCTTTCCTCTATTTCCCGTGACTTAACTCCTGTCCCACTATCATGCTCAGTCCCCACCAGGGTTTCAGCAATTACTCTTTGTTATATTACCCTTGATCATGTCCTATCAGGCCTCCCACACCCTCCTCACCACCAATTTGGATCACTTGTTGTTCTCTCCATTTCTTACAGCATCAATTTTTCTGCTTTCCTTTTTCATTGTCCACTTTACCCATACATATGAGGCATTGAAAAGCCCGTGGCTTAGGTCAGGTGCATCGTAGCTATCAAAGTGATATCTTTACTTTTGAAAACTTAGAGGTCTTTTGCAGTAAATGTATCACCCTCACTTTACAAACGAAAAAGCTTCACAGGTTGAATAACTTGGAGAGACCAAGTACTATTAAGTGTAATTAAACAACAGCCGCAACTTGTTGAGCTTTGACTACGCTGTCAGTATAGGTTACGAGAGTGAGGAAGGCACAGCGCTGAAAATCTGATTTTTCTAACGTACTGTTGTTAGGTTTTCTGTTCTAGCCAGTTATCTTTTCCGTTTGGTTTGGTTGCTTCCAAATCCCAAGCCCTGTGCGGTTCAGAGATATGGTGGAATGAGCCTAGGTTGGCAGTTCAGAGAACGGGCTTTCTCACTGCCTTGAACACTGACTCAACGTGAAACTATAGGACAGGATGGAGCTGCCCCTGTGAATTTCCGATTGTAACGTTTTATGGGAACAGTAAGCTCCATCCCCCCTCCCACCTTCCCCGCTGCTGGTGGTTTTGAACTGCTGTCCTTGAGCACCACAGCCCATCTCCTAACCGGTTACTAGATCACCAGGGCTCTTTAGCAAGTTATTCACTTCACTGGGTCACTTTTTTTATATCTCTAAAAGAGGCAGCCGGTTATTTATTTCAGGTAAATCCACACATTTTGAATTTTGAGAAGACACGCAACACGTTTGCCACTCTAGATTGCAGGGCACTACGGAGTCGGATCCAGGAGCTTTTCTTTTCTGCAAGGAAAAGGTTTCCTCCGTTGCTGGAGCCACCCACGCTGTCTCCCGCCGGCTCAGGGAGCCCGCCCCTCCCGTCGTCAAGGAGACCCGGAACGCGCGTACGCGTTCCAACGCTTCGCAGAATCCCAGCCGGGACGCGGGACGACGCATGCGCACTCCCCGCCGCGTCGGCCCCGCGGTGGCTGTCGGGACGCGGCTCCTCGCCGCCTGATCAGGAAGAGGCGGGCGGAAGTCGGAGTCGAGTCGCCAGCTCGGCTGCCGTTGCTTCCGCTCCGGTGCGGTCGCGGAGACCTGGCGGGTCCGCGCGAGGAGCGTGTGCGGTCAAGCGGGGGCGCCGACGAGGACCTGCACGAGGCGGCCGCGCGTAGGAGCGGCGGCGGGTCGCGCGCGGCTGAACTCTTCCAGGTAGGTGTGCGGCGGCCGGCCGGCCGGCGGAGGGGCGCCCGGCCCGGGCCTGTAGTTCCGCGCCCTGGGACGCGCCGCCGCCCCGGGGAGGCTGGGGCTCCGGCTCCCTACGCGGCAGACGGAGAGGTTGGGACTCTGCTTTGGGAGCTTTGTCTTTTAGGCCCGAGTGTTCCGCGAGCAAACTTTTGGGTTGGAAAGAGGGAACGTTCACAACCAGGAAGCCGGAGGATCTCCCAGCCGCTCAAGTTTCCATTAGTAGTAGACAAACTACCCTGTGCGTTTCTGGAGCCGCGGGAGGCAGACCCATAGAGGTTGTGATTTAGATACTCGTATGTATTACTTCGGTCGTCGGATACCTGATGTATAATGTCCCTTATACGTTTCTTTGTCTAGTTCAGCGGTTTTTTTTTTGGGGGGGGGGTATAGTTTGAAGGCATTTCCCGGGAACGATACTGAGGCACCTTCTTCGCCTGACTGTATTTCTGGGTTTTTTCCTCAGCCTTCCGGCTGTTTGGAGCCCCGAGGGGAGGGAGTGCCAAGTCGCACCTCTGAGGCTTAGGGAAAGCCCTGCGGAGAAGAAAAGAAGGCGGCTCTAAGAGGCGAACGGTGTGGTGTAGAAGGGGGCCTTCGGAGCCGGAAGGTTTGGTTTAGGTTTGGCGGCTTCATCTTCACTTCTGCAGGCACACGCTGGTCTCCCCCCCTCCCCCCAAAGTAGATTGGGAAGGTGTCCCGTCTACTGTGACAGTTCCGTAGGGAGCTGGGGAACTCAGTGCGAGTGGTGAGAAGTCTTCTGGGAAGAGGAAAAGTTAGGTGGGGCATGAGAGCCCCACATCCCAGTCAGCGGACACCACTGCCGCCACACGCATGGCCTTGGTTGTGGAGACCTTCTAAGGAGCACTTGCCCAGGAGTTCAGCATATTTGGTCCTATGCCCTAGTTTTCCTAGCTGTCTGAGTGACACCATACATTTTCGTGTCTGATTTCATATATTAAACCAGCAGTCAAAGTGCTACTTTATAATCCAGAGTGTTGTAAGGGTCAAATACTGGAGCCATTTGGTTCCATCCCATCGCCACCTTAAGCACAACAGTACAAACACTCCATAGTCCTGTGCCAACCCCACAATTGTTCACATGCGTCAGCCTATTGTTGCAGTCACAGTATCATTCCATTTCCTTGAGGGCCTTCCTCTTTTTTACTTCCCTGATACTTCCCTGGGCAAGATGTTCTTTTCCAGATGCGAATCTTTCCTGACATGCCCAAAGCGTGTAAGACTTAAGTCTCACCATCCTTGCCTCTAAAGAAGCCCTGTAGCCATACTTCTTCAAAAACAGATAGGTTTGTTTGGTAGAAGTCCATGGTACTTTCTGTATTCTCCAGCACCACAATTCCAAGGGATGGATTCTTCTTCAGTCTTACTCAGTTCAACTTTCACATGCTGGTGTGGCAGTCGAGACACCATGCTACCTTCGTCCGCAAGGTAACACACATCCTTGCTTTACAATACTTTAAATGAGGTAAATCTGTGCAGCAGAGTTACCTAATGTAATTCATCTTTTGATCTCTTTCTTGACTGCGTTTCCATTAGCATTGATATTGTATCCAAGCAAAACAAAATTCTTGACATCAATCTTCTCTGTTTATCATCATATCTGTTGGTCCTGTTGTGAGAATTTTGGTCTTCACATTGAATTGTAATCCATACTGAAGTCTGTATGAAGTCTTGATCTTTATTACCAAGTGCTTCAAGTCCTCCTCACTTTAAGCAAATAAAGTTGTATCATCTGCATATCATAGGTTAATAAGCCTTCTTGATGCCACATTCTTTATATAATCCAGCTTCTCTTTATTTGCTCAGCATTCAGATTGAATCAGTATAGTTTGAGGATACAACCCTGTCACACACCTTTCCTGATTTTAAGCCAAGCAGTATTCCTTTGTTCCCTTTACACAACTGCCTCTTTATCTTTGTACAAGTTCTGCATAAATTACAATGAAGTGTCCTGGAATTCCTATTCCTCTTAAGGTTATCCGGTTATCCATAGTTTGTTATTATCCACATAGTCGAATGCCTTGGCATAGTCAACAAAACCCAAGTAAATATCTCTGACATTCTCTGCTTTAAACCAAGATTAATCTGACATCAGTAATGATACACATTGTTCTACGCCCTCTTCTGAATCTGGCCTGAACTTAAGGCATGGCAGCTTCCTGTCAGTATACTGCCGCAACTGTTGTGGGATGATTTTCAGCAAGATTTTACTTGCATGTGATATCAGTGATCATCTATAATTTGAGCATTCTGTTGGGTCACCTTTGGAATGGGCACAAATAATAGATGTCTTCCAGTTTGGCCAAGTAGCTCTCTTCCAAAATTTTTTTTTTTTTTAGAACATATTCTTTTTTTTTTTTTTTTTAACAATTTATTGGGGCTCATACAATTCTTTTCACAGTTCATACATATACATACATCAGTTGTATAAAGCACATCTGTACAGTCTTTGCCCTAATCATTTTTTTCTCTTTTCTTCTTTTACATTTTATTAGGGACTCATACAACTCTTACCACAATCCATACATATACATACATCAATTGTATAAAGCACATCCATACATTCCCTGCCCCAATCATTCTCAAGGCATTTGCTCTCCACTTAAGCCCCTTGCATCAGGTCCTCTTTTTTTTTTCCCCCTCCCTCCCCATTCCCCCCTTCTCTTCCAAATTTGATGGCACAAGACAAGTGAGTGCTTGCAGGGCTTCATCAGCTTGCTGAAACATTTCAATTGGTATTCCATCAATTCCTCGAGCCTTGTTTTTGGCTAATTTGTGTGAAGCTTGAATTTCTTCCTGTAGTACAGTGGTTCTTGCTCATATGCTTCCTCCTGAAATGGTGGACTGTTAACTAGTTCTTTTTGGTACAGTGACTCTGTGTAATCTTTTAAAAAAATAATTTTAGTGGGGGCTCTTACAGCTCTTATCACAATCCATCCATCCATCCATTGTGTCAAGCATATTTGTACATATGTTCAAAATATTTTCTTTCTACTTGGGCCTTTGGTATCAGCTCATTTCCTTCCCTTCCCTACCCTCTCTCATGAACCCTTGATAATTTATAATTTTTTACCCCATGTCTTACACTGTTTTATCCCTTTACCCACTTTTCTGTTGTCCCTCCCCTTGGAGGGGGTTATATATAGATCATTGTGATCGGTTCTCCCTTTCTCCCCCACCTTCCCCTTTCCCTCCTGGTATGGCTGTTCTCATTATTGGTCCTGAGAGGTTTGTTTGTCGTGGATTCCCTGTGTTTCTGGCTCTTATCTATACCAGTGTACATGCTGTGGTGTAGCTGGATTTGTAAGGTAGAATTGGGGTCATGATGGTGGGACTGGGCGAGGAAGAACTAGAGGAAAGTTTTCTTTCGTCATTGCTATCCTGCACCCTGACTGGCTTATCTCTTCCCTGCGACCCTTCTGTAAGGGGATGTTCAATTGTCTACAGATGGGCTATGGGTCTCCACTCTGCACTCCCCCTCATTCACATTGATATGAATCTTTCCATCTTTTGATGTTTCCTTCATCAATATTGTCCATAGAATCTTTTAATGTTGCAAATAGAGGTTTGATTATTTTCTTGGGTTCTTTCAGTTTGAGGTAAGTAGAACATGTTCTTTGTGTAAGCATTTACTGCTTTGTAAATTCTAAGGCTTTATGTTTAAGTCATTTTTAAATCCTAAGTTAATTACTATTTTCAAACCAAATTCACTGCCATTGAGTCAATTCCCACTCTCAGTGATCCTTTAAGACAGGTAGAACTGTCCTGTGGGTTTCTGAGACTGAAGCTCTTTACAGGAGTGAAAAGCCTCATTTTTCTTTGGTGGAAGAACTGGTGGTTTTGACTGCTGATCTTGTGTTTACCAATTAGTAACCCATAGTGGGTACTCATTAGATACCACCAGGCCCAGCACTTCTTGTCTTAGCATTTATAGTCTTCTGTTATTCCCACTTCCCCACATCAATTTTTAGTTCTCATTCTTGCTAGTTATATTTACCTTTTCCCTCAGACTCTCTACCTTCTTTATTACCTTACTATAATTATTTAGTTATTTATTTTTTGTCAGAGGCAACTCAAAAATAGTCATTCTGAAAGAATAACATATGTACTCTGGTGCTTTGCTATTTAAAATGACTTTTTTAAATGGTGATGCCAGATATAGAGTATTGGTAGTATCCTAATTTTATTTATGATAAAATAGATTTGGAGGAGTCTAGAGGATTGTCAAGGGCCCTTGTGGAATAGTGGTTGAATGCTTGGCTGCCAAAACTGAAAGGTCAGGGATTTGATTCCACTTCTTGCTTCTGAGGAGAAAAGATAAGGCATTCTGCTTCTGTAGATTACAGCCTTGGAAATCTGGGCAGTTCCGCTGTTTTCTGTAGGGTCATTGTGAGTTAGAGTGTATTGGACAACAGCGGGCTTGTTTATTCTAGAGGATTGCTTTGGAGTTAGAACTATGTCAAGAAGGCAAGTCTGACTAGGAGTCCAGTACTTGTCACTCTTAACGGAAGGTCAGCGGGATTCTTTATCAGTGCTTATATTTTTAATTTTTAGCACTCCGAATCATTCATTGCTTTTGAGCACAATGTCCAATGCCCTCATGTTCTCAGACGTAAATTGCTTAAAGACAAGGCCTTTAAAGCTTGTCTCTCAAACCAGTAATAACAAGACCAGAACAATTTAAAGATGCTTTCTCATCATTGTCATTTAACAAATATTTCTTGAGCTATACTTCACTTCTCAGGCTTTAAAAGTATGTGATGAAATTCTTCATGGCTGGCAGAAAATGGTTAAACACCAGGCACATAAGCAAGTGGATCTACTGTATAAAAACCACCTGTTGAAAGCCTGTGGAGCACAGTTCCAATCTGCACACACACAGGATTGCCATAATTAAAACTGAGAGAGATAAACTCTGGCTACCACAAAGGGGTATCCTGCCCTTCCTGGTAGTGAGAAAATCAGCTTAGAAGTTCAGTAGACCCAAGTTTTATAAAGTAGGAGAGCAGCATCTTAAGGGTAAACTCCCCGTTACCATTGACCAGCTCCATGAGCCACTTCTGTGATCCTCCCCAGCACTGCCAATTATCCCCAGTCCTTTGAGTTGGCATCTATTGGATAACAGTGATTAAGAGGCAACCAGCCAGCCAACCCTCTTATCTCACTGGCCTCTCAGGGCTCTCTGTGTCTAGCAGATTCAGTGGGCAGCTTAGTGCAGACATTTTCAGTACTTAAGTTACACTGTTAGTATGTTTTGCCGTTCTCCTTTCCTGCTTGTTCACTGGTGCCCTCCCATGCCACATGTCCTACTTATCCCACACAGCATATACATACATATAATAAAATTACTAAAGGAGGAATCCCTAACTTAGTTTTGGGTTTTGTTTATTTTCTAGTTTTTGTACTTCTGTTCTTTGATAACACCTTTATTATTTTTTTCTACCTGTTGCTGCTTTTCTTTTTGTGTCTTCTTTCCAGTTTGAACAACTCTCCTGATATAATGTGAATTCCTCCCAGGCAAAAGAGGCAGGCCTATAGATTCCTGCATACCCATAAAACCTTTATTTCTTTTCATTTTTTCCTTTTCGTGCACAGAGCCACCAACATTTATGCTGTCATAGTAACCAAGCTTCAGCACCCACACCCAAGCCACACTTGAGTCTTGTCGCCTGTTCCTCCTCTCCACTGTATCTCCCTCCACACATTATCTCTTTCTGCCCTCTTTTTTCCTTCGGGAAATATATTTCCATGAAACTTACTCTAATTATCCCTCTTACAATCCATTTTTCCATTACTTTTACAAATCTGTTAGCCTATTCAGACAATCACTTATTATTACTACCAGTACTTGGATTTTATCTCTGGACAGACTCCCCCCTTCCCCCCTCCCATTTTCCTCTCTTACCTGTCTCGCTCCTTTTTCTTATATTTCACTACCATATGTTTTCCAGCTCCTATTAGACCTCTCCCATATCACTAGACAGTCAACTACTTCTAAATGACTCAACAGGTCACATACCACTAATAGTTGTATACAATCCCAAAGAAACAACGGTCAACCACAGTAAACCCAAAATATCAAGAAAAACAAATCAAAAAACCAAAAATCACCAAATGTAATAGAGTACTGTAAAAAAGAGGTCCAGCAAGCACCAGCAACAGAATTCAGAAGATTGATATTTAGGTCCTTTCAAAAGATGTGGGAATACTCCTGAGAACAAGGAAGAAACGGAAAAACTAGAATTTCTAAATCCAAAGGAATCTCAGAAGCTAGACAATTAAGTGATGGAATAAAGAACACAGAGTAAAGGACATGAGTGCAATGGAAGATAGAGAAAAATCAGTTAATTTGAAGATACTCACTTTGACTACAATTGACAAGAGAAACAGAGGAACGCTTGAGAAAAAAGTGGGACATTTACCAAGAGAGACAACCCACCTCTCATTTGGATCCTAGAACAAGAAGAAATTTAAAAATGTACAGAGAAAATAGTACAAGATATCATGGAAGAAAATTTCCCCAATGTCACAAAGGAAGAGAAAATAACTTCAGGAAAGGGAAAGAACTCCAAATATGATAGACTTTGAAAGAAATGCATCATGAAACATCGTATTCAAACTCTCCAATTTCAAGGAAAAGAGAGAAAGCTGCAGAGCGGCTTAAAAAAAAAGAAAAACCAATAAGGGTAAGTTCAGACTTTTCAGAAAAAACTATACAGACAAGAAGGCATTAGAGTGACATGAGGAGGGGTTGCCCCTAAAAAAAAGATCTCCCCCCCAGCTATATAATGTTTTTAAACAAAACAATCTTAATCACCTTCCATTACACTTAATACACACTTAATTCTCTCCATTGCACTTAATACATTTGTAAAGTCTGCAATTCCATTCTTGAAAACATTTTTCAAATTCATCTGTTTGCACAGCTGACGGCACCTCCCTTGTTTTTTTTTCTTCATCTACTCTGTCAAATTACTGCCCTTTCATGTCCATTTTCATTCATGGAAACAAAAAAGTTGCATGGAGTGAGGTCAGTTGAGTAAGGTAAGTAGGGCAAGAGAAGCATTTTGTTTTTTGCCAAAAACTGGTGCACTGAGATGGCTGCGTGAGCATGCATTGTTTTGGCAAAACCAGTCTGTGTCTGCCATAAATCAGGCCTTTTTTATTGCGCATTGTTATGTAGTCTTTTCAGAACCTCAACATAGAAAGCTTGATTAACAGTCTGACCTGCTGGAACAAACTTCAGATACACTATGAGTTGGCATTTTTGACCATTCTGGAAGTTGATGGGCGTCCAGAATGAGGTTTGTTATTAAATCAACATTTTACCTTTTTTGAAACGAGAAAACCACTTGTACACTTGAGTTTTTCCCCTAGTGCTGCCCTTGTAAGTTATGTTCAACATCACAGCAGTTTCTGTGGCATTTTTCCTCAGCAGGAAACAACATGTCACAGCTGCATGCTGTTGTCTTTGTGTGATCATAATAAAAAACGAGGTTCGAGCGAAACTGTTTTTACAGAAAAATTCACTGTGCCCAGAGAGAACCTTTTCAGGTGATTCCACTGGGTGCCCTAACTCAGAGCCAGTTGCTCATGACTCACCTACCTGGCTATGAAAGCTCCGCCCAGCAGAGCTTTCCTGGCTTTTTTTTTTAGGTATTCCCTTGTATATTAAAACCTAAAGAAAAACCCTGCCAAACAAGAATCCTATATCTAGTAAAATTATACCTCAAATGCGAGGAATTTTTTTCTAGAAAATGGACAACTAAAGGAATTAATGAAAACACTAGCATTACAAAAAACATTAACCATGTTACTATAACAGAGAATCTACAGTAACAGCAGACAAACTTGGTAGCGTCACACAGCACACCATCAGCTCAAATCCAGTGCATTGAAGGCACCACTCTGCAACACAGAAATAGAGGAGGAACAAATGGACCAATAGAACACATACGTTTAAAAGAAACCAAAGGCAGCAAAATGCAAAAATAAAACCTTGTTCATATCAATATTGACGTTGAATGTTGTGGTTACATAATTTCATGTCAACTTGATAAATAAAAGTGTAGGGGTGGAGTCTAGAGTCTAGCCTGTCAATAAGGTCACAGCCTGATGGTGCCTCTTTGTGGCATGGCCTTCTCATAAGGAGTCTCCTGGGAACCTCCCTACTCTGCCTTCATTTGACTGTTGAGCCATGAGGAAACCTGTCAGAGCTCTGTGATGCTTCCTCTGCCATTGGATCTATTGCACCCACCAGCCTGTGATCTGCCTGCATTCTGCATCATTGCATGTGGCTGTGTGGTTTAAAGAGGGATTTATGGATTAGTATCAGCTTTGTGGACTTGAGTATTTGCCTGACAAATAACTACTTCTGGATGTGAAGGTCTCACACATAAGAGAATCACTGCATTTGTTTCTCTAGTCAACCCTGCCTAACAAAAATGTCAGTGGATTAAATCCACCAATCAAAAGACAGCAACTGGATTAGAAAGCAAGGCCTGTCTAGATGCTGCTTACAGGAGACACAGCTGAAAATCAGACAAAAAAAGACAGTCAGTGGATGGTAAAAGTCAAGCCAGTGGCAACTATAAAAAAACAGCAATGGCAATAAAAATAACTGATAAAAATAGGCTGCAAGGCAAATGCCATATTGAGAGAGAACGGACACTACAAAAGATGAAAAGAACGACACTCCAGGTACAGCCTTAATAAACCTGTGCGCAGTCAAAGACCCTCGGAGTGCATTGACATAGTTGATTAATTTCCAGAGTTGAAAAAGTAGCTTGACAGTAATACTAGTAAACGAATAAACCACTCTCAATGAAAGACAGATGAGCGAAACTTATTAGAGACAGAAGAGTTAAACAACAACCAGCTGATCTCTTAGACATATACAGAGCAATTCTCTTATAACTTGTACAGTAAACATTTTTTTCCATTGCACACGGTACACACTCCAGAACAAATCACGTTAGAGCACAAAGCAAACTTCAACAAATTGAAAAACATAGAGATCCTACAATTTATTTGATCAGATCACAATGTTATAAAATGAAACCACCAATAGAACAGGAACATAGACAAACATACTGAGACTGAACAACATAATACTTAAAAAGGAATGGGTAATAGGTAAAATAAGGTATGAAATTAAAAAATTCCTTGAAACAAGAATGATAACAATGATCTCAGCCCTTGAGATACAGCATAAGCAGTTATCAGAGGGCAGTTTATAGCTATCAGTGAATAAATGAAAATAGAGAAATCCAAAGTCAGCACCTAAACACAGCACCACCAATAACTTAACCTCCAGCATTTGGAACAAGGGTAACAATGTAAAAGAGCAGCAGGAAAAAGACTAGGGGAGAATAAACAAATTAGCAAACAAATACTGGGAAAAAATACGAGGTAAGAAGTTGGTGCTTTGAAAGGATTAACAAAATTGACAAACCGCTAGCAACAACGGAAAAGATAGTGAAGATGTGAATGTTTAGGATGAGAGATGAAAAGAGTGTTATAACATCCAAACAAAATAAAATGAGTAATAACACAGTACTGTGAAAGATTGTACTCTTAACACACTTGAAAAACTAGAAGAAAGGAATAATTAGATATGCACTATCTATTGAATTTAATACAAAGAAAACTTGAACAGACCCATGATAAAAGAAGAAATAGAGAAGGTCATTAAGAAATTTCCTATCTGGGGACCCAAAACCCATCTGTAGGCAAATGGACATCCTCTTACAGAAGGGTCATGGGGAGGAGACGGGCCAGTCAGGGTGCAGTGTAGCAACAATGAAACATACAACTTTCCTCTAGATCTTAAATGCTTCCTCCCCGCCCACTATCATCCCAATTCTGCCTTACAAATCCGGCTAGACCAGAGGATGTACACTGGTACAGATAGGAACTGGAAATGGAATCCAGGACAGGTGAACCCCTCAGGAGCAGTGGTGAGAGTGGTGATACTGGGAAAATAGAGGGAAGGTGAGGGAGAAGGGGGAACTGATTACAAGAATCTACATATAACCTTCCTGAGGGAAGACAGTGGAGAAGTGGGTGAAGGGGTCATCGGATGGTGTAAGATAAGACAAAATAATAATTTATAAATTATCAAGGGGGGAGCGGGGAGGGAGGAGAAAAACTGAGGAGCGGATACCAGGGGCTCAAGTAGAAAGCAAAGGTTTTGAGAACGATGAGGGAAACATGTACAGGAGTGCCTGACACAATGGATGTAAGTGTGGATTGTGATGAGTTGTACGAGCCCCCAATAAAATGATTTCATACAAAAGAGGATCACATATAATTTTCCCCCTATGTTTATTTCTATAGTGAGGTGGAAAAAGAAAACCTTTAAGCAAGAAATATATAGAATTTAAATAGTGCTCAAGAATAAAAATAACTTCCAATCAAGAAAAACTTAGGACTAGATGGCTTCACAGGTTAATTCTTCCAAGTATTCATGGAGGGACTGTCACCATTTCTGTACAGATTATTCCAGAACATAGAAAGGACAGCAAACTCCAAATTCATTCTATGAAGTGATCATACCTTGATACCAAAACCAGTTAAAGACAGAAAGCTACAGACCAATTTCCTTCATGTACATAATTGTAAAAATTCTCAACAATTCTGGCTTACAGAATCCAACAACATATCAAAAATTTACCGTATATACTTGTGTATAAGCAGTTTCCCAGTACATTTTTAATGCAGTTTCTGTGGTAAATTTAGGTGCCTTGGTGATAACTGGGTCAGCTTATACTTGAGTATATATGGTTCATAATGTCCAAGTGGAATTCATACCAGGGTTGCCAGGATCATGATTCAACAGCAGTTGTTGTGTTCTTTGAGGGCTGTCCTATGATGATTTCACTGGGGAACTTTATAACCAGCCTACATCCCTGATCTTGCCCCTTCAGACTTTTTTCTCTCAAAACTCAAAAGAACATCATTTGAGTTCCTGGAGGCCACCAAAACTGAGTTTTGTGTAGTGTAAATGACACAGTGCAGCACTTTCGGCGAAAGAGTCAGAGATGGAAATATGCCTTCAGAAATGTATAGACCTAGAAAGAGTTACAGTAGCTTCATATTTTAATATTTTTAAATAAAACTATGATTTTTTTGTGGCAAAGCTTTTTGGCTTACCCTCATGTAGTGTGAGCTATGAATCTGAGCCACATGTGTAATTTATTGTTACAGCAATATTAAAGAAGCTAATAGAAATCAATTGTAGTACTTTGTTCAACCCGATATTAATAATATGAGGCTTCTACAAATTAATGCAAAATTTTCATTATCTTTTAATTCCATGTTTCTATGAACTTCTTGATGGCTCTTCATGCTATCATTTTAACATATCAGTATAACATACCCCTGTGACTTGATAATTTCTTTGTATTAAGTGTTAATAATTTTATAAATAAAATATCTTATTGTGAACACAACTTAATGTTTACTGCGCTCAATTTCAGGTGCTCCCTAGGCATATAGTGGTTATTGTATTGGTCACTGTAGTTCTCAAGCTTTAGAGTACCAACTTATCCCTTTTTTTAGTGCTTCAGCATAGTGCTTGACATGTGTGTCATTAAGTGCTGAATCTAACTCACAGCAACTCTGCCAAAATCTTTGAGGAGTAAATCTTCAGTGCCTCTGACGTACTAGGTGGGTTTAAACTACCAACATGGTTGGCAGCTGAACATTTACCATTTTGCCAACATTAATCCTTGCTTGACATATAATAGGCACTAATTAAATATTTAGTGAGCAAATAATTGACCAGATATACATTCTAAAAAACTAATAATAAAAGATAATGATGTTTTAGGCAATTAATACGTATTGAGGTATGTGTACCGAATATACGGTTTGGAGTAACATCTATTAAAAACATTTATTTTTGTCTCTGTAGCATTATGGATCCCACGCTGCTGAGAGAACGGGAGCTATTCAAAAAACGAGCTCTTTCTAATCCTGTAGTAGAGAAACGGTCAGTGGCTCCTGAGCCATCATCATTGTCCAAGAAAAAGAAAGCAAAGCTAGAGCATGGAGGATCATCAGGTTCCAAACAAAATTCCGGTTAGTAAAATTGACTGTTGGTATTGTTTCCTTTTATTTTTCAGAAAACCATGTAGTCACAGGAAATCCATTGCCGAGTTCAGTGTTCCTGTTGATTGCACTGTGTTGAAGTGAATTTGAGAATAGAAGATGACCTTTACTCCTATGTTTTCTTCTAGAAATTCTATAGTTTTAGTGCTTATATTTAGATCTATGATATATTTGAAATTTCTAAAAGTTATTTTTTTTTTTCTCCAAGTTTAATCTTTATTTGACAAAAGACCAGGGGACCGGCCCCTCTGGGAAGGCAGCCTATCAGGGTTGGGGCGGGGAGTGGGGTGCGGACAGCGGGGCTCCTTTGGCACCTGGGGGCTTCAGGGTCAGCCTGGGCCTGGCTCAGAGGCCAAGGGGAGCAGCAGGCCCTACTCATTGGGTTCTCTACGCCCATACGGTGCCCATCCCTGAGACTGGTGGCCCAGGGTCGAGTGGCTCACTGGCCAGGAGCAGAGCCTGTACTGGCCAGCACAGGGCAGATGGGCAAAAGGCAGGAAGGGCTCTGGGTGGGGCCCAGCCAGTCACCGTTCTTGCTTGCAGGAGTTATTTTATTTTTGTTGAAAATATACACAGCAGAACATAATGCCAATTAAACAATTTATACCACTCAGTGACATTGATTACCTTCTCCAAGTTAATGCAACCATTTTTACTCTTGTTTTCTGAATTGGTCAGTCCTCCGTCAATGGGGTGCGGTGGATTGAGTACACATGTGGTTCTTCTGTGTTACTCTATGAATGTGGCGTATTGCATTGGTTTTTCAGATGGTACGACACCTGCATTCCTGGAACAAGTCCCACATAGTTGTGGTGTGGAATCCTATGTTCTGCAGTGTTCTTTTTTTTTTTTTGACTCTGATGCCTTTGGCATTGGTGTTAGAGTAACTTTGGTTTCATAGATTAGTTGGAAAGTTCTTTGATTTCCTCTACTTTCTGAAAGTTTGTGAACGATTATTAGTATTGTTTCCTTTATTAGTATTTGGCAGAACTTACCAGTGAAGTCCTTAGGGCCTGAGCTTTTCTTTGTGGGAAGAGTCATTTTATTATGTCTATTTAGGTTTTAATTCTTCTTGAGGTAATCCTGGCACTTGGTATATATATATGGAAATTTATACATTTTAAACCTGGCCTAATTTTTTAAACTTGTCTTTTACAATCTTTTAGCTCATCTTTCAATCCTGGTTTTAGGAATTTATAAATTCTCCTTTTTTCTTGATTAGTCGGACTACAGGTTTGTCAATTTATTAATATTTTTAAGAACAAACTTTTGATTCTTTGATTTCTCCTCTTTCATTGCATTGATTTTCACCTTAATTTTTGTTATTCCTTTTTTTTTTTTTTTTGGATTTGGTCTTAATTCACTCTTTATTCTCTTTTACACAACATCAAAAACCAAAACAAAACATAAAACCAACCAAATTCAAACTCACTGCCATTGAATTGATTCAGACTCATAATGACTTTATAGGATAGGCTAGGAATTCCCCTTTGGGTTTTTGAGAGGCCAATTAATATGAGAGCCTGGAAGCCGAGTGCTCAGGTGAGTTTCCTCACAGGAGAGAGTAACAAGCAAGCCCTTCTCTGGGACCTGGAAGCTCCACATTGAGATTTCTCTCCAGACCTCGCCCTAAAAGTGTCTGTTCATCTGTTTGCTTTTTGCTTGTAATAAACTTGTAGCCCGAAGTATGGTGTTTTCTGTGTTAATGTGTGAATCATTTCCAGCACATTAGTAAGCTCTCAGGGGCAGCGAGAGTCAGTCTGAAAGAAGTCCCTCTAAATTGTGAGCTTAGACTCAGCCCCGGTGGCTTGAAGCTGAAGAGAGTGCCACTTGGCTGGCAACGAGGATAGAAAGTGAGAAGGTGAGGGCTCAGTTAGTGATAAAGATGGGGTTTATCTACTTTCCCCTTGTTTGGGCAGCTGAGAACTTCATCTTCATAAGTACAAACAGCAGATCCCATTTAGCAGCAGGAAGACCTTGGAATGGCTTTGCTTCTCTTTGGTTGGCCAAGAATTTTGTGCATCCCTCCCAAGTCTCCACCTCGCCCCCCAAATATGCGCGCGCATATAAATATATATAAAGGGAGCTGTGAGTTGGAGGAAAATGAAACGGTGATGAAGGTCTCTAGAAATAATTTGCCATGGGGTTGATGCTGACTCCTGGGTGGCCGGCCCTTGTACACAGTAGAATTGAACTCCATAGGGGGCTTTTGGCTGTAGCCTCTTACAGAAGGAGATTGCTTCTTCAGTGCTGCTGGGTGGTGTTTAACCATCACCCTCATAGTTGGTGGCCAAGAGCTAATAGTTTTGTACCATCTTGAGACCCTCTTAAATATCTCTGAATCCACAGCTCTTCTCCATACCTCTTAAATCTCGCTATAAAAGAACTTCGGTGTTTTCCATCTATGATAAGAACCTAAAAGTTTTGTATACCTAAGTTTCATGGACACCCTGGAGCATAGTGGATTATCACTTGGATGATTTACGTTTGGTTCTGTTGCTAGAAGAAATATAAGGAATGAGTAAAAACAATTTCATGATGGTATTTAGGGTTCTCAAAATTGGAAATAAATTTATTCCCACTTTACCACATATTTATTGTACAAACCCATTATTCCATCTTAACATGTCAGATATTTTAGCTTTTCTCTATTTCTTTTCAGACCTTACTCATGTATTCATACTTATAAAATCATCTGTAACTATATTGTGAATGCATTTTTCTCTTCACGTCAGAAACTTTCTCTATTTTGCTTAATTTCTAGAGTGGCTTTTTAATAGTTCATTAAGGTAATGTGCCACATTTAGGTATAGGCTTGGTTGTTTCCAGTGTTATGATTTTTTGGACAGTGCTATTATAAACATTATTCTATCTTGAACCTCTGTCTTTTTAATTAGTTTCTCAGGGTGAATTCTTAGGTACTTCAGGCCTAAGGACAGCGTAAGTAGTAGATAGAGCATGCTTTGAAGGAGCCCTGGTGGTGTAGTGGTTACATGTTGGGCTGTGATCTGCATAGTTAGCAGTTCAGAACCACCAGCAGCTCCATGAGAAAGATTGGGCTTTCTACTCACATAAACAATTAGGGTCTTGAAAATTCACAGGGGGTCCCTCTGAGTCAGCAGTTACTCCATAGCAGTGGGTTTTTGGTTTGCTCATGTTGCTTGGATTGTAACAAAATACTATTAAGAGCATAAAATATGGTATCTGTTAAGCCAGTGGGCTTTGGAGAATGGGCCTGTTATTTTTTCTGATAGGTGTTGGGTGGTGGTTTGACTGCTTTGCAGTCTTCTTTCATTGAATAGCATAACCCATGGGAATGTGAATATGGGAAGCAAAATGAAAGTGAAAACTCAAAAAAGTACAGGGTGGTTAATAGTAGATTTTTGTTTGAAAATGCTCGGACCCTTCTTAGATTGTGCATTTTTTCCTAAAATGTCAGCAAATTTTGAGTTTTTAAAAATATTAATTTTACCTAAAATGGTTAATAAATATATATATATACACACACATACATACGCTGTCTTCAATAAGAATTTATCATAAATAGAAAATTTATGTATAACTACAAATTATACTCTAGATTTAGAATATACAAGTCTACTCTAGATTTAGATAAGCATATTCAATAGTTATGTTTTTTAATTAAATTGTCCTCCACTAAGGTTATTACAGAGATGTGGTAAGGAAATAAACCACATCCACTACAGTTGGATCATAGGAGGAAAAGAAACAGGCAGGATTTAGAAGGATCCATATGCAAAGTTTTTATGCTCTTTCCATGAGTGGGTTTATCTTTCCCCAGCAACAGTAACACATCTACTTCTGCCTAGGGAGTCCACTAGAGATTCAGAGTCCAGGTTCCTTTGTGGGGCTTACCATATACAGACACTGCTTATTGCGTAGCAATTGTTCCAACTCCCAGAAGGAAAGCAAGTTGTGTTAGCACAAGCAGTCCAGAGACTGGGAGCCCCTCTTATCTGTTAATGGGGAATGCTTTAGGGGTTGGGTCCCTAGAAGCCAAGCAAGGGCCAGCCTTGCAAGACTTTCTGAAGGTTAACAATCTCCATTTTTTGGTATGATATGATGGATGGATTAAAGGACCCTGTTTACGTATGTATACCCAATTGTTTCAGCACTGCTTGTTGAAAAGACTGCCCTTTCTCCATGGAATTCTTGCCTGTGCATACGGCTGTATGATTCCTGAAATCCCTGTTCTGATGTTTTCCTTGTCACCAATACCAGCATGTATTGCTTATTCTCTCATAATCAGTCTTGAATTTATTATTCAAATAAATTTGCCTATTCTAGCCTGCTTGTGTTTCCATTAAGCATTTTGGTATTGTCCATTTTTACAAAAACGTTGGAGTTTGAATGAGATTGTGTTGAATCTCTAGGTGAACTTGGAAGGATTTGATATCTTAATAATGCCTATTCTCGTCCGTAAAGTTGTTGTAGGTATATCTAGTTACTCAAGTCTTTAATTTCTTTTGGAGGGATTCTTTGTAGTATTTAGTGTATTGTTTTACCTATCATTTGTCAGATTTATCCCATAATCTTTAATGCTATAGTAAATGGGATTTTTTTTAATTTAAATTTTTAGTTTATTTATAAGAGTCTAGGATTACCTTTTCTTTTTGTCACTTGATCTTGTATTCTGCAACCTTGTAACTTGCTTGTTCTGGTACCTTTCTTTGGTTGCTTTCAATGGAATTTGTGTATATATGATTATATCTGTGAATAAAGACAGTTTCATTTCTTTCTTTTTAAAGGAGATAGCTTTTATATCTTTTTCCTCCTTATTGCATTGTCAGGAGCCTCTATTCCAAGTTTGAATAGGAGAAATGAGAGTGAGCATCTTTGCCTTGGTCATCAGAGGGGGCAAGCATTCAGTTTTACATTAAGTAGGATTTCAGTTATTTTTTGGTAGATTACCTGGTTAAAGACTGTCCTATTACTAGTTTACTGAGAATTATTATAATGATTGCTGGATTTTGTTAATAAATAGTACTTAATTATCAAAACACCTGGAAGACTATTCCATTTTCTTTGGTGTAGTATTATGTGAATTGTTTGTTATTTTAGTGTCATTCGCCTTATGTTTCCTAGGAACATTTTCCCAGTTTTTGAAATAACGTTTAGACAGCTTAGGAAATGATTCACGTGTATGAAGTTTCACTGTAGATTTAATGAAAGGCATACATACACAAAAGTGCATATTTCACTCCTTTCTTCCTTTCTGCTGGGGATCATGTAACCGTTCAAAGGCAGAATCAGTTCTGTTATAATGGGTGGGCCTCAGAAAGTTATTTTCTTTTTGCTCAGAAGAGGTTGAAGACTTTCAGAGAGTTAGAACATTTGTATCGTGTGCTAGACCACTTCAGTTTCGCGCTTTCTCAGGTTGGCCATCACGCTTCGGAGAGGGTTAGGTTCACTTTTCAAGTCTTTGGCGGTTTTGTTTTTCACACAGCAGCAGCAGTCAAGTACTTCATAGAGGAAGGCCAACACCACTAAAGACACCACCGTAAATATGAATAAAAGTAGAATGACAAAGCAGGCGGTGTTCCAGTTGTCATGGAAGGGGTAAATTTTTTGAACTTGAAAACTGAGGTACTGATAAACAGATGTAGTGGTTTCATTCCAGTAGCTGGAGCTCAAGGTGGCCATACTTCTATTGCTCTTTCAAATCTGTAAAACAGAATATAAATATTTGTGACCAGTCTCTACAGATTTATCAGTAAA
This sequence comes from Tenrec ecaudatus, assembly GCF_050624435.1. NCBI lineage: Eukaryota > Metazoa > Chordata > Mammalia > Afrosoricida > Tenrecidae > Tenrec > Tenrec ecaudatus. Next base: position 109,571,863 of record NC_134537.1, read on the forward strand.
ATTCCAAATATTTGTATTAAAATTTGAGTTTTTGTTGCTCATCAGTCTTTGTTTCCCATAAGAAATAATAAAGAAATCATCATGAATGATTTGTATCTGTGAATTTCCAGTTTATCTGTGCCAATGTACTCTGTATGCCATACTCTTAAAATATTATTGTTAGACATATATATGTACTTATACATGTATGTTTTTAATTTTTAACTTATGTGAATCATGTAAAGTTTACATTGCAAACTGGTTTTTCATTCAGTATATATGTTCTTTTGTTTAAATTTGATATCCAGAAGTTAACTACTCCCTGAAGAGTTTTTAAAAAAAGGGCAGCTGATGATTTCAAACCTGGCTAAAGCAGTGGTCAGGGGTTATTACCTACCAGAAATCTTGGCTTCTTTGTGTGTGTGATTAGGCAGTGGACCATTTTTTTAGGTTGGGTATAAGTTTACAGAACAAGATACTTTTCCACTCAACAGTTTACACACATTTTATTTTGTGACATAGTTGTAAGGTCCTCAGTATAATACTACCCTTCCCATTTCTTCCCTGAGTTTCCATTTATACTTCTTTCCTGCCCATTGCTGCTTTCTAAGCTTTGATTTTGGGGCAAATGCTGCCCTGTTGGTCATGATGGTTAATTGTTCTGAGGTTTCTGCTTTACACTGCCTTGTATAAAAGCTTTTCTAATCATCTTTGTAAATTCTCTCACCCTATGGGTTCAGTGTGTTTGTCTCCTATTACTACTCCTTTAAACTTTCGATAACAGGAGATCTGAATTATGAAATAGAGGTTGAGTGAAAAATAGAGAGAAAAGCCAACTAAGCAATTTTCAGAATAAGAATCAAATTTTAGGTTTTTGTTATTTATGAAAAGATTTAGGTATGAGGACTTTCTATGTGTATGATAGACTTAAATGCTTTATATATATATAAATGACTCAGGGACAGTAATATTTAACAAATTAATTTTCCCCAGAGAGTTAATTATTAAATGACTACATTTCACAAAATAAGTTAATGAAAAGTTTCAGTATTTTTATATTAAGATTTGGTCTTGCTTACCATTGTGCCTTGAGTGAGTGTCTACTATAATCTGTGATATGTAATAAACATCCAGTAAATATTTGTTCATTGGCTAAATAAATTCTTGGATAGAGTGGAGCAAAATTGATAGCATACATTATCGAAAATGTGTAGTTATAAAAGAACTTGTATGTATTCTGTCTTGACAAAGACCCAAAAGTTCCTGTTTATAATCTGGTTTTAAAGAGTACACAAAAAAACTCCTGGTTACCAGAGTAGTCTTCATATCTAAGCTTCATAAGTCATTAGAAAGTTGGCAGGATGATTTATGTTTCTTGCTATAAGAAATTTAAGAAATTAAGTAATTTGCATAAAAACTGTTTTTGGGTGGTATTTAGTGTTTTCTAAATTGAAAGTGGAGCCTTGGTAGCCTAGTGGTTATGCCTCGGGCTGCTAACCGTAGGCCAGCAATTTGAAACCAACCAGCTGCTCCACAAGAGAAAGATAGCCGGAGCTTTCCACTCCCGTAGAGTTTCGGTCTTTGAAGCCCATAGCTCTGTACTGTCTCTGAGTTGGCATCGATTCCATGGCAGAGAGAGAAATTGAATGGAGAACAGCCTTAGGGCCTTTCTCTTCTGTATGAAATCACAGCAGTGAATCACACTAAATGGAATTTTATAATCTTAATCTTTCAAAAATAACTTTTAAAGCTTATTTTTAAAAATTTCAAAATAACCTGTGCATTAAGAAAATTTTGGAAAGAGCAAAGAAAAAAGTCTCAAAGTCGAGCACAGAAGTGGTAGAAGTATAATGAATCCCATGTCCTATAATGCAGCTTCATTTAGCTGTTTGTCCCTCTGTGCTTGCTTTCTACTCAATGGAGCCTTACTTTGCTGAAAATCCTAAACAGTATGTAATTTTATCCAGTAATATTACAGTATACATTTATGAGAGAAGAGGATTCTATTTTTAGACATAATCAGAGTATCATATTTATAGACATAACCACAGCATCATCTTTATCAACCCCCCACCAAAATAAGCAAGCAAAAACCCCCAGATACTTTAATAAAACATATTTTTTAGGTCATTGTGTAGTGTCTTTGGAATTCAAGGCATGACAATTGGTCTCTTGTCTGGAACAACAAAGGAGGAAGGAGAGTCAGGTATAGAATGCTTTCATGAAAAAAACTACCTCTTCTGACGAGACCAGAACTGAATGGTACCTGGCTACCATTACTAAACAATTTGATCAAAAACTTCAAATAAGAATACTAATCAAAAGGGAGAAAATGCAGAGCAGAGTTTACAATTATTATGGAAGGTAGACTTTCTGGAGTCAATGGGGTTGTTGAACCCTTGAAATTATTGCCCTGAGAAAATCTTTAAGTTTAAAAAAAAAAAAAAAGGATCTACATGTAACCTCCTCCCTGGGGGACGGACAATAGGAAAGCGGGTGAAGGGAGACATTGGACTGTGTAAGATATGACAAAATAATAATTTATAAATTGCCAAGGGCACAAGAGGGAGAGGGGAACTGAAAGGGAGGGGGAAAAATGAGCTGATACCAAGGGCTCAAGTAGAAAGAAAATTTTTTGAGAATGATGAGGGCAACAAATGTACAAATGTGTCTGACATACAATGGATGGATGTTTGGATTGTAATGAGTTGTATGAGCCCTCAATAAAATGATTTTTTAAAAAACTTTAAAAATATATCTTCTGAAGTCATCTTAAACTTAAAACCAAACTTGTGCATTCAGTTTGTGGAGTTCCTTCAGAATTTTAGCTTTGCTAAAATGCAGATTTTCCTGCAAGTGGGTAATACACATGGTTATTTTTACTTCAGGATGAATGAGTTTTGGGTTCCCTTTGAAAAGTAGAGTTGGTAGAGACGATGAAGAGTAAGACCAGTGTGAAGTAAGTAGTAGTATCACTTGGGGGTAGGTGCAGAGCAGGGATAATCCCTTTAGGAGTCGGTCTGAAAAATTATTCTGGGCTAAACTAGGACCTCTTCAGTGTTCATAAAAATTTCTTAAGATTCTCTGTTGGGAAATAATTGATTGCTTTTGAAAATCTAGGCATCTCTTTTGAAGCATCCTCTTCTAAATGTACAGAAGGGGCTGCATGGGGAACCATGAGGGGAGAGGAAGAAGAGAGCCTCTGGACATAGTTAACACATTATACTACTGATGCTTTCAGAAGCATCATTATAGAAATTTTAAGTCAAGACTAAAAGTTTCACCTATAATTCTGTCTTCCTAGCAGACATTTAGTGTTTTTCTCAAAAAACTGACCACATAAAGCTATCATTTACAGAAGTACCTAGCTGAAATTACCCTGAGATTATTATTCCTTTGTATTTTGATTGGTAAGTTTTTGTTTGGGTTGGCCTTTTAAAACTAGGGAGACATTATAAAGATAATAATGTAAGTTACTAAAAGGAAATTCTAGCATAAGGAATGTCCTTTTGTGTTTACTTTTCAGATAAAAGCCAACTCTTTAAAATTCTTTCAGGTCTGTGGGCGCCTCCCCCTACAAAAAAATTAGTAATGAGAGAGACACACATACACATACTTAATTCATTTTAGTTGTGGCCAGTCTGTGCCCATCAATAAACTATTCTTCTGATTAACTTAATGTAATTGTTGTGGGCTGTCAGGTCTGTTCTCATGCAGAGCGACCCCATGTGACATGTAGAATTGCCTAATAGGATTCCCTTGGTTGTTACAGCTCTGGAAGCAAATGGCCAGGCCTGTTTCCAGAGGAGCCCTTGGGTGGGTTCACACTGCCAACTTTCAGATCAGCAGCTAAGAGCTTAGCCATTCTGCTACTCCGCAGGGCTCCTTACATTAGTATTTTTGTATAAGAGGGTGTCAACAAGTTGATTTAAAAAACAAAACAAAAACACAGGTGCTGGGGTAGGTAATGGAGGATTGAAAAGTAATGAACATTTTCCATGAACTGTTTGAATTGTGGTGCTGGAGAGGAGTATGCAATGTACCAACGACTGCTAAGAGGATAAATGGATCTGTCTTGGAAGAAGTATAACCAGAGTGCTCCTTGGAGGCAAGGATGGGAGACTGTGTGATGCATTCTTTGGACATAATGTCAGGAGAGACCAGTCCCTGGAGAAGGACATGCTGTTTGGTGAAGGAAAGGGGCAGTGAAAGGAGAGACACCAGTGGCTGCAGCAGTGGGCACACGCATAGGGACAATGGTGAGGATGGCCTAGGGTTGGGAAGTGTTTCTTTTGTAGTCCCCGTGGGTAGGAACTGACTTGATGGTACCTAGCAATACTGTGAGTATTTGAAACCTCCCAGTATCCCCAACAAGATTATTGTGCAAATGTATGTTTTTTGTTTTCCCCTTTTCTGTAAATGTCCCATACCTTACTTGATATGGACACAATAGAATATTACACACAAATGACGCAAGTGTGGTGACAGAAAGATAAATTGTTGAGGTGAAAAGAGAAAGGCATGGGACAATGTATAAAGGAAAAGGAGAAATAAAAATATGTATTTGCATTTGCTTGTGTCAGCACAAAAATCTTAGAAGGATATACAATAAATTAATCACCATGGTTTACTTGTGTGGTTGGGTAGGGAGAGAAAGTATGGAGACAGGCCTGGCAGTGAGATTTCTCAGGGTATACCCCCCAAAAGAAAAGAAATAAGCACAAACAAGCCCAATGACATTTTCTGAGACTGAATCTTTATGGGAACAGAGGGTGTTATCTTTTGCTGCAGAGCAGCTGGTGGGTTTGAACTGCTGAACTTGGAGTTAACATTCATTCTGGTGCTTACCTAACAGTACCACCAAAGCTCATAATAGTCTTCGATTTTTGAAACATTGAATGCATTTGAATGCAAACCAAGTAATTTAAAAAGAAAAAAAGTATATACTGTTTCCCCCTTTGCTTTAAAAGTTTTATATAGCTATGTAATACATGTGCTGAGTTTTCTAGGTTACTTTAAGAAAATTAGAATTATGATTAGTAGATGCCCATTTTGATCAGAATGTGCTTTATCTACATACAAAGTGTGTATCATAATTATACTTGGAACATTGCCTGTGGGGGAGCAATGTATGCCTCTCTAACGTCACGTGTAAACTTTATGGGAAGTGTCTAAGCAGTTTAAGGAAGAGGTATTACATGTGTGTCAGGTTTATGTTGTATTTGATGACAATTTAGTACTTAATGAGCATATTGGTAACTACTGAGAAAACCAAAACTTTTTTTTTTAAACAACAAAAAAACCCCTTTAATTGGGTCATAATCCACCAATCACACAATTCAATATTTCAATCTTTAAAAAAAAATTTTGTGGTTTTTTAATTCATTTCCCAAATCCTAACAAGGAACATTTTGAAGGTTTTCTCCGACATCTATATTTCTTTATACATGTAAAAATTTGTATTTATATTTGTAATTCAACATGAACATTTACAAAGACATTTTATCTTACAAGACTGAGATTGTAAATCTTAATTTTGACACTACATTTTCATAATTGTAACTTAAAATTCTAGGAACATCTTTTTTTCCTTCAAAACATTCATTCTTTAGTTAGTTACTGGAAATACCTGAAAGAAAAAAAAATTAAACCTTCAATGCAAAGTAATTTTCTACCTTAATTCTAATGTCGTTTATTCTTTCAGAATACTGTAGAATTCTACTTATAATTTTTGTGTTATATTTAGGACAACTCAATGCTATCAAGTCGATTCCAATACATAGCAACCTTATAGGACAAGGTAGAACTGCCCCATGGGTTTCCAAGACTACAAACTGTTTACAGGAATAGAATTCTGAGATGGTCTTTGAACTTAAATTATTTACCTGATACTAAATAAATGCTATAGCATAGTTTATAAGTAGTAAAAGTGAAAAAAAAAAGAACAATTTACTTACAGAATATTCCATCCCTCATCTTTTCAACAGGAATTGAGAGCTTTTTAAGTAAATCTTGTTTTTTAAAAAAACTTTTTTCCCCCTAAATATATATTCTAGTTACACATTGAACTTCTATCTGCAAGGTTAGCAGGTCGAAGCCGCCAGCTGCTGCTCAGGAGAAAGATGAGACTTTTAACTTCAATAGAGTTACAATATGTGAAACTCAGGGACCAGTTCTGCTTTGTCCTATAGGGTCCCTGAGTTGGAATCTACTCAGTAGCAATGAATTTGATTTAGAGATTTCAAACCTAGTTTCCCTCCCATTAAAAAAGGCTGTAGTAGAATATAGGGATAAGATTTGGAAAAGTTCTGGAACCTTAAATTGCCAAATGAGAATAAAGTTATTCTAGATTTAACTATGAAAAAAAAATAAGAGCCTTTAACTCTTGAATTAAATTCTCTAATGTTTTTGAGAATATAATCAAGTAACTATAATAGCCTTGAAATGTAGAGTAACTCCCTCAATTGAGGTCTGCGAAAGCCCCAAGGAGGTTGAATGAGAGCAATGAGTCCCCATCTGTGCTAACTCTCACTAATATTACACGGAAGATGGAGTCTGCTTTTAGAGTGGAAGACTGTGTGTGTGTGTGTGTGTGTGTGTGTGTGTGTGTGTGTGTGTGTGGTGGGGTGGGTGGGTGGGTAGGATTTTGTTTACAGTTTACCTGAAATTTGAGTTACAAGCTAACAGTTTTACTTGACAGAAGTGTTTTATTTTTAATGTGAGACAAATTTTTATTTTTTATAGAAAGCCACAACACCATTGTGCTGAATTTGGGGAGAGCTAGTATCAAATTACAGCAGCCATTGGGTTGTACAAGAGATACTTTCCTTACAGTAACTGAATGCTGGCTATGAAATAAAAGAAATAAATTGAGAATTGAATAGATTTTCCCACAAACACAGGAAGAAAAGTTAGATAATATGCCAGTGTTTACAGATAATATCCTCGAGCTCTAGCATCTACTAAATGGTTATTTTCATGCTTAAATATTGTGAATTTAGATATTTGTTCATTAGTTGATGTGAAATTTTAATAGACAATGAATGTTTTGAGTTATAAAAATATTTCCCCGGAAGATACTTGTCCCTCCTCTTAGAACACATTTTTTGTCTTAAATATAATCTGCCAGGAACACTTACATTTTGTATTTACCTTGAGGATCAATTTAATAACAATTTTAATGTTATATTTTAATGCAATGATAAGTTTATTATATCTTACCAAAAATAAAACTCTATTTTAAAAGGTTTCTATATAATGGCATGATTTATAAATTAGAGTAAATTACATTTTAGGATTTCACTAAGGAATTATTTTAATTAAATGTTAAGAAGTCTGAAGCCCTATAAAACATCCCTTTGGTTGCAATATGATATAACCAGCATAGTGATCATTTATGGTCTTTTTACTGTTAATGAAATTAGAATTATGGTTTATTTCTTAGCCTTCTTTGTATCTCCCTCAAATTAAAAAAAAAGGGGGGGTTCCTCCTAGGTTTGTCAAAGTGTAACAAACTTTCTTATAAGTAACTGTTTTTAAAACTAGCCAAATGTAATTTCTACATATGATCAGAGCAGAATTTGTTTTTAGTCTAGATTTCTCTTTAAGAAAAATCCTTTGTTAAGATAGACCAAACTGCTGAAATGAAATCCCTTAGAGAAGAGAAATTAGCAATTAACCAGGAGACCGCAAACACTTTACGGTTTATTATTAAGGCCTGGATGTAGATCAGGTTCATATAAAATTCCACAGTGATGAATTTTCCATTAAGGCACAGATGGTAAGGGTGCTTGTCAGATAACGCAAGCCAGTGTTCCTATTTTTATTTTAAAAATCTACCAGGCATTGAATTGAATATATTTCCTGTTTTGGTTGTTAGTAGGTAAAAGCCTTCTGGTTGGCTTTCTAGGTAAAGTACGTTTCTTTTGTATCAATAGGACATATATCAAAATAAAATTGTATAAACCTACCTTTTCCCTGAAAGGATGCTGTTGCAGCGATGGTATGGTCTGTTTGTAATGCAGGCTAGTGCACAGCCAAGATGGTGCTTTGCTTCTATTGGCTGAACCACAGTGCAGCTGACAGGTTCCTCTGTGTTCATTTGCATTAAGTCCTGCTATCCTTAAATCATTCATAAACTTGAATAGAGCTGTTTGAGGTATAAACTGCCACTCCTTTTTCTCACCTTTCTGTTTGTCATTGAGCTACATTTCTGTGTTGGATTTTGTGGATTACTACCAAATTTGTGAATCCTTAGTGTTTAACTGTAAAATTGCAGTTCTTCCCATGAATATTACATTGCTAAGATTGGAAGCTTAATGGTGGGAGAGGTAGTAACCTTGGAAACAAATAGCCCGGGTTTACATGCACGATATTTCCTCCAGGAAGCGTGCATGAGATCTTATAAATGAAATTTATTTCCATATGTAAATCTTGCCCTTTGTAAGTGGTAATTTACATCTGGTGGTTTGATTTAAGGAGAAAAATTAAGGGCAAAGAATTAAGATTTTTAACTCTGCAAGGTGAGAGGAGGTTTGATTGCTACCTACATTAAAAAGCATTTTGAAATTTAAAGGGCAAAAGACTCTCCAGTTGGATGTTTAAAGATAGTTTTAATTTGTGGTGTATTATTTAGGATTGTGGTCTAAGCATTATACAATTTTAAATATGAGATTGGCTATTATAACAACAGAGGACTGGGAAGATTATATGCAGACTCATCTTTAAGTTATAGATAAATTGGTACATTAGATTGGGGGCCATAAAGGTGGGGTAAATGGAATTCCAGACCACGTCGTTGTGTTCATGCGGAGCCTGTATATAGGCCAAGAGGTAGTTTAAACAAAAAACCAAAGGAGTACTCTGTGGCTTAAAGTCAAGGAAAATGTGTGAGGGTTGCCTCTTTTAGCGTTACTTATACAGTCTGTATACTGAGCAAATAACCTGAGAAGCTGAACTGTATGAAGAAGAATGGTATATCGGGATTGGAGAAAGGCTTATTAACAATTTTCCATACACACATAATGCATCCTTGTTTGCTGAAAATGAAGAGGATTTGGGGCACTTGCGCATAGATCCATGACTGTGGCCTTTAGTATAAAGAAAACAAAAATCCTCACAGCTAGACCAGTAGGTAACATGGTAAACCAAGAAAGGATGGAAGTTTTCAAGGATTTCATCTTGCTTAGAACCATAATCAATACCCAGGAAGCAATCAAGAAATCAAACAATGTGTTGCCTCGGGCAAATCTGCCAATGATCTTTTTAATGTTGAAGAGCAAGGATTGCTTTGAAGACTAAGGTGTGCCTGACGCAAGGCATAATGTTTTTACTTAACTCGTGTGCGGAAATCGGACAGTGAGTAGAGAAGATGTAAGAAAAGTGGATGCACTTGAATTATTGTGTGGGTGAAGAATGTTGGAAGTACCATGAACTGCCAGAAGAACAAAGAAATGTGTATTGGAAGAAGTTCATCTAGAATGATCCTTAACAAGAAGGATGGTTAGACTTTGTCTGACATACTTTAGACATGCTATCAGGAGAGACACATCCCTTATGCTTGTTGAAGTGGGAGCGAAGGGAGAAAGGAGACTCCATGAGATGGGTTGACACTGCTGCAAGAGTGGGTTCAAACCTGACAGATTATTGTGAGGATGGCACAGGACCGGACATGGTTTTGTTGTGTTGTACATGGGGTTGTTATAAGTTGGAACCAACTCCACAACACCTAAACAACAACAACAAAAGGGAAAATGATGAAACCATTGCCACCGAGTCAATTCTGATTCCTGGTACTAGAAGACAGACCAGGAAGCAGACTGCGTCATCTTTCTGCCATGGAGTGACTCATTCACTGCCATCAAATCAATGATGACTCATAGTGTCCCGATAGGATAGGGTAGAACTGCCCCGTGGGTTTCCAAGGCTGTAACTTTATGGGAGTTGAAAGCCCCTTCTTCTGAGAAAGAAAACTGCTGACCTTGCAGTTAGCAGCCCAACACATAATCACTACATAGCCACCAGGGCTCCTCATGGAGTGGCTGGTGGGGCTCAAACAGTAGTTGGCAACTGAGTGTTTAATCAGTACCCAGTGCTCTTGAGTCTATCTGACTCTTTTTTTTTTTTTTAATTTTTTTATTTTAACAATTTATTGGGGCTGATACAATTCTTTTCACAGTTCATACATATACATACATCAATTGTATAAAGCACATCTGTACAGTCTTTGCCCTAATCATTTTTTTCTCTTTTCTTCTTTTACATTTTATTAGGGACTCAAACAACTCTTACCACAATCCATACATATACATACATCAATTGTATAAAGCACATCCATATATTCCCTGCCCCAATCATTCTCAAGGCATTTGCTCTCCACTTAAGCCCCTTGCATCAGGTCCTCTTCCCCTCCCCCTCCCCATTCCCCCCTCCCTCATATGCCCTTGGTAATTTATACATCGTTATTTTGTCATATCTTGCCCTATCCGGAGTCTCCCTTCCCCCCTTCTCTGCTGTCCCTCTCCCAGGGAAGAGGTCACATGTGGATCCCTGTAATCAGTTCCCCCTTTCCAACCCACTCACCCTCCACTCTCCCAGCATCGTCCCTCACACCCTTGGTCCTGAAGGTATCATCCACCCTGGATTCCCTGTACCTCCAGCCCTCATATGTACCAGTGTACAGCCTCTGTCCTATCCAGCCCTGCAAGGTAGAATTCGGATCATGGTAGTTGGGGGGAGGAAGCATCCAGGATCTGGGGGAAAGCTGTGTTCTTCATCGATACTACCTCACACCCTAATTAACCCATCTCCTCTCCTAAACCCCTCTATGAGGGGATCTCCATTGGCCGACACTTGGGCCTTGGGTCTCCACTCTGCACTTCCCCCTTCATTTAATATGATATATATATACATATATACACATACATATATACATATACACATATATACACATACATACACACACACACTTATATCTTTTTTTTTTTTTTGCATGATGCCTTATACCTGGTCTGAGTCTATCTGACTCTTAATGGCCCTATAGGACAGTGGTTCTCAACCTTCCTCATGCCGCCACCCTTTAATACAGTTCCTCATGTTGTGACCCCCCAACTATAAAATTATTTTTGTTGCTACTTCATAACTGATTTTGCTACTGTTAGGAATCGGGTGACTCCTGTGAAAGAGTCGTTCAATTCCCAAAGGGGTTATGACCCACATGAGACCGCTGCTGTAGAATATAGTAGAACTGCTTGATAGGGTTTATGAAACTGTAACTCTTTTTGGAAGCACATGACCTCATCTTTCTCCTACAGGCTGGTGAAGACCCATATGAGTGGCAGGGGGAGTGTGTAGCCTAAGCCAGTCTTGCACCCACCTTCCTCAAACAAGTGGAATCATACCCACTTGGCTCTAGAAGCATGGCATATTCCTGTTGCTTTTCAGTAAAGCTCTTTGGGAACCATCCTTCTCCTTACTCAGGCCATGAACCCTGCCCAGCCATGAGGGCACATAGTAGGACATGTCCCTGTTCTAGCCCGGGGGAGCATTTGCAAATAGACAGGACAGGTTTGACCCTGAATGCTCCAAATTAAGCAGAAAGTGCTTGATACCTGAGAGCGAGCAGAGGAAGGACTGTTGAGCTCAAAAGAGGGAAAGCATTGTCCTCTGGAGAGCTGCGAGCACTGTGTGGAGATGGCAGTGTCTGAGCTAGACCTTGACTGTGGGGGAGCAAGCCAGGAGGACGAGAGCATGAGGCAAGACACCGAGTGGGGAAACATGGTAGTTCCGTGGACCCTAGGCACGGCCATCTTCTATCTGTAAAGCTGATACTCAGGCAGCATAGCTGGTGGTGGCACCATGTGACTTGAAACCTCTACCATTGGCACCAGGGTAATGTCTCTTGAGTCCAACTGCTCTGCTTAGCACCTGCGCAAATTGCACTCCTCCCTCCTGTGTCACATTATTTTTTAAAGGGAAATTGTATATGAAATTTCATTTTAGTCTAAAAAAAGAAAGACTCAATAAAGCCTTTTCACTAACTAATCTGAAGAGTATTATGCTGCCATCTAGACGTTGTTCTTTTGGATCGCTGACAATTGTTGCATTTGACTTGTGTTTTTTGTAATGCATTCTTTTGTTTAAATTATTACTGTGCTGATGCCAGAGATTTGTTTCCCTCCCCCTACTTATTTAACCAATGGATCAGCCACATGGGAACATGATGATATCTGATGGCTTGATAATAGGATGTGTGCTTCTGAAATGTGCGTCTAATAGTTATGATGTATTTTTTATTGTTCCTGCCTATAACTAATAAAATTCATTTGTGGTATGTTGATAGTGTTAGGGTTTCAGTTCGTAAGATGAAACAAAATGATCGATGTTCTAAAACGTCTTCCATAAAGGTTGCTCCACATTAAAACTAGATCTCGGGGGTTAGGGGCTTTTCAAAACAGTGTTGTCATCCTTATTGAGAAGTGCTTATATATTTTTTCTCATGTTTATTTTAAAATTGTTATAATATATCTTTTAATGAGTAGAATTACATTGATTTTCATTTATTTGGTTTAAGTTGATAAGTAATAATTGATAAAATAGGTGATAAATTGAATTTAAAAAATTCCTCACACATAATTTATCACTTCTTATGGTTTAAAGTTTGTTAGTAAGGCCCTGTGGATCAGGCTGAGTTTGTATTGTCTCCAGGAATATGATAATGTGGAGGTCTGATGTGACGTCTTCCAGTTTCTGTAGAAAGGGGACTCCCACTGCACCCCAGCCCAAGCTGATTGCCACAAGGTAGACATCAGACATGTTTCCAACCTCCATCCTATTTTACCTTATTTTGAACCGACCATCCCTCCACGGCACTTCTCTGATGGATTTGATAATTGGTTGCATTGGCCACACAAAACTGATAAAACAACACACAGTTTATGGGTATGTATTAGGGAAGTTAACAAGTTACTACAAATCAGGACCAGAAAACATTGAGGATACAGCCCTTTTGTATATAGCAAAGCTGCTTCTCTGTCATGCCAGCAGCATGTTTTCTCTGGTGCTCGGCCTCTCAGTCACGCTACCCCTTAGCCTCTGCCCAGGTGGAGCAAGTGTTACAAGGCTCCCTTAGCATTGGTACATGCCCATGACACCCCACTCTGCAAACAGGCTCCTGCCTGAAGGTACTTGGTTTTATTCTTTCCATGGGCTGGGACACTCTGCCTCTTGGTCTTGGTGCAGTTCCTGGGCATTGTTTTGCAACTTCTGGTGCCTTCAGTGCCTTTGCCAGGCATGGATCTCACAGGTTCTGTGAGTAATTCTTCTTCCTTGAGAGTCATGGATTCCTGTTCCTCTGTATGAGAAGACTCCTTCTTACACCCAGAACGATGTCAAAACTGACCAATCTTCAAGGTACTATCTTCTACGCTTAAATTACCCAGTCATTTGGTAAGACTTAAAAGTATATGATTATATTACCTTAAGTAATTTCACACTAAGTAATTTTGCTTCACCACAGTTCCCTTGTTTAAAAAATAATGTGCCTAATTAGTTATTAATGATAGAGTGACATAATAGGACCTATATAGGAAATGTATTTAAACTTTTGAGTTATTTGCACGTTGTTTCTCATTGCCATCTATTTGATTCTGACATAGGGATCCATAGGATAGGGTCTAACCGCCCCTGTGGGTTTCCAAGACTAACTCTTAATGGGTGTAGAAAGTCTTGTCTTTCTTCTATGGAGTGGATGGTGGTTTTTATCCCTTGCAGTTAGCAGTCTAATGTGTAACTACTGTCACCAGAGCCCCTTTTTAATATCTTGTGATATTTAAATGACAACAACCCCTTTTTGACTGAAAGTAAAGGCGGACTTGAAGCACTTACTGATGAAAATCAAAGATTGCAGACTTCAGGATGGATTACAACTCAATATAAATAAACCAAAATTCTCACAACTGGACCAGAAGATAACATCATTATAAACAGAGAAAAGATAGAAATTGTCATGGATTTCAATCAGTGCTCTTAGAAGCACTAGTCAACAGATCAAATGGTGCATTGCTTTGGGTACATCTGCTGCACAAGACCTATTTAAAGTGTTGAAAAGCTTGGATGTTTATTTTGAGAACTAAGTGTTCTTTAGTTCTAAATGACCCAAGCCATGCTATTTTCAGTGGCCTCATATGCGCATGTGAAAGTTGAACATTGAATAAGGAAGGCTGAAGAAGAATGGATGCATTTGAATTATGATGTTGGTAAAGAATATTGAAAGTTTCATGAACTGTCAACAGAAAAACATCTGGCTCGGAAGAAATACAGCCAGAATGCTCCTTAGGTGAGACTTCATCTAATATCCTTTGTACATGTTATCAGGAGAGCCAGTCCCTGGAGCAGGACATCATGCTTGGTAAAGTAGAGAAGGCAGCAAAGAAGAGGAAGACCCTTTACAAGCTGGATTGACATAGTGGCTGCAATAATGGGCTCAAACATAAAGAACAGTAATTAGAATGGCACTCAGTAGAGCTTCATTCTACTGTACATGTGGTTTATGAGTTGGAACTGATTTGACAGCACCTAAGAACAGACTTTGTTTCTACACTTAGTGAGAAAATTGATAGTTTATTTCACATTTAATAGATTTTGTATTTTTCACCAAATTTTACATGATAAAATTCATTAAGTTGAAAAACTCAAACAGGAACTGCTTTAGAAGAGTTAGTCATCTTTCAAAAACCAAACTAAATTCTCTGTCATCTAGTTGATTCCTACTCATAGCGACTCTATAGAACTGAGTAAAACTACCCCTTTAGGTGTGAGATTCAAATATTTATGGAACAGAAAGCCTAGTCTTCTATGTGATACCTGATGTGTTCAAACTGCTGGCTTTGTGGTTAGCTGCCAGCCCAGCTTGTAACCAGCTATGCTGCCCAAGCTCTTAAAAATCTAAATCATGTCCAGTCTGAAAATATGTTATACTTTACAATTTCTTGGCATTGAAATATATACAGAGGGCTTCAAAAAGTTCGTAGAAAAATTCCATTGTTTTTAATTCCACTTTTCCATGAACTTTAAGAAAGCCTCTCATATAAAATTGGTGCCATTTGATCCTTCTAAAGTGTACAATTGATATTAATAACATTTACATGGTTCCCCTCTTGCAAGATGGTGGGTGAAAAGGCTGAGAAAATGCTAGGCACCAGGGAGAAGCCAGAAGTCAAGAAATAAGATGCCAGTGGCCAAGTTAAGAAGGCTAAAATCAAGGGTAAAAAACCTAAGGAGAAGCCCCACTACAGCCAAAACCCCATCGTAGTCAGAGGAATTGGCTGGTATTCCAGCTCCTCCATGCATTCCAGAAAGGCCATGTACAAGAGGGAGTATTCAGCAGCCAAATCCTGGGTTGAGAAGAAGAAAGAGACGGTCCTGGCTACTGTCACAAAATGACCAGAATGGCGAGTGGTGAAGCTGCACAAATGCCTTGGTATTAGCCTACAGGAGCCGTGTCTCGGAATCTGTTGAGACATGGCAAAATGCCCTTCAATCAGTGTGTCAGGTGACTGCGTGCCAGCATCACCCGGGGACTGTTAGATCATCCTCACAGGACTCCACCGAGTCAGGAGTGGTTTTCCTGAAGCAGCTGGACAGTGGCTTGCTGCTTGTGACTGGACCTCTCTCCTTTAATTGAGTTCCTCTGCGTAGAACACACCAGAAATTTGTCATCGCCACCTCCACCAAAATTGATAGCAATGGTGTGAAAATCCTCAAGCATTTCATGGACACCTGCTTCAAGAAGAAGCAGCTGCAGAAGCCCAGACACCAAGAAGGCGAGATCTTTGACACCGAGAAGGAGAAATATGAGATCACAGATCAGCTCAAGGCTGATCAGAAAGCCTTGGACCCCCACATTTTGGCAAAAATCAAAGGTATTCCTCAGATCCAGGGCTTGCGAGCTTCCTTTGCACTCACAATTGGAACTTAACCTCTCAAATCGGTGTTCTAGTTTTCTTGGAAAAAACCTAATTAAATAACAAAGTAAAAAATAAAAACATTTAGGTGATGTACTACCATCACTACTACTTCCAAGCATTTTAGATCACCTTGGACGGAAACTTAAACTGGCTCATTTAACATTTGTCTTTGTTTCTGGCTTAGTCCATGTAGCATCGTGTTTTCAAGGCTCTCCTATGTAATAGCATTTATCAGAATTTCACTTGATTTTTAATGACTAAATAATATTCTTTTATTTGAACAACATATTTTGTAGATTCTTTTACTTGTTGATGGGTACTTGAATTTGTTCACCTTTGGCTATCCTGAGTAATAAATACCGTGGTACACATTCCGTATTTCTGCTTCAGTTCTCTGGGTGTATGGAGGACTAGAATTGATGGGTTTTAACTTCTCGGGTATATTCTAAATGGTTTTTCACAGTAGCTATACCATTTTACATTTCTACTAGCAATGCAGCTTCTCTACATCCTCTCCCACACTTGCTATTTTCTAATTTTCTGACAATAGCCATTGCGTTGGTATGAGGTGATATGACATGGTTATGATTTCCAATTTCGTCAGCCGCAAAGAAGTAGACCATCGCTATCTGTAAGGTTGTCAGTTTGGACCAACTCAGAGGTGCCTCAGAAGACAGGCCTGACAGTTTATTTCCAGGTGTCACACGTTCTAAATCCTATGGAATACAGTTCTGCTCTGACACATGCAACGTTGCCTGATAGCATCTAACAACAATAATGACCTTGAGCATCTTTTTATGTGCTTATTGGCCATTTGTATATTATCTTTGGGAAATAGGAAGTCCGTTGTCCATTTTAAAAATTGGGTTGCTTTGTCTTTTTGTGATTGAGTTGTTAACATACAAGGGAGCTTCAGAAGGTTTGTAGAAAAATTGCATTATCTTTCAATTTAATTTTTCCACGAACTTTTTGAATCACCTGGCATTCTGGATATAAGCCCTTACCAGATGCCTGGTTCGCCATATATTTTATCCCACTCTAAAAGTTTTCTCTACACTTTGTTGATTAACTCTTTAAAAATGAAATCCAGTTTGCTATTTTCTATTATTATTGTTTTGATTTTACATCTAAGTATCTTAAAAATGGTCTTGTGATTTTATCCCAGTATTTTCTTACAAGAGTTGTAAACTTTAATTTTTATATCACTGATTCATTTTGCAGTAATGCTTGTTTATGGTGTGAGGTATTGGTCCAGCCTCATTCTTGGGCATGTGGAGAACTAGTAATACTAGCACCATTTACAGAAGAGACTGTTCTTAGTACTTTTGCCCAAAACATAGCTATAAAGGCTTATTTAAGAACTCTGAATTCTCTTTCATTGATCTATACGGTTTGAAATTGACGAGTGTGAGTCCTATTGTGTTTTTTTTCAAGATTTTTTTTTTAGCTATTTGGGACCGATTATGCTTTCACATGAATTTGAGTATTGGCTTTCCCTCTTCTGTAAGAAAGATAGTTGGATTTTTGATGGGTCACGATTGCATTGGCTCTGTAGATCATTTTAGGTGGTAATGACATTGTCACAATATTAAATCTTCTAGTCTATGATCACAGGATGCTTTTCCATTTTGTTGTTGTTAGTTGCTATTGAGTCAGTTATGATTCCTGGTGACCACATGTACAACAGAATGAAACACTGCCCTGTCCTGTTTCATGATTATTGGTATGCTTAAATCCATTGTTATGGCCATTACTTCATTTTGAATGCCTTCTAAACTTGAGGACTGCCTTCTGGCACTATATTGGCTAGTACTCTGTTGTGATTCATAGGGTGTTTATTTGCTAATGGTTGGCAATATATCAGCAGGTTTTTCTCCTTTATCTTTCATATTCTAGAAGCTCTGCTAAACCTGCCCACCACAGGTGACCAGTTGGTGTTTGAAATACTACTTGCAAAGTTTCAGGATCATTGGGAGATGGGTAGTGATTCCATTTATTTAGAGCTGCTTTAATTTCTTAAGGAATACTTTATAGATTTAAGTGCGAGTCTAGTTACTTCCCTAGTTAAATGTACTGTTAGGTATTTTTTTCTCTTATTTTCTTTTTTAAATGATCTGTTATTAATGTATAGATGTAATGCTGGTTTTGTCTTAATCTTATCCTCTATATAATTGTGTTTTAAAATTCATTTTCAGATCATAGTAATGGACCATTTAACTTGAAAGCTCTCTCAGGAAGCTCTGGATATAAATTTGGAGTTCTTGCTAAGATTGTAAATTACATGAAGGTAAGTACTTTTCTTAAGTAACATCCTTTTTCTCATCAGAACAGTTTCCAATTTTCTTAAACTTTCTTCCTAGTTATGCCCCTGTGATCACCCTGTGTCGATTGAGTAAATCTATCAAGATTACCCCGTTAGAATTTTCAAAAATAAATGCCGTAATCTGGGTTGACTTGATTCTTTGCCTGGAACTTAACTCACCTGACATATCTCCTGGAAAGTTACTGTTTTTATTGGACTTTTTTGTGTTTAAAGGCACCTTAGATTTTTTTGATGTACCCTAATGTGAACTGGGAACCCCAGTAGCAACACTCTTCTGCACACTTCTCCAAGCCCTTGGTGGCATCATGATCGTAATTTGGGCTGCTAACCGCAACATTAAGTACAAAACTACCCGTGCACACTGCAGGAGAAAGACGAGGCTTTCATGAAGAGTTCCAGTCTCAGAAACCCACTTGTCAGGATTGATCAGATTGTACATTTAGTTACTGGCTCTTTAGATTTACCTGTCATGATTTCATATGAAGAAATCATTAAAAAACAAACAACCTGTTGACAACAACAAAACACATAGAAAATTCTTGATCCCAAAAGAAAGTGGAACATAAGAAAAATGAAAACAAATTTAAAATTGATCAAAATGGAAAGCAAATGATAAGGTTTTAAATTTTAATGATATGTCCATTAGTAGGTGCCCTGGTAGTGCAGTGGTTATGAGTTGGGCTACAGTACTGCATGGTCAGCAGTTCAAAAGCACCAAACAGCTCCATGGTAGAAAGTAGGCTTTCTGCTCTTGTAAACAGTTACAGCCTCGGAAACCCACCAGGGGGGTTGTTGCTATGAGTCAGCATTGACTGGATGGAATTGAGTTTGGCTTTTTGGTGTATCTCCATTAATCACTTTCCAATGCACTCTGTCTGACAGCAAGGCTGTTCGCATCTGGTCAATAGTGAAAGGGCATTCACAGGAACCTTAATTCACATGGGGACTCTACAAATTGATTTGGCTTTTGCTATCACCCATAGTCTTCTGCAAGCTGGGTGCTCAGAATTTAAGCTATAATGGCAAATCCCTCTTCTGGTCTTGGATTTTTTATTTATAATCCTTGGATCACACAGGCCGGTGTGCTTCTTCTACCTCACTTATGGATGGCTGCTTATTTTAAGACAAACCTTTAGAACCTCAGATACTGTTCTTTCTGATAGCTGGGCACTATCTGATTTCTTTACTACACTTTGGTATAGCACTCAAATATTCTGTGATCTCTTCATGAAGGCAAGTGTCAAATACCGCATCATGAGAACTAATTATTTGATTAGGGCTTACTATTAAGTGCAAGCAAAAAAGCGCCATATATATATATGTATGTATGTATATGTATGTCTTTGGTCCCCTTTAGAGATTTTATTAGCGAATTTAAAGTACTGTTGAGCAAAGGAGACTATATGTATATAGGGAAGCATTTTGACAAACTATTAAGATTGTTGGCTTATACAGATTAAAAATTTAAGTGACTGGAACACTACACAAAAAATGAGGATTATGGATGAACAATCTGGAGGAGAAAACAGCAGGACTGATAGTTCCGGGGGGAAATGGGATAAGGGGAGTTGGCGGGGGGGGGGGGGTGAGGTGGGGGGGTGGTAAGGAAGTGGTGTTAACAAACCCAGGGACAAGGAAACAACAAGTGATCCAAATTGGTGGTGAGGTAGGTGTGGGAGGCCTGGTAGGGCATGATCAAGGGTAATGTAATGAGGTATTGCTGAAACCCAGGTGGGGACGGTGCATGATAGTGGGACAGGAGCAAAGTCAAGGGAAATAGAGGTCTAGACAAAGACATGTACATATGCAAATATATATACGAGGATGGGGATATAGATCTATATGCCTATATTTGTAGGTTTATTATTAAGTTGGCGGAAGGCCTTTGGTCCTCCACTCAAGTACTCCCTCAATGGAAGAACACTTGGTTCTATTAAACTGGCATTCCATGATTGCTCCCCTTCCCGACACAATCACTGAAGACAAATCTGGTGCATAAGCAAATATGAAGAAAGCTGATGGTGCCTGGCTATCAAAAGATGTAGTGTCCGGGGCCTAAGGGCTTGAAAGTAAACAAGCGGCCATCTAGCTCAAAAGCATCAAAGCCCACATGGAAGAAGCACGCCAGCCTGTGTGCTCATGAGGTGCCGAAGGGATCAGTTATCAGGTATCAAAGAACAAAAATCATTGTATGCTCACCTCCCTGATATGATCGCTGAAGACAAAGAAGGTGCATAAGCAAATGTGGTGAAGAAAGCTGATGGTGCCTGTCTATCAAAAGATAAAACGTGGGGTCTTAAAGGCTTGAAGGTAAGTAAACAAGCAGCCATATAGCTTGGAAGCTACAAAGCCCACATGGAAGAGGCACACCAGCCTGTGTTATCATGAGGTGTCGAAGGCATCAGGTATCAAGCATCATCAGAACAAAAAATATCATAAAATTGCAATGGGGGAGTGTAGGGGTGTAGACCCAAAGCCCATCTGTAGGCAATTGGACATCCCCTTACAGAATGGTCTTGACGAAACATACAGCTTCTTCTAGTTCCTAAATGCTTCCCCCCCCCCCCCACTGTCATGATCCCAGTTCTACCTTACAAATCTGGCTAGACCCGAGGATGTATTACTGGTACAGAAAGGAATTAGAAACACGGGGAATTCATGGCGGATGATCCTTTCAGGACCAGTGGTGAAAGTGGCGATACCGGGAGGGTGGAGGGAGGGTTGGGTGTAAAGGGGAACCAATTACAAGGATGTACATACAACCTCTTCCCTGGAGGCAACAGGAAAGTGGGTGAAGGGAGACGTTGGACAGTGCAAGGTATGACAATAATTTATAAATTATCAAGGGTGCATGAGGGAGGAGGGAGCTGGAAGGGAAGGGGAAATGAGCTGATGCCAGGGGTATAAGTGGAGAACAAATGTTTTGAGAATTGATGAGGGCAGTGAATGTACAAATTTGCTTTACACAATTGATGTATGTAGGGATTGTGATAAGAGTTGTAGGAGCCCCTAATAAAGTGATTTTTTTAAAAATGAGGGTTGGAGATAGGGCAAAACTTTCAATAATGCTCATTCACTAATACAGAACTATGCCTGCTGGACATGTCATACAAAACAAAGCGTATACATGAAAATAGCAACTTGTAATTTTAGATTGCCAATACTGAAGTTCAGTGAGGTAGTTAGTTTATTGTGCCACCCTGGCCGATAGACACATGTGAGATTAATTGAAGGGGGGAGAAATAAATGGCTCGGCGTGTCTCGCCTTTCTTGTCTTGCTGTTTGATCATTGGACCAGTGTGTGGCTGCCTCGCTTGTTCTGTGCCTCACTTTGCATGCTACACTACCTGTGGTACACATACCTGTGGACTGTGTCGCTGTAATTTGAGGTTCCTTCAAGACCTGCTGTGTCACACAATTGGAATTTACATCTCTTGAACTGGGAACTGACTGTTGGTGACTTGGCTGGCTGTTGGGGAACCTGCCTTGCTGTTTGCTTCCTGTGCTGGGATAGCCTAGTTCTCTCTACAGAGGACTACCTGGTGGCCCTCCATCTAGTGAAGGAAGGACTGCCAGTGTCTCACAATTGTCTCACAGGAGTGAGTTGCAGTGAGCCATATAATTTAACAGTTCATTTCTTGTGTTATATATCTATGTATATATATATATATATATATATAAATTATTAGCAATCTGGTTTTGTCTCTAGAGAACCCTGTCTAATGTATTCAGTGATTTCCAAATCCACACTATTATTTAGCCATCTGTTTCTTCTCACACCTAGGGTGTTTCAGCCTATTCAGTTACTATTGCAATGAATAACATAAAGTAAATTTAATTTACATTCATTCAAGTATGCAATTTAAACGACTGTTGCACTTAATAACAGTGTGCCCCAAAGGAGCCTTGGTAGCACAGTGAGTTACCCATTGGAGTGCTAACCTGTGTTTTCCCAGGCAATAAGTACAATAAGTACAATCTCCTCTTGGTAGCTGATAGCAAAACTCGAGTTGTAAATGATTTTGGGGATAAAATCTACCTGGTTCAAGCAGATCCTTTGTTATGGCTTCTCTATATTTTGGAGAAGAGACTTAATTGAAAGACATTCACTCACAAATTTAGAAATTTAATGTTTGATGACAGTCTAGTACTTTGTCCACATACCGTTTTGATGCTTAGAGATTTTGGCTTTAAACAAGACGTTCTTTTTAACTAAACCAGAAAAAAATGGTTTAGATTATACATTATTAAAGTAATTTATAAATAAAATGGATACGTGAATTCAAATTTGCTACCTCCTTTGGTCTAACTCTTGTTCCTAATTAGTTACTTGGTATATCTTTTGAAGAGTTAAAGAAAGAACTCTATTGTTATTTTAAGTTTCAGTTCTTTGTTTTAAGTCAAGAGACTTGGTGTTGGCCTATGTCTCGATTTTGTATTTTTAATGAATTTCTAATAGCAGACAATAATATATTTTGAGACTTGTATAGTCAGTGTTCATTCTATCTAACCATTCTTCCATGTTTTAGATAAATATTTAAAGGTAATTTTTTTGCCTACTCTGTTAATGTTTTGAAATTTCCCTTATATGGGAGACCTTTTTATCCATATTAGGCATCACGCAGAACAAGTTGAGAACGTGCTGGGTTTATAATAGAGTGGTTTTCCCCCCCGTTTTCACTACTATTCCTTTATGGGGATATACCTCAGTTATTTAAAATATGTTGGACTATTTTTTAATTTGGTTTAGACTAGCTCAGTGGTTCTTGAAGAATCATTCTCCAACTGGTAGCATCCCCGTTACCTAGGAAGAAGTTGAAATGCACCCTCCCAACCCTACCTTAGACCTGCCAAATCTGCACGTCTAGGGCACAGCTTAGCTGTGTTTAACAAGCCCTTTAGATGATTTTTGGAGCTCTGGTGATGGGGTCGGTTATGTTCTGGGCTGTTAACTACAAGTTGGAGGCTCAAAGCCACTAACCACGTATCAGCAGAAAGATACGGCAATCTGCTACTGTAAGGACTTACAGCCTCAGCAACTTTCGGGGTCTATTAACTCTACGGCAGTGGCTGGTGGGTCAGTTGATTCTGATAGCGTATATACGCGTGTATAAGCCGAGCTTTCCCGCACATTTTTAATGCAGTTTTTGTGGTAATATTAGGTGCCTTGGCTAATATTCGGGTCTGCTTATACTTGAGTATATACGTACATGCTAGAATTTGAAGACCAATGGCCTAATTTTTTTTTCAATGGCCTAATTTTTGTCAATTCATCCTGACAATTATAAAAACAGTATTATTAAGCTAGAATCAGAAACAATAAAACTGAATGGCTAGGGGTCATACACATAGTTTTTTCTAGTCAGTATCAAGGCTAAGATATTTAAACTATATAGTATTTCTCATTGCTACAGGTGTAAAACTTCTTAAAAAGATAACATTCTAAATATAGATACAGTTGGTTTAGATTAAAATAAAGGTTTTACATTTCTTTTATAACAAGAAAATTTGTTGATGTTGAGAAAGGCTAACTTAAAACTCTAAACTAAAGTAATCTGAATAAAAATAGTCTAAGCCACTTAGGAGTTTAAAAATTAAAAAGATTTGGTAATGGTATGTTTCTCTGTGCACAAAACTCAGTTTTTGAAACTCGAAATAGTGAATAGAATTTACCTCTTTAATGTGAAACCACTGTTTATTTGTTTGTTGCTATATAGCTCTGAGTCAAACGAGATGAACACAGTTTGTTTTCAACCGAAAGGAGACAATTTCAGTTTTTGCCCTTGATGTCAGTGAAAGCTTGCTCTTGCATGTAAAAAGCCGAAAACTGCCGGCTTTCTAAGGAAATCTAGAACTTGTCTCTGGGCAGATTGGTAAATCTCATTTTGAGTGCAGGTTTATTGGACTGCAGCTTACAAGGTATTTTTCTCAGCAGGAGAATTTCTATAGAGTTACAGTCTGGAAACCCACAGGAACAGTTCTGCCCTGTCCTGTAAGGTTGCCATGAGTTGGCATTAACTTGAGACAGTGAGCTTTTCGGTTGTGCACAAGAGTCAGGTAAAGTGTCCTTTATCCAGGCCAGGCCGTGTTTTTGTTGCAAGGGAGGGAAATTATTATTTAATCCTGTTTTTTGGTTTCTTGCTGAAGCTAAAACATGAGATTTCATTTTGTTCCACAAATTTTCTAAAGATTTTTCTAATTCAAAATCTTGTCACTTGTAGTCAAAGCATTTTTTCCCTTAGGGCCTTGCAAAAACTTGTTTGGCTAATTCACATGATTTAAGAAAAAAGGGAGAGTTTAATCTAAGAAAGCTAGCTTCTGCAGTCATCTTTCTTCTTTAAAGCATCCAATTATGAATGACCTACTGTTTTCTGGAAAGTACTTCTGCAATTCGCCTTTCAGCATGCTCTGTTGAGAACTGCTAGGCCACTGGATTCAGGGTGTAGTAGGAGGTTCATGTACTCAAGTGAACTGGTCTTTGTTTAATAAAGCAAATCAGTTTGTAGCATCATTCAGAACACTTATCATTTCCAAGGGTTTTTGACTCTAGTACCTCTCAGAAGAAAGCAATTGTGACAAAACATAAAGATTTTCTTTTTTAAAGAGTGGCAAAATCTTTCATGGAGCCAGTCATTGATGGGGCACATCTGTATAGCAAGAAGCATTTCTTCTAAGATACAGACTTTCTGTTTATGAAACAAAAAGTTTCATAACTTTTATTAAAGTTAAGCTCATAACCAGAAAAGGATTCCCCATAAAAACAAACCCATACTGTTGAGATGAAACATACAACTTTCCTCTAGTTCTTAAATGCTCCCCCCCCCCCACTATCATGATCCCAATTCTACCTTACAAATCCGGCTAGGCCAGAGCATGTACACCAGTTCTGATAGGAACTGGACACACGGAGTCCAGGACAGAGAAATCCCTCAGGACCACTGGTGAGAGTGGTGATACTGGGAGGGTGGACGGAAGGTCGGGTAGAAAGGGGGAACTGATTACAAGGATCTACATACAAAACCCCTCCCTGGGGGGTGGACAACAGAAAAGTGGATGAAGGGAGATGTTGGACAGTATAAGACATGACAAAATAATAATTTATAAATTATCAAGGGTTCATGAAGGAGGTGGGGTGGGGAGGGAGGGAAAAAATGAGCTGATACCAAGGGGTGAAGTAGAAAGCAAATATTTTGAGAATGATGATGGCAGCAAATGTACACATGTGCTTGACACAGTGGATGTATATATGGATTGTTACAAGAGTTGTACGAGCCTCCAATAAAATGATTTTAAAAGAAAATCCCAAAACATTGCTGTTGAGCCTATGCTGACTTGTAGCCATCCTGAAGGACAGAGTAGAAATGTTCCTTGCAGTTTCTGAGGGTGTAAAACTACAAAAGCATCTTTTACCTGCCCCATTTTTCTCCCCTGGAGTGCCTGGTGGATTTGAATTATAGATCTTTCAGCATGCGCAGTGCTCTTGAAAGATGCCTTATTAAATATGTTCTTTGCAATAGAAAAATTTTATTTTTATTTTCATTATAAATTACAAATTTCACAGATAAGCTACTGCAAGACACTCATTGGTAAAATCTGTTGATTTGTAAACCAAAGTACAGAAGCTGTTTCTTCTCAGTTTATTAAGCAGACTCTCATCAGCATGTGCACCGTGTCTCATCATTGTGTTTTACTATTTAGAGTGGGAATCTTTACAGCACCGTGTGCAGGATTCTGTCTCCTCATAATTTGACATACTGCCATCAGGTCCCCATCAAGCCCCTTCTTCTGTGCAGTCAGTCCTGCTGCTAGGTAGTTTGCTGCTCCAGCCTTTTCACTTAATGCAACTTTTACCTTTTTCTTCAAGCATTTTTTTAGTATCTGATTTATCCAATGGGTGGATATTTTTAACAGTTAAAGTGTGTTTGGGGAACAAAAAGTGTTTGATTTAGCGAGATCCTCTATGGCAGCGCGACCGTCCCTTGGGGATTGAAGGACCCTTTCACAGCGGTCGCCTAATACCATCAGAAAACACATGTATCCCATGGGCTTAGGAACGGAGACACCACTCCTCTGTCTCCAGGCGGGTCCGCCCACATGCCTACACCCACATATGAGTACCCCACCTTAAAACTGTTACCCATGTTACACCATGCTTCTAGACAAACTTTATTTGTCATTAGAAATAAATATTTCACAATGTAGAATTACATATTTTGTGATAAGTTACTATGCTTTAATTATGTTTCATTTGTAACAATGAAACTATCCTGCATATCAGATACTTACATGATGATTCATAACAGTAGCAAAATTAAAGTTATTATGAAGTAGCTGGGAAACTAATTTTACTGTTGGGGGTCCCGACACCATGAGGAACTGTATTAGAGGGTTGCAGCATGAGGAAGGCTGAGAACGACTGTTCTACGTATGGTAGGTTGTTTGCCACAGATGGCTCTGGGGAATAGGAGAACTTAGATTGCTAGTAGTTTGCATTGCAATGGTTGACCTTTTTGTATCTCATTGCAGCATACCGTTGCAGTCATCTTTAAATATCACCACACTGCTGGATTATCAGCTACATTTATTAAACACAAATGCTAATAAATTATAAAACTGAATATGGGAATAACAAAAGTATATAACTGCATGATCCGTGTTTTGTAGTATTTACAACAGCAAGCTCCAGGAGGTAGATGAGTTATGGTATGTAAAAACTCCTTGTTTAGAATGGAGGTTTCTTAAAGATTGTCTGTTGCATTGTCAATCTTGCTTGCGCCCATAAGTCAGTTGGTACTCGGTATGCAGACCTGGAAGAACAAGTTGGTACTCTGTATGCAGACCTGGCAGTGCAAGTATGTTTGTACTAGACACCGGAGTACTGCATCCATAAGGATTATAGTTTAGAAAATCCTATGAGGCTGCTAAACTTAGGGACTGATGGCAGCCAACAACAATGGCGATTAGGGAAGTTGGTAATTTGGAAGGAAGTTGCTAGTATCATCAGCTTACTGAGTGCTGTCTGTACAATATACAGCTGACCGGGTTTCATCAGCTGTCCTTTGTTGTGTCAAATAACAAGGCGTAGTCAGATGAACACAACTCTGACAGCATATGGTGCATGTACTGCCATGTGGGGTGAGAGATTAATACTGAAATCATTAACATGGCTGCTCTACTGGCAGTCACTCAGTGTCAGGGTGTCATGGCGTGAAATGCAAAGACCATGTTTAATTTTTAAATGACACAATGTCATGGGGAACCCTTAATGACATCTTGTGACACCCCAGAGCTCCTGGAATCCTGGTCAGGAAACCTTCTGATAAAAGGGTATCTATGCATACCTTCAGCCAACATCCATAAAACAAAACAAAAACCACAAACCTGTTGCCATCCAGTCGATTTCCAATTCATAGCCTATAGGTTATCGTAGAAGTATGCAATAGGGTTGCTGAGGCTTCGGGTGAAACCGTAATTAAGTGGCCAGCTACTAACTGAAACGTCTGAGGTTGAAATCCCTCGGGAGTGTGCTTCTATAAAGATTGCCGCCTTGGCAACTCTGCGGGAAAGTTCTACTCTGCCCTAGAGGGGCACTGCTAGTTGGAATCAATCTGAACACAACAATGATCCTCATAGAAGCAGATAGCACAGTGTTTGCACCTTGACTGGAAAGTTCAAACACCCTATTCTGATGAGCAGTTTAGGGCTTACCCACAACCGCTGTAATCTTGAATGCTTTCACTGAGATCAGTCACAGCTCCTATTCTGTATTATTCTGAAAGCCCTACATACAATAGTATAGCAAGAAAACAAGGCCCCGCCCCCCAAAAAAACCATAAAAATTGGAAAAGGAAAAATTAAAATTACAGTTAACAATTACAGAGAATAGACCAAAGAATCTATAATTTAACCAGGTCATTTTTTAGAGCTTTTTATAAATTTTCAAGAAAAATAAAAGAACAAGTATAGCTTATAAAAATAATCCGAAACTATGGACAAGACTAACAAATAAGCTCAGAGTTCAATATCACTGAAAACTGAGTAGTCTTTATCAGTTTAGAGTAGTATGTAGTCTCAGTGAACGTATTGTGTACTGCTAGAAAAATGAACAACTAATCAGAATACTCTGCAGAGGTGAGAATAATGAAAAGTTGGCTCATTTTGACTACATCATCAGGGAAGAGTAGTTCCATGTGGGGCTTGTCAACGGAAATGTCTTTCAGGGAGTGAGCCTGTGTCTTGCCCCCAGTGAGCTGTTTATCTCCTTAGGGCCTCCAAATGAGGTCATCAAGCTGCGACCTGAACTCCACCCCTTCACTCTTAAGTCTCAAACTGACAACAGATTATGTAACTATCACAGGTGGATTAATCCAGTAGCCGGAATAATGAACTCAGACATACAAGCTCTCGTGGAGATGGTACATTATCTGGTGCTGTCTTACAAGCAACTGACAACACAGCATGCAAACATGCTTCCAGTTTTTGCTTTAAAAAAACCAAAACATTAAAAAAAAAAACATACCCCAAAAAACACTTGATTTGAGAGCAAGTGTAATGTCTTAGTATATGTTTTGTTTTCTATTTTACTTGTTTGGGCTCTAAAATCTGTCACAATGGTTACGCAGAACTCGGACACAATTCATGATGAAAGGATTTGTTAAGTTAACTAGTTGTAAGGCCAGTGAGAATTGCTCGGGTTGAGTTTACCAGGGCATGTTACAAAGTTCTTCCGGGTCTGCTTATAAATGCTCAAAAGGGACTACCCCTCCACTGGAGGCTTTCAGCTCAAGCTCTATGGGTCAGCAACCCAGTCCCCTGAGCTTAAGTGTGCAGAGCCACCCCACAGCTGAGTTAGCCTCCCGCACAAAAGCACTCAGCTTTTCTTGCTCCATGGGTGGGAAGTCCCATCAACTTTCCCCGTGCTCTGGCTCCTGGTTCTGTTGCTGCTCTTCTGATGGTCAAGCTGTCTTCTGCATCCAAGATCTTAAGTCCAAAAGATGAGCTCCACTCCCGGCTCTTGCTGGTAGTGAGATTCCTCTTCCTGTTTCTCAGAGGGCTCATTTTTTACTCACCAGAATGGAACTCTGTAGAATCCTGTGTACAATGATTCCCAGTTGAATTGTATCAGTGTTTTCCCCTATCTTCTTACCAGGCCAGTGCAGGGGAAGGTCCTTTGGAGGAAGTTAGAGACTTGGACTAGAAGAGCCACATTAAATCATTCATTGCCCTTAAAGCAAGAAATAAGGAACTTTAAGTTTCTCACATTTATAATTCCTGTTTTTTTTATTGGTGATTACTCATCTTGTACCAGCTTTTTTTACCCGATAATCGGATAGCTGTATTTTTAGTTTCTCTGATGAGACAACCCAGTGAAATCAGACTTTCTGAATATTTCATCTTCATTGAGCTTGTTGTGATTCCCATTTACTTTTTTTGGTTTTATGATGTTGGTTGAAGATACCCTGCTATCAAAAAGCTTCTTGGCCAGGGTCCAGAAGCTCCAGGGTTTTATAGTATATCATTAGGGGCACTCACAATATTATGTCATTAAAAAAATAAACACGGTTTTTGCATTTCATGCACCACGGCATGCTAGCCCTGAGTGACTGGCAGTTGAGCAGCCATGTTAATGGTTTCAGTGTTGCTTCCTCACCCCACATAGCAGTACCTACAGTATGTGCTGTCAGACCTGTGCTCGCTCAACTGACTACGCCCTTTACCAGTGTTTGATGCAACAGAGGACAGCTGTTGAAAACCGGCCAGCTGTATATCACACAGACAGGCGCTCAGTAGCCCGTCTACTCCAATTTACCTAACAGCTCCCCTAATTATTTGACATACTGATTTTAAATTCACAGAGGGTTTTGTATGGAAGATTTTCATAAAGGTTAGAAAGTTGTTTCTAAATTTTTAAGATATGCAGATATTTAAGATATTTTAGGATATACATAGTTTATATTTGTACACATAAAGGTTGTACTCTACATGTGTTTTTAAATTTAATAATGATTTTTGTCCTGGAGATTTTTCCAGATTAACACATACAGAAGATTTTAATACATATCTGTGTAGTAGTAAGGATGTACTGCAGTTTTATCAACTTTTTATTATTGTTTCTAGTGATGTGCTATTATAGTGCTGCAATGGCCTGATAGAAGTGGATCCTTTCTTCTGTGTTTTGCTGGTCTATCTGTAGGATAGCTGCATCCCTAGAAATAGGGTTGCTGACTCAGAGGCTAATTACATTTATATCGCCAAGTCTCCCTCCCTAGGAGTTTACACTCTCTGCAGCAGTGCAAGAGAAAGCTTGATTCTGTAAAGGCTCACCAGTATGTAGAATTGTCAGACATGTGAGTTTTTACCAGTCTAATAGGTGAGAACTATCTTGGCTCAAGTTGAGTATCTTTTCATATGTGCTAGGCCATTTGCACTTTGCTGCTGTGGTCTCTAGGCTATCCTTGTACTACTTTTCTGTTAGATCCTTGCAGCTTACGAAATATTACAAAACTCTTTTTTATTATAAAACTCTTATGGCATGAATTGCAAATTATTTTTTCCCCAATTTTATCATTTGATCTTACGGAGCCCGTAGTTGGACTTGGTTGTTGTTGGTTTTTTTTTTTTGACTTGGTTTTAATGTAACTGTAATTTGACTTCCTTTGGTAATACATGTTCTGCTTTTCTAAAGAGGCTAATTTTATTATGTATTATTTAATAAAGCTAGGTAACATAGCAATCATCTAATAATGAATTTTTTTTCTTCCTTCAATAGACAAGGCATCAGCAAGGGGATACACACCCTCTAACTTTAGAAGAAATTTTGGATGAAACACAGCATTTAGATATTGGACTCAAGCAGAAACAATGGCTCATGAGCGAGGTAAGAATAGTCTTACAAACCTGTGAATGGTGTTTGGGAAAAAAATGAGTCAGCTCTTTACTGGGAGGTCGTTTCTGTAACCAGAACTTTTAAAAAACATTTTATTAGGGGCTCATACAACTCTTCACAATCCATACATACACATACGAGGATGTGAGTTTTTAAGATTATTTGATTAGTTTTAGTATTTTATGTCTTAATTTTTCATTCTTGTTTTGTTTATGTTTATATTAAAGTTAAGGCTTAAAAAACAAAACAAAAAAAAAAGTTAAGGCTTTAGGTTAAAAATTATTTTAAAAAGTCAGTCCATGTGCCATTTCGATATAATGGCCTTTACAGAATAAGTGTTGCTTATTTTGAATAGCTAAATTTATAATTTACATGCTTATAGATAGTATTGCCTTCATTTACATATTAAGAAATTGAGAATATGAGGTACTATAGGAATAGCAAGATATTTTGTTGCTTTAATTTGGATTCAGCACAACATAGAACATTTGAAGAAAATAAACTCTAACACAATCAGTAACTTTGCTGATGTGGAAATTAATGTGATTTAAAAAAATCAGATGTTTACCTATCTCAAGTTCGCTAACACAAGAATCAAGACTACTTTCTTGGACCAGTGCTAGATTCTGAAGACCATGTGTAAACTCCCCCAAATATTATTCAACTAATTTATTTTACCAAGTAAAATATACTTAATGGAATTTCATAATTAAAAAACAAACCAGTTAGTCACTTTGTAGCTCTTTCCCATTATTTGTATATCATTAGTATAATCTACATGTGTATTTTACTGGTTTACCTAACCTTGCAGCTTCATAGATTACCAACATTCGTTAAAGATTCATTTCATTACTACTGTGTCCTGCCTCCTTTCTCCTTTTTATGTTAGTTCTCTTTATCCTTTAATGGTCAGGTTGGCAGTTGTAAAAGTAAGTAAATAGGGTTGTTTTTTTATAAGGAGCTTTCCTTCTGATATTAACTGTACAACAGTTTATATTCAGTAATCCTTAAATCCTAGTCAGTTCCATTCACAAGCTGACATTATAGGGTGTTGTTCTTAGATGCATTAGTCTGGTTCTGTTAGGTCTTTCCAAAGTTGTAAATGCCAGTTTTCTTCAGGTGGTGAAGACTGGCAGATGTTTCATCCTAGGGTAGTGTTTTGTGAAACGTGATAATGCCAATGAATGGTAAACTGTACTTTGGTGGGCAATATGAAGTTTACTTTATTAGTGTTAATTGGTGTTGTATTTATTTTCCCCTCTTGTACTCAAAGAATATGGGTGCATCTTTTTTCAGAGTAGTTGCCATAATCTCTTCTAGAGAAGTTATGTAAATAGTATATAGCTTCTTTCAAAAAAGCAGCAGTAGGTTCATCTCCAGTCAGCTGTTCAGTCAGCATTTTAGATCTGTCATTTGGCATTCATAAGATATTTTAATCTGTTACTGTATTAGGTAGTGTTACTTTGTGCAATTTAAGAACTTGTATATGAAGTTTTCCATTTCTTAATATATCCAAATTGTATTACTGTTACAGGCATTAGTCAACAATCCCAAAATTGAAGTAATAGATGGGAAGTATGCCTTCAAGCCCAAGTATAACTTGAAAGATAAGAAGGCCCTCCTTAGGCTCTTAGATAAGCATGACCAGCGAGGATTAGGAGGGATCCTTTTGGAAGACATAGAAGAAGGACTGCCTAATTCACAGAAAGCTGTCAAGGTAACCTTCCTCTTCCTTCTGCGTGGAAATAATATCCTTTGTAGATCATTGGTGTCATTTCAATGGTTTTAAAAGTTTTTATTTTTTTGTTTGATCTTTTCTGAGTTAAATCATTTGCTTTAACTTAACACAAATTCAACCATACAGATTTAGCAAAAAGAACATTAGAGAAATTCCTTCTCAAAGATGGAGGAACTATAATTGAAATACAAAGAGCAATTATTTATTTTATTAGTTTATGAGAGCTTAATGACCTAGGGCCCAGAACCTTAGTTGATTTAAGGCACTTTTAGGATATTTTTTTCAAGGATTCTTTTGACCAAACTTGATCTTTGCCTTATAGAATCTAGAACCTCTCAATAGTACTTGAGAAATAATTTATTCAAATCTGCTTTCCCCACTAATCTCTGTAAAAGGACAGTTAAAGGAGTGATGGGAAATTGAGTGTCTGGAGTCTTAAGCTCCTGTGAATACCATTTTTAAGGTTCTTTTTTCTGTTAGGAAGATAGAATCAAGAGCGACTGCTAAGGTTATTTAAGATGCGACTCCTTCTTTTAGAAAAAGTGTGATGGTTAAATACTCATGCAGATTTAAAAACATGTAAGGTTGAAATTGGGAAGATTGCCTAAAGGAAACTAGTGAGGTTTAACTCAATTATTTTCAGTGCTAAGCCTAAAAGTAAAATGTATTAGGTTACACATCTTGTTTGGAGAGAAGCAGATAAGTAACCTTTTATCTGCTGAGAATAGAACTATGTAAGAAGCAACTTAAAAAAATAAAAGCACTGTATATACTTGTGTATATAAGCCGAATTTTCTAGTACATTTTCAGTGCAGTTTTTGTGGTAAAATTAGGTGCCTCGACTGACATATGCTCAAATATATATGGTAATAGATTTTTGTGTAAAAGGTGAACATGCACTTTACTAATTGCTTTTAAAAAATCTATACTTTTTTACTTAAAACAACAATAAAACCATGTTATTTCATTGTAAAATGATACTTCTGAATCACCATATGATTTTTTTGCTTTCGGCCTTAATGCTGGGCTAGAACTGAGAGAGCCCTATAAAAATGCAATTGAGCCCTCTGTGTCAGAGGCAGAAGTACAGTCAACTTATGTTTAAGCACTTACTAGAGCTCTGAGTGGTGCAGAAATGCTGACTTGCGAGTTGATCTGAGAAGTAGCATACTAAAGAGATACTGTGGGCTTGGTCCCAACACCTATCACAATAAAATAGCCACATGCATCTTTGTGTTTTCCCATGTGTATAAAAGGTGGTGTTTAGACTGGGCTGTAGTAAGGAGCTCTGGTGGTGTAGTTGTTTACTTGTTGGGTTGCGAACCACAAAGTCCACAGTTCAAAACCGCCAGGCACGTGGTGGGAGGAAGAAGAGGCTTTATTCCCCCAAAGAGTTACAGTCTCAGAAACTCATAGGGGCAGGTCTACCTGGCTCCACAGGGTCTCTCTGAGTCAGAATTGACTCGATGGCTGTGAGTTTGAGTGAGTAGTCTATGAGGTGTGTGATAGCATTATGAAAACATTTGAAATATTGAGAAAAATTACTGAAATGTGATACAACATAAAGGGCGACTGAAACCTTTGCAGAATTACATGGGGCCTTTAGAACTTTAGTGGGAAAATTTTATTACCTTCCAATAGAGAAAAGTCCAAATTTGGACGCTAGGTGACCACAAGCACAGTTATAACAACAAGTAGGATGTTCCCGCTCTCATTTTGATATCACCCACCTTTACCAAGCTTGAAATACCAGCAAGGTCAACTCGTTAATTTCTTCCATTTTTCCCTGTCAGGCTGCTGTCCAGAGAACCACTGAGTGATTTTAAATTCTCTGACGATATCTTTACATTTTCTACAGTGAAATTTTTATATGTACCATTCCTCCCATGAGAAAAATACTTTTGCTACTTCTGTCTACTTACTGATCCCATAACGGGAAATAAAAGATAGTTAAGATGAAAATGTAGCAAATTATTTCGAGATAGAGGAAAAATAAAACCACTAAGATCCCACAGCGTATCTTAGATTAATAAAAGGCCCCATATGGACCCATTATTAACTGTAATATGGATGGATTTTGTAATAAAGGATGGATTTTTAGTTTTTTTAAATACAGGGAAAAATACCTCTTAAGAATGAAAATCAGAAAACCAACCTTGAAAGAATAGTTCAACTTACTCTCAAAAACTAGAATTGAGTCCAGCGAGCGCTCCTGGCACACTGAGAACTAAGAGAAGTGAGAGCCCTCTGTTGTGCAAACAAACAAAAAGCATGTCTCTTGCGCTCTCTTTTTTTTCGGTCAGTTTTGAGTTAACTGAAAAATCTTTTGTATCTTTAAGGCTTTAGGGGACCAGATACTATTTGTAAATCGTCCTGATAAGAAGAAAATTCTTTTTTTCAATGACAAGAACTGCCAGTTTTCCGTGGATGAAGGTGAGTCTTTCTATGTGGATACTTTTATAGCCCACAAGACGATAATTTTGAGCGATGAAATTTAGTATATTCATAGTACTATATAAATTTAAAATGTATGGCATTACTTGTAAAGCATTATAATCATCATGCTTTATGACAGAACATCTTAATGATCCTACTGCCTAACATTGGCTTTCAGAATGGAATTTAAAATCTGTGGGGGAGGGAGGGGAAAAAAAGAGGAGCTTATACCAAGGGCTCAAGTAGAAAATGTTTTGGAAATTATAATGGCCACATATTTACAAATATGCTTGATAGAATTAATGTATGGGATGTTATAAGAGCTGTAAGAGCCCTCAATAAAATGATTAAAAATAAAATCTGCCATTAGAAATATTTTAGATTAATTGTAACAGTTTGTAATTTCTTACCCGCAACTTTACCAAAAGGACTTTATTTCTTTGTGTCTATTATTTTACAAATATAGCTTCATCTCCTGATAATGAAAGCTTGATACATAATGATAAAAAGGAACAAGCCTTCTGTGACCATTGTTCTGTTAAATCACATGTGTGTTGGTTTGTGTGCTTTAGAGAAACAAATCCACAGAAACTCATATGTGTGAGAGAGTTTTATATAAAGAGTAAGTGCACATCAAGAAAACATCCCAACCCAGTGCTGCCCAAGCCCACAAGTCCAACATTAACCCATATGTCCAACACCAATCCACAAATTCCTCCATCTCACAAAACACATGCAATGATGCCGACTGCAGGAGGAAAGCCAAGTAGGTGAATATGTAAACGTCTCAGCGCTGGCAGGGGTCTCCACACGACTGCTCCAGCAACCAGGGCTATATCGGCATAGGTCCCTGTGACTTCCTCTTCAGGGAAGTCTTAACAGGAAGTGAGCCTTGCCAGCTGAAGCAGGGAACTGGCTAAGGCAGCTGCACCCTGGTCTGACCATTACAAAGCAAGAGACCCGAGAACTCGAAAGGCAAACCTCACTGAGCCACATTTATCTCTCTGTCCTTCAATTAGCCCCACATATGTTTTTCGGCCAGGTTGGTATGATAAACTTCAACATGTGACTGTCGAATGAATAAGGAATAATGAAGGAGAGCCATTTTTTTTCTTCTCTGGTAGTTAGACAGTGCTAATTGTCAAGTAATATGTTGAGTTTCCTACGAGATGTAAGGGGCCTTTAGTTTGTATTTTAATGAAATATTTGTCAGTCCTAATGTAGATATTATTATTTTTGTTTTTGAATGAGTTCATTTATTTAATTCACAAAATCATTGGAATATGGATATTAAACAAGTGTTAAGTTATAAGACATCTTTGCTTGTACGAGTATAAATCTTTTAAGGAAATCTGATCCTGCAAATTTTTATACTTTAAAAATTTTATTAAATGGTATGAAAATAACTTTAAACTAGCTCAATTATGAAATTTCAAAAGCAATATAAACCCATAGTTCTACTCTGCCCTGTAGACCATGAACTCGGTGACAGTGAGTACTTGTTGGACTGCCCTCTCTTGTGTCTCACTGGGAATTCACCATGGCAGGTTCATGGTCTGAGAGTGAATGTGTGGTACTCAAGATAGCATTGGGACTATTTCAAGACTTAGGGTGAAGCTGGGGCTCTGTAAGGGTTTCTTTTTTTTTTGGTTTTAGGCACTAACTCAAACCTACACACACCAGATAGCTCCCAGAACATTAGCTTTTTACAAGAAGCAGACAGCTTATAACCAAACCTATTACTGGCAAATCAATTCTAACTCATATTGATCCTATAGGACAGAGTAAAGCTGCCTCATAGGATTTTTCTAAGGCTATAAGTCTTTGTGGAAATAGACTACCACACACTGTTCCTATGGTTCGAACAGCTGGGAGGTCTGAATTGCTGAATTTTGGGTTGAGCGAGTAACCCTTGCACCACCAGGCTCCTAAAGACTGCACATTGAAAGACACATTTTGATCCCTCCCCCCCCCTTTTTTTTTTAGCTGCTCGGCTGCTTGGAAAAGGTCTTCAGGGTATAGGTGACGACTCTTAGGTGATCCCACATTGTGCCATAGGTGAGGACTTCGAAAAGGGAACCTGCTGGTTCTCCCAGGCCCAATAGGCTTAGGTAGGCTGAACTTTTCTTCAAAGGAATTGGCATTTGGTACCATAGTCTTGAGATAGAGAAAATCCCTCAACTAGCCAGTTTTATGCCCCAAAGCTGACGTGACATGCCACTTGCCTACTTGGATGGTGGACTCTCAGATCCCTTGGCACTAACCAAGAAAGGTAACCCTGCTAACAAATGTCAGAGGGTGATTAGTGCTGAGGTCTCATCATGCCACTCCTTCTTCCTGAGGCTTGCTACTACTCTCTTGAGCGTGTACTTAACTCAGTTAAGTATGAGGAGGGGATTACAGTTACAAAGAAAACATAATTATTACATGCTCAAATATTAAAGATCTTATAATAAAAGATGTGCCTTTCGCTAGTACTAATCATATTCTATTAAGACAGCTACTTAACTGGTTTTATATTAGCTAGTTCTGGTGTTGCCAACCCATAATGCAACATATTTAGTTTATGCTGCTTATTTCTGCTTTAGTGGTCTAATTAATTTATATAAAGGGATAATTTTATTAATTAATAATTTTTTTCCCTTTATCTACGTTTCCCAAACTCATTTCTCTTCCTTCCCACAGGCAATCTTTCTTAGATACATCATTTGATTGTATGCATTTCACAGTATGTTTTTGTCTTGAGTATATTGTTAATTTCTCTGTTCTTTAAAAAGTACTTTTATTGGGGGCTCTTACATCTTTTATCACTGTCCATACATTCATCCAGTGTGTCAAGCTCATTTGCACATATGCCGCCATCATCATTTTCAAAGCATTCTCTTCCCACTTGAGCCCCTGATAACAGCTCCCCATTACTTCTCCCTCCCTCCTCTGCCCGCTCTCCCTCACTAACTCTTGATAAGTTATAGGTTATTTTTTCCACATCTTACATATCATCCTTCATTGCCCCTCACCCACTTTTCCGTTATTTGGCAGGGGGTTCTAGGTTGATCCTTGTGATCAATTCTCCCTTTCTTCCCCCACGCTCCCCTAATTCCTCCTGGATCTCTACTCTTCTTGTTGGCCCTGAGGGCTTAATCTCTCCTGGACTCCTGTATTGCGGGCTCTTGTCTGTAGCAGTGTGCATGCTCTGGTCTAATTTATTTTTTATCAGCTCTGATTCCAACAGCTATCTCTCTGCCACTTCAACAAGCAACATACTTAACCTGCCTTAGTGGAAATTTTCTGTATTAAGTCAGCTCTGCAGATGGCAGCAGAGCATAGGAGATCTATTCTGTAAGTTGAAGTTTCAAAACTGGCAAATGGTTAATAGGAAAGAAATTACAGTAGTACCCTTAGATGTAACATGAAACTCTAAAATTTCTCCATAGTATTTCATCAGAGAACTTCAAGAGTAAGTATATTTTGTGTTTGGTAATATAGCTGAATATTCATGTGATCGCCACGCTAAACCATTGTAATTGTTTGCCCCCGTGAGGACCATTGTTTCAACTTTGCTTAGCTTTTTCCTGTTGTTACTAGGAGGGACTGGAGACTTCCAACCTCACTTCTCTTGGTGCTTTTTTTTTTTCTTTCTTCTCTTGGTTCTTGTCACACTCCCAAGAAAATATTCACTTGAGAGAGGAAACAAGATTTGAGTGGAGGGAATGAGTTTATTTAAGGGTTATGCCCAACAAAATTATGAGGATGGACATCTTAACTAGTCTGAGGTATCTGCTAGATGGAATGTTGAGCTTTTTTGCCACTAACGGTGGACCTTCAGCTATTGGTTGACTGTTCATTTCGTACCCCCCATATAAGGATGGCGCACACATTCTCAAGGGTTTGTCCTTGCCAACCTGCCAGGACCCTGGCTGCTTCCTATCACTCTGTCATTTCTGTCATTTGTGTACATATTCTACTCTTCCCAGCTGAGCCCTTTTACTGTCCCCTCTCTAGGTTGGGAAATTTCTTTCCTTTTGAAAACAGGGTATTTGTTACTTTTCTCCCATGACTTCGCCACCCCGACCCCTCCATCTCACCTACGCAGTGCTCTTTTGTATTTTTTACTTATGTTCCTTAATAATACCCCTAGTTTCCTTTACCATTTTATATAACCTTTGGACAAAATGAGGATTTCTCGCCTTTTTCCTAATTCATTAAAGTAATCATATTTGCTTCTTAGTAAAAGAAGGTATCTTACATACCCAGGTATAGATTCTGTTAATAGTTTGATGTTTATTCTTTTAGTTGACTTCTATACATCACAGATATTCTATAATGGTGCATAACTATTTAATATTAAATTGTATGGGATAGATTTCAAAATATTTAACCATTCAGCAAATGTCCTTACATAGAGAGACTTTTAAAAACTGAAGTAGCCATATATTTCTTTATTGTTATGAGTTTTGTTAGGAAGGTACTGGTAAATAAATTGATAAAATGCATTTCTGTATCTTTCAAGATCTTTGTTGTTGCTGACTTACCTTTCTTTAAGAGGATATTGATTTTTTAAAAGATTTTAAAGTATTCATACACCGATATATCTTGCTGCCTTTAAAAATTATAACACTCCTAATTTTTTCTCTGGTCATGTACTTTGTTTTTAATTTATATTAACTGGTTACGTATGTTTTCCTGGAAAATCATTTTGTAGAGTTTGGTTCAAGATCTTGTTTGCTTTTTGAAAAATTTCTCCCCCCTTATTGCTAGCTCTTTGGTTTGGGCTTTTCTTTTTTTAAGACAAGTCTTGGTTTATCTGTTTTACTTATGTTGTTGTGACTGTGATTTTGTTTTGATAGAAAATGGAATTACCATATAAGTCTAAACGTATTGCTGAAAATTCAAAGAAACCTTATTAAATAAAATAAATATATCAAAATGTAAATTCGCCACCTATGTCTGTACACTTTTGAAGGCAGTATTTTCATCTCTAGTCCTTTCTCAAAGAATTCTGTGGTTTTTAAATTGTATGAGGTCAAAAAACCAGTTTTGGGCATCCTTGAGAGATCAGCTTGTGTTCCTTTGAAATGTTCTTTCAGTTTGGGGAACAAAAAGAAGTTGAAGGGGCAAGATCAGGGCTGTTAGAGGTAAGGTTTTCCAACAAAAATCCTCATAAGACAGCCTTGAAGAGTAAGTGGGTGCATTGTTGTGATGGAAACTTTATCTTGGCACAATTTTCCTGGCTTTTTCCTCACTTGTGCAGTTTTCGCTTTGCACAAAGTTTCTTCTGTTGAGCCCCCATGATTTCTCTCTATCCATTAAGAAACCTATCAAGACGACCCCTTTGGAGTCCCCGGAGATAGTAGCCATAACCTTCTGAGCTGATCTCTCTGCCTTGAATGGAACGGATCCAGCAAATCCCCTGCGAACCCACTGGTTTGGTTGGATCTATTTTGGAATGCACCAGGAGTCTCAGACAAGTGTATTTCTGAGAGATTTTGCCTGTATTTATCCACTGATTTCAGAGACAAGTTTAAACACATTGTCTGTACAATGAAATTGCACATGTATGCATTAGAACCCGAGTTGACATTTTTTAAACTTATTCTTGTATAATTTTTTATAAAACGTTTTATTGGGGGCTCATACAGCTCTTATCACAATCCATACAGTCATCCATTGTGTGTCAACCACATCTGTACATTTGTTGCCCTCCTCATTCTCAAAATATTTGCTTTCTACTGGAGCCCTTGGTATCAGCTCCTGAATATACTCTCATTTTGCCCCAGTAATTGATGTACTTAACTGCTGTCATGTGTTTTCATGCACATCTTTGATTTCAAAGTTTGTTTATTGATTGCATCTCTTTAAATGTCAGTTTTTATTATTCAAGGATATTTATTAAATCTTAAACAGGCCTGAGTCTAGAAGCTTTGCGGTCCTATCTAGTATTGTTTTCCTTGAAATTGGGCTACTTACTGGCACAGTCTCTTACCTATGCTCTAACTTTGTAACCATGTTCTTTTGTTTTAGGCATTCCCTTTGTAGATACCATATGATTGAGGTTAATTTTTTGAGGGTATCTTCGAGTGTCTTTTTATACTTACAATCTTTATGATGTATTCTACCTTTTACTTATTTAGAAATTAGATCTTCTTTAAAGATTGACAGTCTTGGAAACCTTATTGAGTAGTTCTGCTCTGTCCTATAAGGTTGCTATCAGTCAAAATTATTGACTCATTGAGTATGTGTGTATAAAGTCATTGTCTTCATTAAGTAATTTGCTGAAAATTATAGATAACACTGTTAATTTACTCATTCTCCTGCTCATTTATCCCTTTGTTGACACTTTCTGGTTTTTTTGTCACAATATTTTATTATTTATTCATGAATTCATTGAGCAAATATTTGTTCATCTTCCAAGCCCCAGTCAGACTAGTCTGTTCCTTAACAGAGCTGACATTCTAAAGGGGGTCGATAGACAGTATGCAAAATTAAACCTGATGACAGATTGCATGAGTGTCATGAAGGCAGTGAAGGGAAGGAGCAGAGTGTGCTAATGATACAAGGGGAGCTGGGCTCAGAAAAGGTCTCAGTGAACGATGAGAGAATGATACAGAGCCCACCTTGCAAAGTAACAGAAAGTGCCCATTGGTGTTAAGTTTTACATTTTAGAGTGTCGGGAGGACTTTGGGCAAAGGCAAAGACTAGGAGAGATTTGGACTTTTCGCTCTAGTACCTGTTGCTGTTTGACTGGCTTTTGACTTCTAGCAACTCTATGAAGCTTACATAGGACTGCCCTACAAGGTTTCCAAGTTTAATCTATGTGGATGTAGTGGCTATGTATTGGGCCATTGTCTGCATGGTTGGCAGTTCAAGACCACCACCAGCAACTCCTTGGGAGAAAGACTGGGCTTTCTACTCCTGTGAACAGTTACAGTCTCAGAAACCCACAGGGAGTCGCTATGGATCAGCATTGACTCGATTGCAGTGAGTTTGGTTTAGGAATCTTTATGAAAGCCAAGTACGACATCTATCTTGAGGAGAACCTTTGAGTTAGCAGAAGAGAACGTAACCACTGTGCTAGTAAGGCGCCTGTATTCCTCCCTCGCCCACAGCTGCACTTTACATCTTTTAATCAGGTTCAATAGACCCTTTTTATTGCAAATATTTTGTAACATTTCTTTGCTTTTGTAAAATGAAGTAGATACTATAAACGACCTATTATTTCTTAAAAAGTAAGTGCAATATCCCAACTGTAACATGAAAGAGAAACATTGACTTAATTTTGAATTTTTTCAGTGTTTATAAAAACTTAAATTATACTAAAATGTAAATAGAACATATCGCTATTTATATGTAGACTGAACAATGAATGTTATACCTACAAGGAGACAATTACAGACATGTCAGCTTCTTATATACCATAACTAGTGTTTTCCTTTAGTGGTAAAAAATTCTTAGGTTCTGAGAAATGTAAAAGACAGTTTGCTTTCTTAACAAGGGAAAACACACACACACACACACACACACACACATACACACACACACCACCCCCACCACCCCCAAAAAAGTACTATACATTTCTGAAGAGTCAAGTGTGTGTTACAATAGTAAAAACTGTGCTCCCCCCTTTTATTTTGGGGTGTGTGTGCATTTATGTAAAACAATTGAATCCAGACTCAATCTGTATAAGAAAGGTGGCTGAGGGGTTTAATTTCCACCCTAGTAGTACTGACATTTTGGGCTGGATAATTGAGTGTAGGGCGTTGCCATGTGCATTGTGGGATGTTACAGTAACATACTCTTTCCCCCCCATCCAGAACACCCCAACATATCACCAGATATTGTCAAATATACTCAAGGTGGCAAAGTGATTCCTGATTGTGTTACATTAGAGGTATAGTTTATGATTATAAAATTAGAAACCAATTGAGATATTTTCTTCAAGCATCCTTTGAGTCTTTCATTCAGTTATGCCAGGGTTATCAAAGTATTATCAGAGGTACCAAGACGGTACTAGGAATATCAGAGTAATATTTCTGCCTTTGAGCTTACAGGAGTATAGCATGTATATTGCATATTGTAGTTATACAACAATTCTCTTGTTTTCAATTTTGGAAGTCTTAATATTGTATAACTTGCTAATTTTAAAACAAAAACCCTAAAATATCATTAATGATGGGAGTGGAAAATGTTTGCAAAGAAGACATACTAAAAACTGACATATGTATGAGGGGACTTTAAAAAGTTTGTGGGGCGAGAGGGTAAATGAGCTGATATCAAGGGCACGAGTAGAAAATGTTTTGA
Organism: Tenrec ecaudatus; assembly: GCF_050624435.1. Classification (NCBI taxonomy): domain Eukaryota; kingdom Metazoa; phylum Chordata; class Mammalia; order Afrosoricida; family Tenrecidae; genus Tenrec; species Tenrec ecaudatus. Next base: position 109,615,488 of record NC_134537.1, read on the forward strand.
AAATTATGGGAACATATGTACAAATGTGCTGTACACAATGGATGTGTGGATGACTGGTGATAAGAGCTGTAAGAGCCTCCAATAAAATGATTTAAGAAAAAGTTTGTGGGAAAATTCCATTATCTTTTAATTTCAGTTTTCCAAAAACTTTTGAAACTCCCTTGTAAATGTTAGCATTTGCCCTGCCCTCCTCCTCTTTTGTTCATCTTTTTTTTAATCGTATTATTAGGGCCTCATACAACTCTTATCACAATCCATACATACATCAACTGTGTAAAGCACATTTGTACATTCATTGCCCTCATCATTCTCAAAACCTTTGCTCTCCACTTAAAGCCCCTGGCATCAGCTCCTCATTTTCTCCCCTCCCTTCCAGCTCTCTCTCATGAACCCTTGATAATTTACAAATTATTATTTTGGCATATCTTGCCCTGTCTGACATCTCCCTTCACCCCCTTTTCTGTTGTCCGTCCCCAGGGAGAAGGTCACATGTAGATCCTTGTAATCGGGCCCCCCTTTCCAATCCACTCTCCCTCCACCCTCCCAGCATTGCCACTCACACCACTGGTCCTGAAGGGATCATCCGCCCTGGCTTCCCTGTGTCTCCAGTTCCTATCTGTACCAGTGTACATCCTCTGGTCTAGCCAGACTTGCAAGGTAGAATTGGGATCATGATAGTGGGGGGTGGGGATGGGTGGGGAGGAAGCATTTAGGAACTAGAGGGGCGTTCTTTTAACCTTCAAATGCTCTCCTCCTGAGTGTATTGGTTAGTGCTGTGGTAGCGCACCAGGTGGCAGCCTTAGCTGTAGCAAGGATTCCTGACTTTCTTTTGTAAAGCTTTTTGTCACACTTAGCGATCATCGTTTTTCTTTTGTACTTACTTAAAAAAATCATTCCTTTTCTATGAATTATAGAAGCTAATATCCTAAAATATGGCAGATCAGAAGTAAAGATGACATTTATTCTGTAGTAGTTCTTCTGATCCTGTAGTAAAGTGAACACAAAATAGTTTGACCTAGCAAATTCAAGTTAGGAATGCATCTGCTTTCACAAAAGCCCTTTTTCCTTAAATGGGCCTTAATAATTTATAGGCAGTATAATGCATAAATGCAGTGGTTAGAACTGTGGTTCTCAACCCATGGGTCACCACTCCTTTGGGGGTCGAGTGACCCTTTCACAGGGGTCGCCTAAGACCATCGGAAAAATAGAAAAAATAGATATTTCCGATGGTCTTAGGAACCGAGACCCCGCTCCTCTGTCCGTCTCCAGGCGGGTCTGCCCACATGCAGATAGGCCCACATACGAGTACCCAGTGTCAAGACTGTTACTCATGCTACACGACAAAATGTCATTTATTTGTCTTTAAAAATAAGTATTTCACAATATATAATTACATATTGTTTTGTGATTAATCACTATACTTTCATTATGTTCAGCTTGTAACAATGAAAATACATCCTGCATATATTTACATCACGATTCATAACAGCAAAATTATAGTTAGGAAGTAGCAATGAAAATAATTTTATGGGAGGGTCACCACAACATGAGGAACTGTATGAAAGGGTCAGGGCATTAGTTAGGTTGAGAACCACTGGCTTAGAAGGATGGTCTGAGGAGTCTAGAAATAGGTTTAAGTACTAATATTAACTCTGTTCCTTACTCTCAAACTCATTGAATCAGTGAGCGCTCAGAGCAGCCCTATAGGACAGTTAGAACTGCCGTGTGGGTTTCCCAGGAGAAGAAAGCCTTGTCCTGTGCCTTACTAGCTGTGGCAAATATACTTGACCTTCTCTGAGCTTCTCTATCTGTAAAGTGGGAATAATGGTACATGTACCTCATGGTCTTTAGCAAGATTACAAAAACGGAACCAAGCTCACTGCCCTTGGGTTGATTCCAGCTCATAGTGACTCAAACCTGCATCTAAAGGTTTCCCAGACTGTAAATCCTTATGGGAGTAGTAAACCTGGCCTTACTACCGTGAGGAGGATTCTGAGTTAATACAAACAAAAAGCAGTTAGAGCCGTGAACATAAACTGACCATAGTAAGAACACAGTGATGTTAGCTGTTATTAATACTATTGAAAATTGTTAAAACTTATCCAAAATGCTTGTTTTAATTTTACTAGTCCATCTGGAAAATGACTCAATGGATCTGCAGTTTTGCATTTGATTAGATAATGGAGAAACAACTAATTTAGCAGTCTGGGAAGACATTTGCAATCTTTTACAGTTATGTAATGTTCTTTGCTGTTTGTCTTAGTTATCTAGTGCTGCTATCACAGAAATACTACAAATAGATGGCTTTGACACAAAGTTTAGCAGGTAAAAGTTCAAATTCAGAGTACCAGCTCTAGGGGAAGGCTTCCCTTCCTCGCCTACTGGAGGAGGAGGAAGGGGAGGAACTTTGTCTCCTTTCTACATCTGTGGGATCCTTAGAGATTTCTGTGTGTCTTGGCATCAGGCTTCTCATGAGTGGAGATTCTCAGCACAGAGACTCAGGATAAGAAGGATGTGCTCTGCTCCGGGCTCTCCTTTGATGCTGGTACTGGGGTTTCTCCCTCACTCTCCTCTCCTTTTATCTTGTAAGATAAACAAAGGAGAAGTCCAGGTGGTGCAGTGGGTTAAGTGTTAGGTTGCTAACTACTAAGTCAATAGTTCAGACCCACTAGCTACTCTGCAGGCAAAAGATGTAGCTGTCAGCTCTCATAAGATTTATAATCTTCAAGTGGTATTGGGGGAGAAGATTTACAGTTTCAGAAGCACTAAGGAATATTTTTCATTTCTCCTATGGGGTTACTATGAGTTGACATTGACTTAGAGGCAGTGAGTTTGGGATTGGTTTCAAAAATAGATGTGATACAGCTCACACCTTGGGAAAACTGTCCTTCCCATCAAATATGAATTAGAATGTTACATTCTTAAGAGAGCCCTAGGTGTGTAGTGGTTATCATTGGGCTGCTGCTAACCACAAGGTCAACAGTTCAAAACCACCAGCTCTCCTATGAGAAAAGGATGAAAGTTTTCTACTCCCTTAAAGAATAGTTTGAGAAACTCACAGGGACAATTCTCTGCCTCCTTTAGGGTCACTATGAGCCGGCATAAACCTGATGGCAGTGAGTTTGATTCTCTTGTTTTGGGTTACAGCCCAACCTAATATTCTTAGAACTGATTAATCATATCAGATCACATCATGTAGTGATTACCTCATTACATAATTGCCAAATTATTACATGAACGCCAAATTGACACGGACTATTGGAAGACATAATTCCGTTCATGATAGTGTTTTCTATCATGAAAACTCTCTCAGAAGCAGAGGTCTGATAACAATGTAACTTTCTCCCCATTGCTGGTAAATTGTTCTTTTGCTTGATAACAGTAGTGAGTTCTAACTTTATCCTTTGAATTCAGGACTTCTCCCAGCTGCTGCTACTTTTAAGTCTTTATGCTAGGGCTCAGGTGCTATTTTAGATCATTGATTTTATGACCGTGGTATTCTATTCCATAGATATACTTTAAACAATTGATTTGAACCTCAGAGGGAAAGTTAGTTTATATTTTGCATTTATTTTGCTCTTAAAAGTAAGCCTAAATGCGCTGTTCGTAACCTGTTATCAGATTTACTGCTGACGGGTTCCATTCCAGTGCTACAGAAATTCCCAGAATAATATAAGACTGACATCGTGTCTGTCTGATTTTATATTTGGGAGACAAGGTGGGGGGGAAGTAAGCCTAAATAATGCACAGTTCTTGTAATACTTAAAATATGCACTTGTCTGATTATCAATTTAAAAAATCATTTTATTGGGGGAATCATACAACTCTTATCAAGATCCATACATTCATTCACTGTGCCAAGCACATTTGTACATTTGTTGCCCGCATCATTTTCAAAATATTTTCTTTCTACTTGAGCCCTTGGTATCAGCTCCTCATCTTTTTCTCCTTACTCCCCGCCCCTACCCCCCTTATGAACCTTTGATAATTTATACATTACTGTCAGTTTGTCATGTCTTACGCTGCCGTCTCCCTTCACCCACTTTTCTCTTGTCCACCCCCCTAGGGAGGGAGTTATAGGTAGATCCTTGTAATCTGTTTCCCCCTTTCTACCCTACCTTCCTCCACCCTCTCGGTATTACCACTCTCACCACTGGTCTTGAGGGGTTCATCTGTCCTGGATTCCCTGTGTTTCCAGTTCCTTTCTGTACCAGTGTCACCCTCTGGTCTAGCCAGATTTAAAAGCTAGAATTGGGATCATGATAGTGGGGGGGAGGGTGAAGCATTTAAAAACCAGAGGAAAGTTGTATACTTCATCATTGCTACCCTGCACTCTGACTGACTTGGGTCCCCACTCTGCACTACTGCCCCTCATTCTCAATGATAATGATTTTTTTCCTTTGTTAACTGATACCTGATCCCTTGGACACCTCATGATCACACAGGCTGGTGTGCTTCTTCCATGTGGGCTTTGTTGCTTCTGAGCTAGATGGACGCTTGTTTACCTTCAAGACTTTAAGACCCAGATGCTATATTTTTTGATAGCTGGGCACCATCAGCTTTCTTAACCACATTTACCTATATACCTGCTTTGTCTTCAGCGATCTTGTCAGAAAGGAGAACATCATGGAATGCCAGTTTATTTGAGCAAGTTGTTCTTGCATTGAGGGAGAACTTGAGTGGAGGCCCAGTGTCCATCTGCAACCTTAATACTAAACTATAAACATATGCACATAGATCTATTTCCCTGTCGTCATACATAAATATATTTACGTATGTACATGCCTATTTTTAGATCTCTCTAAATGCCCTTTGCCTCTGAGTTCTTTCCTCTATTTCCTTTTACCTTCCACTCTCATGCTCTGCTTTCATTTGGGTTTCAGTAATTCCTCTCAGTTACATTGCCCTTGATCAAGCCCTACTAAGTCTCCTATACCCTCACCATCGATTTTTAGATCTCTTGTCCCTGGGTTTGTTGATACCATTTCCTCCCCCCTCCCTCCCGCTTTCCGGTCTCTCATGGCGCCCCCCCCCCCCCCAAACATCGGTCCTGTTGTTTTCTCCTCCAGATGGTTTATCCCGCCTATCTTATCTAGATAGACATGCAGAGATAATAATATGCAGAAAAACAAGACAGGGAAACAAAGCAACCAAAGGAAACAAAACCACAACACAAACCCAACAACAAAAAGAAAAGCCTACAAGTAGTTCAGGATCTGTTTGTTGACCTTTAGGAGTGTTTTCCAGTGGAGTCTGATGGTGTCACGCCCTGGCCACAAAGTCTAATTTTGGTATTCCCTGGGTACTTCCTTGCTCAACTCTCTTGCTATTTGGTTGCACGCCTTTAGTGTTTCGCCTGGGTGTGGTGCGGTAAGATTGGGTGCAGTTCCCGCACTGTCTCTCCAGTGTTGTCCCTTGTAGGGCTATGGGTCATTGAGGGATGTTGTGTCTTGTGATAGGGCTGGCCCTATGGTCCTCTCTGCATTGGCTGCTCTGAGCAGGAATGTCGTTCTTAGGGTTTGGTGGGCCAGGATGTGTTCTGCTCTCTCCTCCCTCCCTTCATTTGGTCCTGTGGGCTATGATCAGACATGTCCCTCTTCTTGAGTTGTAGCTTCAGTGCTGTCCTCTGAAGTGAATTCTAAAGGGGGAAGGAGGGGCAGGTGTCCACGTAATTGAGATTGGAGCCAGCCCCTATCAATTTTATAATATAAGAAAAGCAATTTCTTTCCTTTTGGGGGGTGTTCTGTCAATTTAGCATTTGCTGTCCATTAAAAAGTAATTAGATTTGGGACTCCGTGAGAGCTTTCCTTTAAAATTAGATCTTACCTTTAAGTGCTCTTCTTAAATATTTATACATCTATAATACATTTTCATGTTAGATATAATATTTAAATACTGCAATAATAACAATGTAGGGATTAAAGTGGGAATAAATGGAGTTTTATCCCAAGGTTTTTCTCCTGAAAATAGCTTAAGTGATCATTCTTTTAGCAAAAGGAAATAGTTCAGTTTTCTTTTTCTTTAAATTTAAAATTATTTTTTAAAAGTTTAATTAAAATATTTTATTGCAGGCTCTTGCAGGTCTTATAGCAATCCATACATCAGTTGTATCAAGCATTTTTGTACCTACGTTGCTGTCATTATTTTCTAAACATTTACTTTCTATTTGAGCCCTTGGTATTGGCTCATTTTTTACCTCCCTCAGTCCCTCCCTCTCTCCCTCCCTCGTGACCCCTTGATAAGTTACAAATCATTATTTTCATATCTTAAACTGACCGCTGTCTCCCTTCTCCCATGGTTTCTGCTGCTCATCCCCCTGGGTGTGTGTGTGATTATGTGTTAATCATTGGAATTGGTTCCCCCTTCTTCCTCCCCTCTCTCCTCACCTCCCCCTTCCCCCTACCTTCCTCCTCCCTACCTAGTATCACTACTCCCATGCCTGTTCCTAGGTTCCATGTCATGAGCTCTTATCTCTTATCCTTACCTGTGTGCATGCTCTGGTCTAGCCTGCAGTGAAAGGCAGGACTGGGGTCACCATAATGGGTGGTGAGGAATCCTCAAGGAACCAGCGGAATATTTTGTGTTTCATCAGTGCTATATTGCACCTTGGTTGACTCATCCCTTTCTTGTAACCCTTCTGTGAGAAGATGTCCCATTGTCTACAGATGGGTTTTGGGTCTCTGCTCCGAACTCCCTCATTCTCAACAACATGTTTTTTTGTTTGTTTGTCTTGGGTCTTCTGATGCCTATTGCCCAAACCCGTCAACACCTCCTGATCCTACAGGCTGGTGTGCTTCCATTGCTGCTACTAGCCTTTACGACCCCAGAAGCTGTATCTTTTGATAGCCAGGCACCATCAGCTTTCTTCACATTTGCTTATGCACCCATTTGTCTTCAGTGGTCGTGTTGGGAAGCTGAGCATCACAGAATGCCAGGTTATTAGAACAAAGTGTTCTTGCATTGAGGGAGTACTTGAGTAGAGGCCCAATATGTGTCTGCTATCATGATATTTAACATATAAATATATGTACATAGATCTCTTTCTTTATTGTCACATATGAATATATTTACATATGTACATGCCTGTATTTAGACCTCTATAAATGCCCTTTGCCTCCTAGTTCTTAACTCTATTTCCTTTTACTTTCTTCTTGTCCCACTATCATGTTCGGCCTTCATTTGGGTTTCAGTAATTCCTCTTGGTTACATTGCCCTTGATCAAGCCCTACCAGGCTTCCTATGCTCTCTTCCATTGATTTTAGATCATTTGTTGTTCCTTGGGTTGCTAGCATCCACTTCCTTTCCCCCTCTTCCTCCTCTCAGGTGACTTCCTGGAACTGTTGGTTCTGTTTTCTCCTCCAGTTGTTTATTCTGCTTATCTTATCTAGAGAGACATGAAGAGACAATAATCACAAAAACAAGGTAGAGCAAAACAAAACAACAAAAGAAAACAAAATAAACCCCAAACGACCAAAAAAAAAAATCAACCACAAAAAAAAGAAAAGCCTGTAAATAGTTCCAGATGTGTTCACCTTTAGGTGTTTTCTGGTAGATCTGATGGGATGCCACACATCCTGGCTTCAAAGCCTATTTTTGGTATTCCCCGGGGACTTCATTGCTTTGCTCCTCCTGCTGCTCTCTTTCACATCCTTAGCATTTCACCTTCGTGTGGTGGGGACAGATCGGGCACAATTCCAGCACTGTTGGCACACATTTATAAGTAATAATTTTATATGCTCTCTTGGCAATATAGAGGTGTTTTTATGGTCTGCCTTGGAAGTTTAACTGGAAGCTACTTGCTTTCCTGTGTACCTCTAGTTGAGGTCTCTGAACTCGTATCTCCTGTGTACCTGTAGTTTCAATCCCTCAAATTCTGACCAAGCTCACTGCCATCCAGTGGATTCTGACTCTTGGTGGACCTACAGGACAAAGTAAAACTGCCCTTGTGGGTTTCTGAAGCTGTAAATCTTTGTGAGGGTGGAAAGCCAGATCATGTTCAAATTGCTGACTTTGCAGTTTGTAGCCCAATTCAGTTCAATCCATCCACAGAACATAGACTAATAAAAGAAAAAGTTTTGAATTTTTACTAAAGAATACATATGGTTAGAAAATAACACGTGATATAACACCCATCTGTGTGTTCCACCCCTTCCTGGCCAGAAGCTGGAACCTCTGAGCATGTGCAGTGGATGCCCCAGTCCCTATCCTAGCTACCTAACATAGCCTGAATTGCTCTACAGGGCGGCCCTCAAGACTTGAAGAACTGCTCGTGTCTCACAGCTCTCTCATGGGAGTGAGTTGTACTGAACCATTTGTACTGTTTTATAGATTAATTATTTATTATGTTTTATATCTATCTATCTATAGATATAAAATCATTACTGCCCTGGTTTTGTTTCTCTAGAGAACCCTAACATACTTATGTTCTCAAGATCAGAACATCGTAATTAATAACATTGTTCCTTTTGATCTTATAACCAGGATTATTACTACTTTTATTTTATTAACCAGGCTGTCATAATCAATACCATACACTGTACCATTCACTAACTCTAAAGAATAACATTACTTTTGCTTTCTGCTTCTGTCCATGCTTGCTTAAGTCCTAGACAAGTGATAAATGAATTTTTGCCTTTAAAGATGGACTGAAATGTCCCCCTTGGGACTGCAATCAAGGAGTCGCTTTCAGAGTCTCACAGTCTGGTTATAATCGAATAAAAGACTCTTCTGAATTTCAAGGAAAAAAAAAAAAGAAAATAACACGTGAAGAGATGTTCAATGTCAGTGATCATTATGAGCGTGTTAGAATAGCTGGGGGCGGGGGTGAGCTATAAGAAACACTCACGTGGATGGTGGTGGTGCAGAGCAATTTGACTCTCAGATATTGTTGGTAGAAATGCACAGTGCCACAGCAGTTTAGATTTCTTTTGAAACAGTTTTTAAAGAGAAAAATAATGTGATGCTCCACATAGCATGAAAGTCAACCTTTTACCGTATTTCAGTTTATTGACCGTGAGTTCACAAAGTTGTACAGCCAACACTTGTCTTATTTGAATGTAGAACATTTTTAGCATTTTATTAGCTTCTAATTTCTCCAGAACCGTACTGTAAAAATGGTGTGATGGTATAGTTAGTGAAGAAGTGACTGGAGGCACCCCCCCTCTGCTGCCCCCACTCCACCAGCAAGCGTCCATCTCGTGTGTTCTTTATGTGCCCTGGGCTGAGCAGGTTCCCAGCATAGGGAGCCAGGCACAAAGATGTGCTCTTGCTCTCTTCAGGATGAACTATTTAAATACAATGGGATGGCAAAGCTGACCAACCCCTAAAGGAGTCTGTATGCTTTATTTGCATAATTCTGCCTCCCCCAATGGCTTCCTGTGCCTTCCTTGGGCTATTAAAAGACTGCCCAGTCCCCTTGGTGACCCATAGCTCCTTATTTATTTTCAGCGTCCCAGCCAGTGATTTTGTGGGAGTCCTAAGACTGGCTAAAAGGACCCTTTTAAGCAGCTCACGAAAAATAACAAAGAAATGGAGCAACTTCCTCAGTCGCCCCCACTCATGCTTGGTGCTGTCGGTTTCCACATGGGGTAAGGTGGTACCGGCACTGTTGTTTCCTTCGTCCCTCACTGCTGATTTGTGTGCATCTTCTAATGTTTACATTGGACATGTGTCCTTTCTTTGGACAAATGTGCAATGATATCTTTGCTCATTAGAACAATTGAGTTGCCTCTTTGGCTATAGACTGTAAGTGTTTTGATGCTAGATCTAGACCCTCGTAAGATAAACGATTTTAAAATATCTATTTTGTGGCTAGTTTTTCACTTTTAGTATAGTGCCCTTTGAAGTACAAGAGTTTTTTTATTTTGATAGCGCTCAGTGTATCTTATTTTTCTTTAGTTGTGTACACTTTTGGTGTCATATTTAAGAAACACTCGCCTAATCCAAGGTCAGGACATCCTCCTTCCCCCAATTCTAAGAGGTACACTTTTAGCTTTTAACGTTGAGCTGTTTGTTCATTTTTAGTTAAATTTTGCATTTGGTGGGAGGTATGGGTCCAATTTCATGTTTTTGAAAGTTAATCATGGTGCAGCTATTCCTACTCTTGGCTGCTTACCCAAATTCACACACAATTGTAGGCAAGAATCATCTGTAATGGATGCTATAATTAGTGAGTGAAAGTAGAAGAAGAGATGTTGGCATGGTTGCAGAAGATCTCCCCTTAAGAAACGTATTAATTATAAAAGGAAGAACAGTAAGTTTAGGTGGAGAAGCCTGGCAGCCGCCACCTTAGCCAGGAGTCAGAGTTTGGTAGGACAAGCAGTTAGGACATACTCGACTCCTCTGGTAGTCAGCCACACATGGCCAATTTGTATCTGACCATGAAGGCCCAAAACTGAGTGTGGGCATGGGGGCCATTCTGCGAAATGACCAGTATTGTTCCAAACTCTTGTGCCCATGAGCGACACCGGCTGACAGAGCTGTTCTTACAGACGGGAGCTCCCAGGTGTTACACCACATAGCACGTGGGCCCTGGATCAGGAAAGGACTGGTAGGCAAGTGGCAAGATTTGCATGCGCTCTGTACATTAGCTAGTGATGCTTATATTAGTGTTGTTTCAGTAATTGCAGGAGGAATATATAAGGCATTAATGTTAGAGTAAGAGTGTGTAGGGATTTTAATGTCACACGTTAAGTATAAAATTAACGTTAAAATTGGAAAGAATGGCAGTCTTGGCAACAAACAGTTGGCATCCAGTGAGGTAATTCTGGATAAGCAACACCCAGTTAAAGAATTTCTATGTCTGCTGATGCAAGAGTTCTACTATCTCTGGATATTCAGAGATGTTTTCATTTAAGTAACTTTGTGTCCAGGTTGAAGTCTTTGTAGTAGATTGTGTCCTACTGCATTTAGTCACTGGCAACAAAAAGCTTTTCAGGGAGCGGGAGCCCAATTGTGCGGGCCTCACTTGCTTGATGTACTATGTCTTAACCTGAAAAAGGAAGAGCGGAGAGGGAGGGGAGGCAACAGGAAAAGGACAGACTTGGCACAGAATTGGATCTGCTCTATTTAGAGTTCGTGAACAGAACGTGTTGACAGCACATGTGAAACTTAATGGCTGTGGAATGAAGGTGGTGGGGCTGTACCAGCCGCTGCCCTGATACAGCATTCCTGCGATAGGAAGGCACATTGTGTGTGGGTGATGGCTGTGGGAACACCAGGCCCAGGGTCCCTGCCTCAGAGCTCTCATGGCGTTGGGTGCTTTGGTTTGGTTTTTTTATTCTTTCTTTTTGGCAGGTGAAGTGTACTGAGTTTGACATTATAAGAAATTTTTGTGGGTTTGAAAGTATATACTGATCATGACATTGTTGTTTAGAGCTTCCTCATGTGACATTGAGCTGCCCTTGGGGTTCTCTGGACAGTAATTTTCACAGGGGCAGATGGCCGGGTCTGTCTAGCTCAGAGTGGTGGGTTGGGTGGGTAGAACTACCCACAATATCTGTTATTAGTCCAAAACCTAACTTGCATGAGCAGGCCTCTGACGTGAAACCCAGCTAGTTGAGCCTGTCTAGTAGCAGAAGCTAGGAAGCTAATAGCTTTTGTTTTGGAAATGCCCCTTTGTGATCGTTGGGGTCCGCAAACGGTGAGGTGGCAGAGAAACCACATCTGTGCCAGGGGAGGAGGAATGAGCGCTTTGCCTGGAATGAGGAAACAGATTTCTGAAGTACAGGCTGTCGATTGCTTTTCTTACCCGGGAAATAAGAAGACCTTAATCACTTTGCCCTTTGTTACAAAGCAAATTCACTGCCATTGAGTCGATGCCGACCCCAGACCCTGTAAGGACAGGGTGTTACTGCCCTGTGAGTTTCTGAGACTGTAACTCTTCTGTGGGAGTAGAAAGCTCAACAGTACTGAAAAGGGAAGAAAAATACCTGCCTGTGTGGCAGTTGGTGGTTTCAGATTGCTAACCTTGAGGTCAGCCCACCTGGTTCCTCGATACTGAAGACAGAGCCCCAGTGGTGGGATCTCGAAGGGCACAGCCTGTGTTGCCAGGCACTTCTCCACAGTTCAGCATTTGGATCCTCTAGTCTTCATGCCTTAATTTCTGCAATGAAGTTTCACATGCACCTGTTTACACCAGGGGAGATGATAGGGACGCCCAGATCTTGTTAAAATTTGACGTTGTAGCTTGTGGAAATGTACACTCACCACTGTCTCATTGGCACAGAGTTTCAGAAGCTGTGGAGGAGCGTCACTGTGGATTCAATGGATGAGGAGAAAATTGAAGAGTATCTAAAGCGACAGGGTATTTCTTCCATGCAAGACTCCGGACCAAAGAAAGTGGTACGTCATCCTAGGAGCAATCGACTCCTCTGTTCTTTGAACTGTTCACTTCCTGTTCTCCGTGGAGAATGAGTGGCCCATCCCTATCCCGTTTTCCTCAGCGTCTTGGTCTCGTGATGTAGACCAGTTTGTTTCTGCTCTGCTGGGGGTACAGTGGATGGAAGTAGTCTCCTCACCTCTCCAAGCCTCATCCCAGCAGCTCTCACCATTCCAAACATCTGGGAGCCCTCTAATATTGTTTGCAGATTCTCAAAGGAACCTGCTTGGTCTCTGTGCATCATTCCTTTTGAGGCTGGCTCTGCATAGCTGTCGTCACACTGAATTGTCCTGGCTGTTTTCAGTCTTCCTAGGACACACAGGACTGCCCTTGTAGCCCTCACCCTTTGCCCACTCCTCTGTAGGTGCAATAATCAAATGAGAACATGTGCAGTGTCTTGTTCCAGCTAATCAGCTGTCGGTGCTCCAAAAGCAAAGCCGGGATGAGCACTACTGGCCAGTCCATGGGCTTGCTCTGTTCTGTCCAGGTCCATTCGTGTACAACACGCTCCGACACTTGCTTTCTCAGTGACTCTGGCTTGTCTGTTTCTGTTCACTGAATTTTGGAGACTTGTAAAAAGAACAGATGTACTGCCAGAGCTCTTTCCATGAATTAGTGTGAGACAGCATTTATCCTTTCTTGTTGCTGCTTAGTTTGTTGAGTTTTTAAAAAGTCACATGATACATTTCAGTAATCGAGCAAAAGGAAAACTAATAGCACACACGTTTGTGTGTCCAGTTCGCCCCATCTCGGGCTTTGCTCGACTAGCTTCAGGTCTTGTTTTCTTTCCCCTTTCATTTTTCCTATCAGCAATGGTGGTGGTATTTTTCCTAAACCCAGTAAAGGAAGACGGCAAAGAGCCTTCTCATTTGCTCAATTTAGTGCTAGCAAAGCAGTGTCAGCTGGGTAGCGCCCCTTGCTCTTGAGCTGGTGCAGGGAGTGAGCTGCTCTGTGGGAGGCTGCCCTACCCAGCAGGAGAGAGGAAAGTGAAAGCCCCTTTCTCGTTGCCCCTGTCTCATTTCTGGGGGATTTTTAGTAAACCCTGGCCATATTACCCCTCTCTGAGTCACGATTGTAACTAACACTTGTACTCATCCTTTTAGGCACCTATTCAACGAAGGAAAAAGCCTGCCTCACAGAAGAAGCGACGGTTTAAGACTCACAACGAACACTTGGCTGGTGTGCTGAAGGACTACTCTGACATCACTCCTGGCAAACAGTGACCTCTGCCCTTGAGCAAAAAGCTGCACATCCAGAGTCCAGGGCATTGTGGGTGATGTTAGCAATCTGGAGACGCACTCTTCCTGCCCTCCCACTCAGGGCTGAGAAGAAACAGCAGTTCAGCTTCCGCGCCAAGTACAAGCCACCAGACTCGAAGGTTCTCTCGTCCCCTGGGCGCCTGAGAAATGGGCTGGGGTGACAGGCACAGTAGCCCTTCTCTTCAGGCGACTTCTAACCTGGCACGTGAGGGTCTTCGATATTTAGCTCTGCTTTTGGGTGGTTCCTGATTCCATGTTCTTCATTTATTACTTTAGAGCAAGTTTGCAGGTAGTCTTGAATGCAGTCTTCGCTTGTTCCGAATGAACGTATTTATAATAAAATGATTGTAGAAAGGCATTAGCAGTGTTGGCGAGCTCAGCCTTTGTCTTTTCCTTCCAGAGCGGTGGCTGTTGACCACCCATGTCCCCGTGGGCACACTGGCAATGCTGTTGTTGTGGAAAACATGGACTTTGCATTTGGGACGCAAAGTATGCTTTTTGTGTAAGCACATTAAAGCAGTAAAGAAACGCTACATTGAGTGACATGCTTTGTTCTAAAGGGATGAGCCTGTGTTGTTTAGGCACATGGATTCGCAAGTCATGGTTCAACATAAATGTGAATGCAGGCTCACCGAGGCCAGCTTGATCTCAGCATCCCCCCTAGCCACTGGCAGGGCTCATGAAGGCCATTCGAGCCATGGTTCGATGTGGCAGTCTTCTCCACCAGTGGAGGCTGTAGGGCATAAACAACAAAGGGGTTGATGCTCCCTGAGCATCAGTGCACTGGGGAGGTGACAGGAAGCCGCCACCTTCCCGCCTCTCTCTCCACCCCTTGTCTTGCTTCCAGTGTTGTCCTGCTCCTCGCTGTCTATAGCTATAGCATGGGAAGGTGCAATTCTGCGTAGGCCATGTGGTGATCGAGACCTGGAAGCTTAACTCACCTTCCTCTGTCTCAGACACTTTCTGCTAGTAGAATGGGGCTTGTGGCATAGAACGAATTTTTGTGACACTCTAGAGCAGTGGTTCTCAGCCTTCGTAATGCCTTGACTCTTTCATATAGTTCCTCATGTTATGCCCCCCAACCATATTATTTTCATTGCTACTTTATCATTGTAATTTTGCCACTGTTATGAATCATAATGTAAATAGCTGATATGTAGAATGTATTTTCGTCATTACAAATTGAACATAATTAAACATAGTGAAAGCATAGTGATTATTCACAAAACAACATGTAATTATATATTGTGAAATATATCATGTATTTTCCGATGGTCTTAGGTGACGCCTATGAAAGGGTCGTTAGATCCTCCCCAAGGGGTCGAGACCCACAGGTTGAGAACCACTGCTCTAAAGCCTAGCTTATTGCCAAAACAGATGCCTAATTTCAGTGGTCATCCACACCACCATTGTGAGCAGTCCTGGAGATGCAGCATGGGCGTCTCAGACACAGCATCCTGGTCTGCAGGCACAGCGACACCGAGGCCCCCTCACAGGTATCCAAGCCGGACAGTGCTGATTGCTGACTGTAAGTTATTGCTGATTTCTAGCTAAGCCTGAATGTACCAGCGTGTGGGAGGCGGACTTACTCATTGGTTTTGATTACCCAGTTTAAAACTCATTTCAGTCAGAAATGAGGAAATTGAGAAAATCCAAGTGTCTTGCCTGATTACCACACCTTCAAGTCCTACCGCCTCACCTCGATGATCCCCCTTTTCTCTCGGGAACCTTAATCCTCCTGTCTGAGGAGCTCCTGGCTCTGCCGGCGTTGGGATTGGCTCATCTGTGTCATGAGCGGAGGGCACATTCTTGTGGAAAGTTGTGACAGGAGCCTAGTTGTGTTTGAAAATCATAATAATAAGAAGAAGTAACTGCCTGACCAGTTCTCCAGGGGGTCTAGAAACATCTACCAGAAGTCCCAAGTTAACACGCAGTCATGTTCCTACCTCTGCCCATTTCTCCTGGCTCTGCAGGCCATTTAGAGGCAAGTGGGAACTGCATGGCTGAGTGAGTTAAAAGGTTAAGACAGTCTGCGGGCATTTGATCCATAATTCATCACAGTCATTTGAGGCTTTCAGAGGCGAGCTGAGAATGTGGTTGACAGACCAAGTGTAAAAACCAAGCATGGGCTGCTGCTGTCACCTCCTATAAGAGCAGCCAGATGATGGGGGGCACTGGGAATTGGAGGGGGGGTGTCATTACCTGTTGGTGGTGGTGTTGAAAGGGCAGTGAGGGGGCCTCACATACCCCAGTGTCCACAGAGCCAGCCCTGCATTGTGTCCAGCTCTCAGTGACCTGTGAGCTGCATGGAATCGCCAGCAGTCAGATCATGTTCTGAACTCGGGTGGTAGGGTGAGAATTTTCATGTATGAACTTCCCGGTTCTCACCTGCTCATGGCAATTGCTCTGAGGCATGATCGGGGAGACTCAGTGTCCCCGCCCCCTCCTGTCCCTCCCCTTGTTTTCTCAATGATTACTGTGTGTAGAAAAGGGTTTGGACTTGCCCTACATTTTCATGAACTGAATTGAACAAGGCAGGGGGCGCGGATTCCGTGCAGAGCAGTATGGCGCTTGTCTGTGTTCACACACGGCAGTCTGAGGAGACCTCATTCCCATGTGCGTTTTGTGAGATGGCCCATAGAAGTACTAATGAGTGCTCTGGGGAGACCAGTACTGATCAGATACATTTGGTAGCAGTTTGTCAAACTAAGTGGGCCTGGGACTACCTGTGCCCGTCCTGTGGCATGAGTGCTGAGAGAAGCACTCGGAAAACACAGCCTAGTCTGGCCCAGTGTTCCCCACCAGTTTAGAAGACGGCAGCATGTTTTCCTTCATGAAAGGACTTGTAGACATGAACAGGCCTAGTGTATCTCCACCCCCCCCCCCCCAGTGCAGATGGATGGGGCAGCTCTGTAAGGTCCCCTTTGGACAGCTGAGGGCCATCCTAGTGGTTCAGCTCCAGTAGTCTGGAGCCAGGCCAGCACATTCTGGGGACTCGGACTGTGTGGATTCAAGATGCTGGGTGTGATTTGGAGTATTTTAACAGTTACTTTCAAGTTGTAGGGAGCTGAGATCAACTGGAAACTTTGTGGGACTGGCCTTGCGTCTAGCGCTCTGACCTCAGCAAATCAGAACTGTGCCCGGCTCCCTTCAGAGGACACAGATGGAGGAGGAGAGCATCTGGGGACAGAGCCATCCACAGCCCAAACCAAGAGGAGCTGGTTTTCCTTGTTTACCCGGACTGTTTGCGCTTTTAGCTCGCTTGGCGAGGCTCTCGTGCCCAAGGTAAAGGGTCTGTGTTCTGGTGTTAAGGGAGAAGAACTACTTTGTCCAGGTAACGATTTCTAACTTGAGTAGCACTTGGTGTTTGCGGTCATTTGTGTGCACACACGCGCGCCATACTTTTATTTTTGCTTATGGGAAAAGTTTGGCTTGAATTTAAGCGTTTCCCTCAATTTTCTTTGACTAGTTATCTAGAAGTTCCCGGATGGTGCAGTTGTTTAGACGCTCACCCGCAGGCCACAATTTGGGTGTGTTGAACCCCACCCCCGGTGCCTGGGAAGATGAGCCTGCTGGTCTTGCTGGTGAAAAAATTTACATACTAAAAAAAAGAACTCAGCATAATCAGGAATATACAGCAGTAGCATCAGATAGCTTTATTGTGGCCGCTTTTAAAAACTTCCTAATTTGGGAGCTTTAATCACAGAGCTGACAAGATAGATATACAGGCATTCTGAAGACTGACATGTCAGATAATACCTCACTATTAATAAGTATTCTAGCTGTTTCCAAAGAGTGTTAGGAACTGTCCTATGTCATGGTAGTCTGGTAGAAACGTTTCAGAGATGAGAAGTAAGAGAGGAACTATGTGCAAACACTAACACTGGGAGAGGGCCCTCTCTGCTAGTTACCAGACTTTTATTCTAGTGCTAGGGGAAGACACCTGCATGCTCTTTAGCACTTAGCAATAACTAGGTGATAACCACATGCAACTGCCAGGCCCCAAGAGTGTTTGTGTATAGGAATGTGGAGTCCTGGGGCCTTTGCCACACACCTGTCACAATTCAAAGAAGTGTGGGGAAGTGGGTTTGGGAGATCTCAGAAATGATGGCAGTATTAACTGAGTAATTGCTGCCTGGTAGATTCAGGTTCACGGTGACCTACAAGTGCAGCACAGAGCTGCTCTGTAGGGTTTTCAAGACCCAGCCACCGTAGGACACATTGCCAAATCTGCCTTCCAACAAGCTGTAGAGTGGCTTTGAGCTGCCTACCTTTTGGTTAGTTGCCAAATGCTTAATAGTTTGTGCCACCTGTGGATTCCTTCTTTGGAAGTAGATTTTCTGAAAATACATCTAACCTACAAGGGGGCCTCAATACGTCTGGGGACAAAAGCAAACAAAGGAATGAAATACCTGCCCATTGGCTTTCTTGGGCTCTTAATTTGTGATCTTGTTAGAGGCCTCACGGTTTGTTTTAGGTGTCACCCTCATGTTCACCAGTGGCACGTCTTCCCTCCTAAGGAAAGATACATTCAATGAACCTCCAACCTTCCCCAGGACCCCTTGGAAACCCTCTGAAAGTAGTTGCAAATGTTTAGCTGGGGGCTAGCTGGGGACACTCTCTAGGGATGAGCCACCTTTAGTACCTGGGCTGTGTGGCAAGTTGGATGCCTGAGTTCACGGTGGGCTGAAGGCCAAGCAGCCTGACCCAATGTGCCCAGTCCTGGACATGCACTGGAAAGGCTGGGAAGTTTCAGTTGGCGTCTGTAGTTACACACAGGCTCCAGTATACTGGGAAGCAGTGAACTAACTGTTCTTCTGTGGTGGGTCTGGTGAGAACCCTGAGGCATGAGGGCCCTTCCTGGATCACGTGAACCCCTGTGGTGCATCAGCCTCCATTGTTGCTTCTGTTTCTTCTGGCTCAATAACCAGTGCTTAGCATCATGGCCTGAACGTGAATATGCATGCCTGCAGGTCCCAGGTCTGCTGGGCACGATGTGGTTGGTGGTTGTGCAAAAAAGGAACTTGCCAAGCCATGGGGTGACAGCTGGAATATGCACTTTATTTTTCAAAACAACAATGGAAAAGTACCTTTAAACAGTTTATAAAAGCATAACAGACTGCATGGGAGTTGTTCTGTTTCCCTTAGAAGCATGCTACAGAAGTCTCACCAGGCACCCTGTGCCACTGAAGGCAAAGCTAGTCTGAAGACACGAGTAAACGTCAGTGGTCCCAAGACGCTCATCACCCTTTCTCCCTTCCTGAGAAAGAAAGCACCTCACTCCTGGCCCCACAATGGGTTTGTTTATTTATTTTTGTTGGGTGTGTGTGTGATGATTTTAAAAAGCTTCTCGACATCTTTATTTCCAGTGGAAAAAATGAGACACACAAGAACCAAATGGACCTGTAACCTTGAGCATATTGAGGGGTTCAGCATGAATCTGCGCAGATTAGTAAGGAAGATCCCGGTGATGATTAGCCGTGGAGAAGTCTTGGGCCAATATCATTTTCACGTGGCTCTTCGACAAGAGGACAACACAAGTGCACTTTTTGGCTGCTACTTGAAGCAAACAACCTTCTTACTGTGAACTCCACTGGTTACATCGCTGAGCTGCTGTGGTAGGTAGTCTCACAAAGGGAAAATGGAATTCAAAGACAAAGTTGAAGCGGTTCGCTTGGCAAGGTGCTGCGAAGACTCAGGACGCCGGCTCAGTTCAACCCCTGTTTGCAAATCCTCTTGGGAATCTTGAGCTGCCCACGGCTGTCAGCTGGGTGGCGAGCGAGCAGGGTAGGGTTTCCCCTATCGGTTCAGCAGTCTACACTTCCACTTTGGGAGGGGGACATCAGGAATGTCAGTTATGCATCAAGTGAGTTACAAACACCCAAGAGGAGTGTGCTCTTTTAAAAGATAAAACTAAACCCACAGAGACTGATACTTGGCAGTCAGTCCCATATGGAACTGCCAGGGCTAAGTGCACACCTCTGGCCAAGAAATGGCATTGAGGAAAGTGTTCTTGCCCAGCGGTGAGCAGGTCACCAAGCCAGAAAGGTCTGTAGGCTTATGATTGTCTTGCAGGGATATCCAACTAGAAGCAGGGTCACACAGCTAACAACACAGAAAATGTACTTGTTTCTAACTCGAGCACCACATACTAACTCAGGCAGACCTGACCCAGGGCAACCCCGCTACCCATCCACAATACAATTTCGGAAATTGTGATTATATTTTAAAACATGCCTGAAACATGCAGTTTACTTTAAAAGAAAAAAAGATAATTACAAGCATTTAAAAGTTAAGCACAAAAAATGTGATCTGACCCAGTGTAAGACCATCTATCCCGTCACACTTAAAATGTTTGGTATAAAAATACTCAACTCTTGGTTTTATTGTTGACCTCTTTTATGTTTTGTTTGAAAATATCTCCAAACTGTACAGAAATGTATGTCAGGCCATGCATTCACAAGTAACACACTATTTCTTAGAATTATACAGTGTAAAAGAGTAAAACATTTTAATTATATATATAATATTTTTTTCTTCGAAAAAACAGATGTGTGATAGAGGCTGTGGCAAAGTCTTGGAAGGGCTCAAAACTGGGCACGGTGTATTCAAGCCTGCAACAGAAAGAGAACCGGTCATCAGGGCAGCGCTCGGGACCCGGGCGGCACTTCCTCCCATATGAGTTCCTGGCCTGGAAACCCATGTGCGCACGTACAAGGACGCTTCCCAGGGTTTGTGGACAAATTCAGTTTTCTTTTTAATCCATCTTTCCAGAAATGCTTTGAAGCCCCCTCGCGCATCTCCACGGGAAAAAACGACTAACATAATAATTTCCATTTGTTACCTTTACTTCATGGATTCTTCACAGGTCTCCTTTCCTCCTGAAGTGGCCAGGGAGAGGCCTCTGGCAGAGGCCTGGGGTTTTCTCCAGCCCCCTCGGGCAGGCCCATGCCTGGGGTGGTCAGGGCTGCGTCCGAGGAGTCCGCTCGCTCCCCGGATGCCGTGAGCCGTTTGGGGGCCTGTCTCCTCATTGTCACATCACTTCAGATAATTTCACAAACCCTTCTGTACAACTCTGGCTGCATCTGAACTGTGACCTACACGGAGCTGTTCCCATTCTGCTGTGGTGGTGATATGATGGGGCGTTACAAATTAATAGAACTATCACTAGCCGTAAGTCCAAAGGCCCAATAGAATGACCACATACCTATGGATCATGGGGAGGGTGGAATCCCTTACTTTAGACATTCAGAGCTAGCTTACCTGCCTGCTCAGGTTGTGGCAATTATTAGTCAATTTAGGCTGCAGACCTAATTAGAGGCCCTGGGTTATGAAGTGCTCTGGGAGAGGCACCTGCACTGAGCTTCCAACCTCTCTGCCTCCTGGGGGGAGTTACATATTCTGGCAACTAGACTTGCTAGCTAGGGGCTGAGTTCACCTGTCAATGGGGTCACAGCCTGGATGACGCCTCTTTGGGGATGTGGCCTTAATTTATAAAGGAGTAACTGGGAACTTGTCCCTCTACCGTTTCGCCTGCCTCTCTGGGACTCTGCCTGCGCCCAGGGGTGGCCCCCTGTGCACTGTCCACTCTGAGTGCTGTCAGTGCCCTGCCATGTGTCCAGCAACCTTGGATCTACTTGCCTCTGCACCCACTGGCCTGGGATCCCCCTGTGTCCTGTTGCAGCTTTCGGTGTCATCGGCCTGCAGCTTGGTGAGTCTGAGGAGTACCCCTGCCTTAGAGACTTGAGTTGGACCGGGGTGGGATGCCTAGAACTATTTCTTGATATAAAGTTCTCTCCTACAGAGACGATTGCCATTGGATTTGTTTCTCTAGACAACCCAGCCTGACCAACTCCTGCACTTTCCCAGCAGATGTTGAAAGAGGACTGAGGAACAAACTGGTTTTCTGGTTCTCGTGCCTGGCACAGCTGTGCGGTCAGCGCACACTCAGCAAGTGGCTAAAGAGGAGATCAGAGTCTGCAGGATCTGTCAGGTCTTTGGGACGGGTCATGCCCACGAGGCTCAGCGAGCTTGTGCAGGAGGAGCAGGGCCTTCAGCAGGAGCGCTCTTGAAAGCCTCCCACCTCTTCAGCTGTGCACCCCCACCTGTTGGGGGTGAGGTCCAGGGTTCTCCGTGTTGTGTGCACGGCAGGCCACAGCCCCAGTGGGTAATGAGAGCAGTGTCTTTATGAGGCCGGGCCTGGCACTGCCCAATTGCCTTGGGTAGTACAGAGTAGCCCAAATTCCCTCATTAGCTCTTGACCTTCTCCTGGACACTCCACATACTGTGGACACCTGCCTTGCCCTTTACCTGCCAAAGGGGCTCCGGCTCCTCCCAGAGGTTGGTCAGCATGAAGGGGATGACACCTCTCCTGCCCCAGTGGTGTCTGGACAAGAACTGATTTCTGCCAACATCTTTGACTTGACAAGCTCCATGTCTTTTCCATACTGGATCACATGCCAGCCAGCTGTGTGTCTTTTATGCAAGAGACCTGCTCTGAGGAGCAGCAGCCCTGCTCTGGCTGCCTTACATGGAACCAAGGCACGGGCTGGCAGCCCGTCACCAACAGGCTACTCACAGAGCTCGGGCTCTGAGGCCACCTGGGAGTGGATGTACAGATGAGGGTCCCTGCAGACCTTTCAGGACCTTCAGAGAGGAGGGACTGAGCCAGCAGGCCCCTATACGGGGCCCAAAGGAAGGGCAAGGCACTGGCACAGTCTGTAGGTCTGCTGCTGCTGCTTGGACTCGTGTGTCTAGTCACCCGGTGGGCACCCTACTGGTCTGGGCTCCCTGTTGGCCCCACAGAGATTTCTTCGATGATTCCTTATCAGAATGCCCCGCTTTCTACTGGACTTCTCTGCTGTGACTTCTAAGGCCACTCGTCCAAGCTGACTCACCACACTGACCTAAACAGCTCCAACTCTGCCCGACACTCACCGAGCCCAGCCGTGATGCTGGCCTGGCACACAGGCCTGCTCCGCTCACCTCTACACCACAGTAGTGGTTTGCCTTTCCTCGTTCACGCTTCCACCCGACTCTACCGTCACTCGGCTTTCGGCAGTGCGATGATGACCTGACCACCTCCCCTCAGGCTCGCCAAGCCCCCCACCATCGTGCCAGGACCCCAGCGGCTGGGCTGACATCTGCTTTTGACAAGAACATGTGGTGTGTCCTCTCCTCTCCCAGCTGCCCCTTGGGATGGACAACAGCCTTAGGGCTTTCTCAGCTCCTACTCCGGGCTTCTGTGACTGGGCCACGGCTTTGGCAAGGATGACCATGAATGGTTCCTTTCTTTTCGGAGAATAACTGCCTTTCCTCAGCCCCAAGATACGGTCCCAGGCACAGAACAAAAATGCCACTACACCTTCAGACAACAAGAGGGTCTCAGAACCTTATCCTACCAAGGACCTTCTCCTCCTCCTCCAGGAAGCTGGGAGCTTGGGGGATTGGGAATTGTCTGCAGCTTCCCAGGGGAAAAACACCCACTGACCTCAAAATGCAACAAATATGCAATCACGCAGTTCAACATTTGGCCCAGTGGGCAGGAAGAAAGGGGTCCAAGGCTGGTTCATTAATTCAGCCTGGCTAGGAGCGGTGATGCTGGGGAAGAAGGGAGGCGCCGCACATGGCCGCCGAGTGTCCCTTAACTGCCATGGAAATTTGCTTCCCCTTCCCGCATGGGAAAGGAATGCAGCTGCACTGCCTTCCATGTTCCCAGACTGAACAGAAGGTCAAGATGGGGCTATTTCAGTCCCTATAAACAAGGACGAGGTTTAACTGGGGACGGAGTTCAAACCTTGGAATGTATTAAAGAGGACATTTTAAACAGCATCCAAAGGCATCCGGGAAAACAAGGCATCGTGGTAAGGGGGGGCTGAGGGGGGTAGGCTCAGATTGAGGAGCAAATGCTGTCACAGCACACACTCGGGAGGGACAATGGCGGATGTCCCTCTGTACATAAGCTCTGGAGGTAGGTAACCACCCCGGTATGAAGGCAGCGGAACATCAGGGGACACTGAGTTCTAAAACACTTCATTTTCTCAATCAGAAACATCTTGGGGCCCTTGGTGCTATGGCAGAGGGGCCGGGGTAGAAGGCTTGTTGGGGGTACCCAGTGCCCAGGTGGAGGCTTGCCCACTTCACTTGTCCTTCCCATTTGTAATTTGGCCTTGGTTTGCCCAGGTGCCTCCTGGTACTGCTCCAGCCTGGAGGGGCCTTTTCCACGAACATGTGACTGATGGCCAATCATGTCTTCCCTCGATCGCTCCCTCTACTATTGACTCAGTCCTACAAAGGTCCCATACCCACTTCGCCCCACTCTAAATACATACGAGACATTATGTGACGACAGCTTTTAAGTGATAAGAATTATGGTATCTTTCACTTTAGACTGGTCAGCTTCATTTTTTAATATTAAGTGCTGGCATTAACCTGTCATAAAAGGGCCAGCTGACACCTCAGAAGCTCCCCTCTGCAGGGGAATAGTGCTCCTTCACCAATAGTTCCTCTCCCGCTCCACACACCCCACTCCGATGGCCCCCTGTGCCCACCACGGCCCACAGTGGCCACCAGAACCGCCCACTCCCGAGGTTCCAGCTCTGCTGGGACCCTAGGTCACCTCAGTGCAGGCTGGCTCTGCCCACAAGAACAGTGGTCTGACATATCACCCTAGTTTGTACACCTATTTTTTTAAAGTTATTAAAAAATGAGGGCTTCAAAAGCATTTTGGGAAAACCCCTCTCTGATTCCAGTCTACTTTGTGAAGCCTTCTTATATAAAACATCATTTGGCAATTGAGTTACTCTTCAGGTGTATAATTTTAGTGATACCAAGCACACTTGTCATACTGGGCAATACCTCCCATAATCCTTATGGGGTTCCCCTTCACCACATACCAATCCATTTGACCCAAGGAGAACCTGGAGCGGGCCAGCCCTGTGCCTCTCAGTGTACCCGCAGCCCTGTTCAGCTGCCCTCAGCAGGTACCCCCCTCTTTGCCCCACCAGGAAATCAACAGGTGACTAAAGCTGCAGCTTCCGGGTTCCTCAGCTCCAGCGTCCTCAGTGACTGGAACTTGGGATGAATTTTTAAAAACATCATGAAGGTCCCCCCCCTCCCTTACTACATACACAATAGTAGTACAGATGTCTTATCATTGGTCTCTTAAGTTTCCTTGGAGGGGAAAGTGGGGGGGGGGGGGGGGGAAAGACCATGCGCGCATATGAAAAAGTGTCCCTGTGTGAGCCTCTCAGCAAGACCACCCTGGGCAGGCTACACCAATCAGAAAGCACTCAATAGTGGCTGGAGAAGGTCCCTGGCGCTCAGGGTGGGCAAACGGCAGTAGCATGGGAAGCACAGGTTGCTAGCAGGTTGGGGGGGGGAGGCATGCAGGGGAGGTAGGAGGCGGTCTCCAGCAAGGGCTGCAGGCACCTCTGGCTGAGCTGGTATGAGTATGAAATGGCTTAAGCCCCAAAATGTGTTAATGACTTTTCCTGGCCCGAATGGCTTGGTCCCCTGTCCTTAGCAGGAATCTTGCCGCCTCTCCTGGGGAAGAGAGCTGCTGCCTTATTTGGGCCGAAACAAGAACCGCTGTGGGTCTGCCGGGCCCTCCTGCTGTTCTTCTAAACCAGACTTTCCAAAAAGATCTAGCACAGTGGTTCTCAGCCTTCCTAATGCTACGACCCTTTCGTACAGTTCCTCATGTTCTGGTGACTCCCCAACCATAAAATTATTTCCGTTGCTACTTCCTCACTGTCATTTTGTTACTGTTACGAATCAGGCGACCCCTACGAAGGGGTCCCAACCCACAGGTTGAGAACCACTGATTCTCCAAGCTTCTTGCCCAGCAGGCAGGTGACTTCTAGGGATGCCACTTTGTTTTGTTTTCTTAAAGTGGGTCATGTTAAATTGCTGCCGCCGGGTGCCATGGTGTGGCTTTTTGCTTTAGTGGCTCCAGTGGGGCAGAGTGGAACTTGTTCATGCGGGTAGAACCTCTTCATGGGAGCAGAAGCTAACAGGTGGATATGGACAGGAAATACAGACACCCCACCAAGCACAGCCTTCTGACACAAGGCGGCTTCAAACAATGAAATAAGACAAGGGAACGTTCCCAGGAATGTGCTACTGGCCGGGCGGGGGTCATGAGTTACCTGCTTCTGAAGAGGCTCATAACAAGGTCTTGAGCCCCCAAGCAAGAGCGGCATTAGCTTCAGTGCAAACGGACTAATCAGGAAAAAGGGATGTGCTATACTTGAAAAAAGATTTCTACCAGAAATGTTCATTGTCATTGAAAGGGCTTCGTTGGGGGCTTCTTGGGAATGCTTTTCTCCGTCATATTCTCTCTGGTGGAGTAACTCATTTCAAGCTGCTGTGGGTGCTCGGGGGTGTCTGCCTCACCTGGGAAGGCTGTGGGGAGGGCCCCGTTCGAGCGAGGCCATGCTCTGGGGATAAATTGCTGTCTGGGCACCTCCCTGGCAGCCCACGGGCAAGAAGAGAAGACCCCTGGGCAACACCAGTGCCCCTTGGGGCCCGCAGTGCCAGTGACCACTGGAGTAGCGCTGGTCCCATCAGGTCATCCCACACCGCTGTGGAACTTACCAGTGCGTTCCAGTTTTGTAGAACCGCTTGAGAACAGTGGCCACCATTGAAGATCGCATTAACACCCACAAGACAGATTGCAGCCACCATCACACACCTGGAACCTGCAGGGGGGAGGGGGGAGCACTGTGAGCCATGAGCAGACGGCTCTCAGGGCATCAGCACCAAGGGTCACCGCTGCTGAGCTGGGCAAACTGCCCTCCAAAAAGGACCTTTCACCAGTGGCCTGAAAAGCTCTCAGCACCCTGGGGCTTGGTGGGGCAGAGGAAGGCCTGCTGCCAGGGCACTGGGATGTGCCTTCAGGACTGCAGGGGCTGGGTGTGGGGTAAACCCCTTGTGGGCAGAGGTGGCAAGGGGTCCACCTGGCCAAGAAGCAGACAG
Organism: Tenrec ecaudatus; assembly: GCF_050624435.1. Lineage (NCBI taxonomy): Eukaryota > Metazoa > Chordata > Mammalia > Afrosoricida > Tenrecidae > Tenrec > Tenrec ecaudatus. The sequence continues at coordinate 109,642,104 of NC_134537.1, forward strand.
CCGCTGAGTGAAGGTGCAGGCAAGGAATCCCCAGGCAGCAGGAGACCCCAGCTAGGTCTCCAAAGGCGGGGAGAGCAGGGCTGTGGTTCTCCAGCCGAACTGTGTTGCTGTCCTGTGCACTCTCCTTGCACCCACAGGAGCACACAAACCAGCAAGAGCACATCTGGACCATTTCTTGTTCTTCCCCAGGCCCACTGAGAACCCGCCTGCACAAGGTACACAGACCTAGCAGCTGAGTGATGTTTAATATTCCTCCTGCAGGCTGCCAGTTTGCACTAACCCTGGTGGCTCCACAGATGCCCCAGGACCTGCTCCCTACAGTTGCTGAATCCGCAGCCCTACTTCCCTGCCTGCAGACGAGGCAGATTCTGGTAGCAGGGCTCCGTGAACATCCGCGCACAATGGTGGCAAACCCCGAGTGGCTGTTCCCTGAGAGTGTGAGCAGGTGGTCTGGGACTGGCACCTAACTCAGCCAGCGGGTAAGGCTGAGGGGATCTTAGCTGGACCAGATTGTCTCTTCTCAGAATGAAAAGCAGGGAGGGGGAATCCTTAAGACTTTAACCAAACAAACCCCAAACCACAATGATTAAAAGAACTCATTCAAAGATGGACTGTGAACGATTCTTCATTTCCAGGTGAAAGCCGAGTGACCTGAGGTCGGAAAAACAAACTCTGCTCTTTGGAAATGAAACCCACCACCCCACACACTTCCTCCGACCCTCCCAACTTCCGGTGCAGGAGCCCACAGGCCTGTGGTTTGAGAGCCGCCTCTGGTCCTCAGATGCCTTGGGGACCCTGGACTTGAGCTCACAGTGGGCTGCCGGGGTGAGGGAGCACGTGCCCTGCCAGCCTGGCTCTCTCTCGGTGAGTTGCAGGAGCAGCAGCAAGTCCCCCACAGGGGTTCCTCGATGGTTGGGGTAGCGGCCTGAGCCTGGCTCTGTTGTGCAGAGGCCTGAGAGAGGACCCAAAGAACCTTTGCAACTTAACAGGGAGTACAGCAGCCTGTGTGTGTCCACTTCTGAAACCTGAGCGAGTGCTTCAGGGAGCTGTGGAGCCACTGAAGTTCAATCTGTGGGTCATCACCTACGGCCAAAGGAGCCGATAGTGCTGGGGGTTAAATGTGGGTGGTCACCTCATGGCCAGCAATCCTAAACCACCAGGTGTTCAGTGCAGAAAGAGCAGGCCGGAGCGTTTCCATGAAGTTTCGTGGTCTTGAGTTTGGGCCCACTGTATCCAGGAGCCCTGGCCACTTCGTGGGCTCTGCCTTGGGAACCCAGCACCCTTCTGCGGGTGAACGATTGAGGCTTTCTGAGCCAGTACAGTTTCACATGCTCAAAACCCCCAAAGTAGAGTTCACTCACTGCAAGTGGGCATAGACTCAATGTAACATACAGTCTAGCCTCTTAGATCTTCCTCTAGAAAAGAGCTGGGTCACCTCACTGGGGCCCGAGACTGGCGTCTCCGAGACCACCAGAAAATGCACACCCTGCAGCGTTCACTGAAGTTGGTGTTGGTTTGTTCAGGAAGCACCAGCCTCACCACCAGTTGGCTGGCTGTCTTTTACTTAAAGTAAAGGGGAAGCAGCACACAAGCCTACGTGATCACAAGATGTTGACAGGATCAGTATCAGATGATGTGAGATATGAAAATATAATTTATCAGGGTTTCCATGAGGATGGGAGGGCTGGGTAGAGATGAGGGAAAAACGAGCTGATACTAAGGGCTCAAGTAGAAAATGTTTTGAAAAGGATGATGGCAGCATATGTACATATGTGTTTGATACAATGGATGGATGGATTGTTAGAAGATCTGTAAGAATCCCCAATAAAATGGTTAAAAAAATAAACAAGGAGTCGGGAAGTGTGGCAACAGGAGGGCGGAGAAGCCAACTCCCCCTCCCCCCTTCAAGACAGCCCGGCTCTTCTCTAAGGCCTTTCTACAGCCTCACATAAGTCAGGCTGGCTGCCCGCAGACCCGTGTATTCCAGGAAACGAGAGACGCAAGACCAGGGCTGGTTGAGTGAGGTCTGGTTTGATGAAGGAATAGAACGAGAAGATAATGGAAATGCCCTACAAACACTGACTCTCAAACGCAGGCATTTTCTGGGTCTACATTCAGATGTCCTGTCAGGTGGCCTCCGGCTCCCCTGCATAACCTAGACATCCCTCCCTGCCAACACCAGTCCCTTTGACCCCGCTGCCCCCAGCACGCCATACCCCTCACTCCTGTTCGCATGTATTCCCCTTCCCCTCCGTGTCGCCCTGAGTGTAAAGAGAAAATGATGAAATCAACGGAGTTGAGCAGAAAATGGCCACGGGCAGCTCGAGCCGAGAAAGTGCAGTATTATAAGAACCAGCCGACAGGCCATCCCTGCAGGAGTCTGCTCAAGAAAGGCTGGGGCCGTAAGGAAGAAGTCCAAGCTGCACCGAGGCGTTCGTGCGAAGCAAGGTGGCAGGAAGACCCTGAAAGATGACCGCCACAGCAGCTGCTAAGAAGGTGCACAAAGTTGTGAGGAGGGCACAGGTCAAGGTCGTTTTTGTCCCTGTTGTAGCTACAGCTGCTGTGAGTTGGAATCTGCGGCCCCTCACAGCCACCTCCCCGCTACACAGCGTACCTGCATGGAGGCACACCTTCATCTGAGCCTGGTTTTGTTCACTGTTAAATCCTTGACACCTGGGACAGCCCTCACACTCACAGATGTTCCCTGAATATTTGTTGTGCTAATGAATTCAAGTGTCAGAGAGTTTGGCAAGGGGCGGAATAAATCATTCGAAGTACCATGCGTACTGATCTCTGGACACTACAGTGGGAAGATGGCTGGTGTGGACTGCAGCATTGTCAGCGGCTCTCTCGCGGGCATGAAGAGCCCGTGCCTTCTCCCTGCAAAGCTCCTGCCCTGGCCGCTAGAACCCAACGCTCCCCTAAGGATGACACTGTGCCTAAGGCCTCATCCACAGCCCACGACACACCAGGCCATTCGTCCCTAAAGGAAACGTGAAGCGCAATTGTTTCACATCCCAGCTATGTTGTCACTTGTAATGGCCTTGTCTAGATTGGTGCGGCCATTAACGACATGTGCCTATCATTCCTGGTCTCGGTCCCTGACCCAGGGAATCGTCACGAGCTCGAAAAGAAGAGCACTCTCACCGCAGCCCCAAATCCCAACGGTTTTTCTTTTCCTGAAAACAGACAAAACCAACTGCCTACATTTGGAGGCCCGACAGGGAAGGGATAAGAAACCTTGCTCATGCTTTCTTGATCGCAACCTCTCTGGGAACGGACACTTTCTAATGACAACGGCTGAACCCTCGGGATGTGAGGGCCGAGTTTGCAGCAGGGAACACTGTCCACACCCCGAGCAAAGGGCACCTCGCATCTGACTCCTGGGCTTCCCATGGGCTTGTGTGTGCTCACTGCCCCGCCCCCCCATGCCAGTGGCAGCACTGCTCACACCCATCCCCACACAGACGTGTCCTACCTTGGAGCTGTCTCGTAGCAGGCCCCCCACACAGGGCATCTTATCACCTGGGCAAGACACTGAAGTCTGTGACTCCCATTAAGCTTAAGCTCCTTAGGGACAAAGACAGCCTCAAGCCACTGGGTTTCCTTTGCTAATAGGAAGTGTCCTTGAAGGATGCGAATTTCACTCAGGATTTGGAAGGCGAGGACTTGAGGCTCCATTCCATCAGAAGTGATGGCCAATCTACCTGCTGGCTTCTATCGGACACCAGACAGCACTGCTGCTGCTCCCCACTCTGGTACCTTCTTTTTCATGTAAGAAAAGCAGTGAGTGGTGAAGAAGCGTCCCATGGTGAGTTGAGAAGGGTCACTTGGGCCAAGGATGCTGTCAGTGGCATCTGCCCTTCATTTGGCCTTGGTGAGACTCATTTTGCTGTAAAATGTTTACATTAGCTCATCAGCACCCCTGTTCCCAATTTTAAGTTACATTTCCCTAGGATTATGTAACTTGGGTTATTGGCTGTCTGGAAAGGTCCTTGATCCAAGAGACAAGAAGGAGCCACATGGAACTGGTTTAACTTCAGGCAGGATGGGAGACGTAATCCCCAACCCCTAGCGTGGTAATGACCCTTACCAAAGGCAGGCGTCTGGCCTCTGGTCCGACTTTTACTCAGAATAAATGAGTCACCCTCAGCAGCCACTGTAGATCTTTCTTCAGACCCTACAGGGTTTTATATGCTGTTCTTGCAAAGGGGATGAACAGCAAGCCTTTCTTTGGTCCCCATTGCTGCCTCTACATTCCTGGATGATTGGTGAATCCGTTGAGATTGAGGATTTGACAGGAATTATATGAGTCAATCTGAAAGAAGTTCAAGAGCCTTCACACTGCAGCTTGTAGAACTGCTTCATGCTGGATGCCTTCCCTTTGGGCTACAGAAATGCGCTAAGAAAAGAAAAAACCAAAAAACTGAGAACGAAACAAGCAAGTGCTGCTCCCTTAGGCTGACCGACATGGCCAGATATGCAGGTGTCTCAGCTCCCTCAGCTCTCTCGGAGCAGGACACTGCGGACAGGTGCTTGGCTCCCCTTTCTTGGATGCCTGCTCACCTGCCACTTCCGCCCACTCTTCGTTCTCAACGGCTGATCTGTCCCGGCTCTCTAGAAGTTGCCCAGACTTCAGGATCTGCTTGTCCTCAGTGACTTCTCTGACAACCTCTTGAGGAATGACATCAGCTCCCTTAGTCGTTGCACATGCGGAGTTACAGATGGACATTTCAGGGTGTGAACGCTTTCTTGACGGTCAGACATTCCGGTTAGCTCACCTTAGAAACCTCTACTAGTTGAAGGCCCTGCCAGAATGGAGTCATGGAAGAGGGACGGGAACGAGAGTCACAGCTGGGCCGACGGAATGGCAGCTTTTAGAACTGTGTTCATGAGGCCATGCTGGCCCAACGCTCCCGTATGACTCCATGATGAAGGTTTTCTGAATGAAGACAGCGTGCTGAGAGGATAAGTGACTTTAAGATTTTCGGGCCGATGGATATAAACCATGGCTTATGTAATTCTGGACTTACACCTTGGAATAAATGTTAACACTTAAGAATGGCATTCTGTGGGGAGGAATACGGCGAAGACAGTACAGCGTGTCTTCTAAAGCAAACGTTTAGATTTTACAAGAGAGTGAAAGATTGAAGAGAACACTTTAAACACTATAGGTAAAGACCATAAGATTTCAGACTACTTTTCCAAAAGGAATTTAACATACATTTACCATCTACTAATGCCACTTCAAGGAGCCCTGGGGGTGAGTTGGTGACCTGTTGGACTGCTAACTATGAGGTCAGCAGTTCACAGCCACTAGCCGCCCCATGGGGGAGAGAGGGCCATCTACTGTGAAGAGTCACGGTCTCTCTCGGCAGCTCGAGCTGTCCTGTCCTACAGGCTCGCTGCTAGTTGGCATGGACTCGATGGCAGTGAGTTTTTTTTTTAATATTTCATCTTAAAAGAGTACTTGCACAGGAACCACGACACCATTTCTAAAGTGAGGGATAGCTACAAGTACCTTCCACATTGTCCTGCACTACATTTTCCACACGCCTCACACCATCCAAGGCTCTCTGGAGTTGACATCACTGGCTGATATCACCTCCTGGATAATAGGACAGGATACAGTTTACCAAAGGACGCTCTACGTAAAACATGAAGACACTGGTAAGGGCTCCCTGGTCTCAAAACAGCTGCAAAATATTCCACACTGTATGCCTACTTCTCTTACAGACTCAGGATGTTCACATGAGAGTAAAGCCTCTGGGAATCTTTCTATGAAGAAATCTGTAAAGCCCTGTTTGACCTCGGAACTGGATGCTTATCCCTGAGGATGAGTGATGTTTGACCCATGCACGGCCAGAGAAAGCCCGGGCCAGGGATGCACAGACACCCTTTTAATGTATTGATGTCTTCACTCACTCACTCACTCACTCACTCACTCACTCACTCACTCACTCACTCACTCACTCACTCACTCCCTACCCCCAGTGGATGCTGACTCACAGCGACCCGATACGACAGGGTAGGACGAGCCCCGGGGGCTTCTGAGACGGTATTGTCTATGGGACTAGAAAGCTCCGTCTTTCTCCTGCTGAGAGGCCCGGTGACTCCGAGGTGCGATCTTGTAGTGAGCAGCCAAACGTACCCGCTAGGGCACCAGGGCTCCTGCTGGATGTCTTGGAACATGGACATAGTCTCCCTCCACGTGTTTCTTCCGACCACCACCAGGAAAAGCATCCTGGTCAGCAGCGCTGTGGGCCTACGGGGTGGCCGCGCACACTGGCCATGTCACCGTGCACTTTGATACTCTGGTGTTCATTCCTGATCTTTCCCCTATTTTTGAGGATGAAGATGTCCTCCTTCTGGCCCAGGACCAGGGCTGGTCAGCAGGTGACAAGTGAAGCAAGAGCCTCGGTTGATGGAGCCCGCATTTAGCAGTCCGTGCCCCCCCCCCCACAGCTTGAGATGAAGGTGCCCTGATCTGGGTCAACAGAGTGATCTGCCTTTGGAGCATGAGTCCCAGGGCTCTTCAGGGAGTCCATTCAAGTCAGACTCACACAGAGTGCATTCCAAAGCTCACTTCAGAAACCTTTATGCACCGTCCACTGCCGGTTTCCGGGAGTTGGACAAAGGCAGACGTGCAGTAAGTGCACACGTGGGAGTGGAGCACAGTGGGAGAGCGCGCCCCTTCCCCAGCCGGGCACGCAAGGCACGTGCTACATTCCCAACGGAGAATAATACTTACATAGTATTCAGCAGAACTGACGGGACTTCCAACCCTGAGACGTAGCCTCTGAGGGAGGGAGCCAGCGCATCTGCAAAGACATGCGGGGAGAGGTGATGAGGCCCTGGCAGATTCTGACGCCTTGGAGGATTTGCTTGGTACCCACTTCTTCAGTCAACCAACATGGTACCCACCCACGCCTGCCTGCCTGCCTCTCACCCACCCTTGTGCTGAAAACTACCCAGCAGTGTCTACACCTTTTGTAACAGGAGGGGCTTCAAAAACTTGGTGTAAAAATGGAAGTAAAAGATACTGGGATTTTCCCATGAACTTTTTCAAGCCCCCTCTGTTGTGGCCAAGCTCTCCATAGAGTGCCTTTCTCCATCTCACAGGGACACCTAGGGGGGACGCCTAGAGTGAGGCAAATGCTCCTCAGTCATTTCCAACACAGGAAGCTGAGCATCTGTGGGAAATCTACCTGTTTCGATCAAGAAGGCATCTTGCAAGGAGTCAGGAAGGGATATGTCACGAGCCCATTCACACCAGTGGCTGGGGCCATGGCTTTGATGGAGTTTCTTCCTGCCCCTCAGGAATGGTCTGGCTTTCTGGATCCGTGGGTCGCCTGGTCCCGGGTCCTCTGTTGCCTGATCTGATGAGGGGCAGAGCCTACAGCCCCAAAATGGCTCTGACCCTTAGGGAGGTCCAGCCTGCTTCACCTGGATGACTTTCCAGACATACAATGTGTGGCTGGCAGGACTTTGACTTCCATGACTCGAAGCCACCGGCATTCCCAATGACCTATTTTGCAGTGGAATCAGTCCCCCTATGCAGCATCTTCCACAGATCTCCGCAGGAGGCTTTCTGGCAGACTTGAGGGCGGGGTGTGGCAGTTACAGAACCTGGGGACTCCACTTGACATCCTAATGGGAGTGGGGTTGGAATCCAGGAGCGGGGCTCCCTCAGATGCTCTAACTTCATCCTTGTAGCACAGGTGCTTAAGAATAGCCCCACACCGCCCCCGCTGCCCGAGAGCCAATGGCGTGTCCTTGGCCTTCTCCCCGTTCCACCCACAGCAGTCGTCCTTGGAGTGCCTTCTGTCCCATTTGTTCCTGCCCCTGGGAGCCTCCTCTGAGCTGCTCTTTGCTCCCACAGGTGTGGGGCCACACTGGGGGCCTCTGGCCACTCCACCCACCTAGGGTAGCAGGCTCTGGGCTGAAGAGTATGGAACATTCTGAGCTCTGTCTGCAGGATGCCAACGTGGGACCATCGGAGGAACCACCAAGGCGGGCTAGCGGGCGCCCCGCAGTTGTGGGTGCCACCAGCAGGCATGGAAGAAATGGCTTAAGGCAGGGCTGTGATGGAACAGTTTCAGCAATTGGGGGACAGTGAACGACCCAAATCGTTTTCTAGGCAGGTGGCTTTTAACCAACCAACCAGTTCTTTGAGGTATTTAGGACTGCACATCAAAAGATGGGAGAGGCAGGATGAGGAGGAGCCTGGGGTACAGGGTAGGAGGGAGGGAGAGGAACCAAGAAACATGCATACCTACCCATGGCTTATGGCTTTGTGCATCTGAATCCACTTGCTCATTAAGCAAAGGGCAGGGTTGGAGCTGCCTTCCTGAGACAGGTGATAAAGGATGGGCCTGGGGCCCAGGGTCCCTGTGGCAGGTGTGGGGCTGGGAACCTAGACGCACGGTAAATAGGGAGGGTCTGTGCGAGGGTGGAGCGAAGAGTGCTGCCTGGGGGTGGAGCTGGGCGCCACGCCCCGCGAGGCCGGGATGGGATGGTGTTCACCACGGGCGTGGATGGCGTGAGCCTTGTCCTGGTGCAGGTGACCGAGAGCGCCCGCTCCGTGGTCCGACAAGCTCTCGCACACGCAGCCATACCCCACTCACACATGGCCCTGGCCTTCTCCCTCACGTTCACGTGTGCCTGCCCGGGGCTCCTGGCAGCCTTGGGACAGGGACCCAGCAAAGGTGCTCCTCTGAGCTCAGCTCAGGGCCAATGTTCAGGTGTGTGCGTGTGTAAGGGGGTGGTGGTAATGAGAGGCCAGGACACTTGGGCACTATGGGGGCTTGCCAGGCGGGTACGGAAGCTTCTCCCTGCATTCCTGACACCCAGGGGCTGCGGCTCCTCTTCCCGGAGACTGTGTTGCCTGCCTGTGCGGTCACTGCCCGGTCTCTAAGGTGGCAGGCAGGGGAATGAGGAGCAGTCACCGCCACCGAGCCAATGCCCACACGAATCCTACACAAGGGACAGAGGAGAGCTGCCCCTGTGGGTGTCCGAGGCAGTAACTCTTTGAGGGCAGAGAAAGTCCCAATGGGTCCGAACTGCTGACCGTGTGGGTAGCAGCTTAATGCTTAGCCCATGATGCCACCAGGGCTCCTTCTGGGTTGTGGGTGGGACAGGTGAAAGTGCTCTGCTGTGGACCGCTATGCTGCAGTGGCTTGGGACCCCAGCCCTGCGTTAGATAAGCTACATCCCCGCGGAGAGTTTAGATCTCCTTGTTAGTGCCATGGAATGGCGTTCCAAGAAAAGCAATGGACCCAACATGCCATCATTCCATCCACAGAAAAATGCTCTCGTGCTCACACGTGCCATCTTTTCTACAACTCCAAGTTCCTGACCTATCTCAAACTGACAGGGACCAAGACTCTGGGTCAGTGGCCGTGAACACCCTTGATACAGATGGTAGGTGACACGTCCTGACCAACAAAGAAAACAACAGCACCTTCTTCATCAGAGTTTAATAATAATAAGCCACATTGCTGGTTCTCGCTCAGAGAGCCCCTATCCTGCTCTGCTACTCACTGTCATCGAGTGGATGCCGACTCACAGTGACACTGCAGCACAGGGGAGAACAGTCCCCATGAGATGATGCAATGGTTCCTCTTCATGAATGTAAGAATCCCCACCCTTCTTCCAGAGGAGCAGCTGGTGGTTCGGTTTTGAACCGTGAACCTTGAGGATCTCAGTTAAACTCATCACCACCATGCCACCAGGACTCCCGCTTAGAGAGACCCTACAGGACCGAGTAAAACTGCTCCGGAGGCTTTCTGAAGCTGTGGGCTAAGGGAGCAGGCAGCCCTCTTTTGCCCGAGTGGCTGGTGCAGTAGTCTGCTCTCTTCAAGATTTATAGTCCTGGAAACCCCCAGGGGCAGTGCTACTCTGTCCGACTGGGTTGCTATGAGTCGGAACCGGCTTGATGACAGTGGGTAAGTGACTGTAATTACTCTCCAGGGGCCATGTGCCTGACAATCTACCATGACACTTAAAACGCTGCCCCTTCCAAAGGGTGAACGCTGAGTCTCTAACACCCAGAAGGGTACCTAATGACTGAGGCTGAGACTGAAACAGGTAGGTGAAAAACAGTACAGATGCCCAGGAAAAGAAAGATGCCAACAACAATACAATGGAGTGCCACAGAAAGTAGTAAAACTGAAAACACACTCAATTGTCATTGGGGATGCTAAAGCACAGTGATGACCCTATCAAGACAGGATCAAAGTGCCCCTGGGGGTGCTGAGTCTGTAAGTCTTTATGGGAGTAGTAGAAAGCCCCATCTTTCGCTCACAAATTGACTGGGGGCTTCGAACTACTGACCTTATGATGGTTAGCACTGCCCAGCTCAGGCTCCAAGAGAAGTAGTAAATACTCAGAACAATGACTCCGACCCTCTTCCATTGACAGATAAGAAACCTTAATCAAAACAAACAGGAAAACCAAACTCACTGTCCTTGGTGGATTTCAACTCAGAGTGCCCCCTACACAGGGAAGAGGAAAACTGCAGGCAGTGTTTCCAAGGCTGGGATCCTAATGGGGCAGATCGCCTCATCTTTCTTCCACGGACTGGCTGGTGGGCCCAAACCACGGATCTGTTGGTTCCGAATTGAGTACCTTAACCACAGCATCACCAGTGCTCCGAGATGATCAGAGCCATAAACTACAACATGACTGAGAGCATGAAGAATGTGGTCAAGGACACAGACCTTGACTTATCTCCAGATGGACCCCTGCCTTCCCCAGTGGTTCGCCATTACTGGCACCGTGAGATCGGCTTTCCGGACAATCACGCCCGTCGCCACGCTCCACATTAGACCACACAGTCGGAAGACGTGCATTACAGGTGCCGCATTCAATCAATGGCTACGCATTGGAATCGGCTCGATGCAGTGAGTTTGGTTTGGCTATGGTCTTAATGAGGGGTCTCTAATACACATAACAAACATTTGCCAGCTTAACACTTGACAATCAGTGAGATTGATTTTGATGGTGCACAAATCCACCACCATTAACAGGAAAAAGTGTCCCAAGCGACCCCTTGAGGAGGTCGAATGACCCTTTCTCAGGGATTGCCCTGTGAAATTATAGCAAAATCACAGTGATGAAGTAGCAACGAAGATAATTTTATGGTCGGGGGTCACCGCAACACAAGGAACTGTTTGAAAGGGTTGCGGCATTAGGAAGGTTGAGAACCACTGCCTTAGAAGGAACCTGATGATACTGTCGGATAAGCATTGGACTGCTAACCATGAGGTTGGCAGTTCGAGGCAGCCTCTCCTTGGGAGAAAGAGGAGGCTGTATGCTCCTGGAAGGATGTGTAAAGCCCCAGACGTCCTGTATATAGGGGCTACCATGAGGCACTCAGTGGCAGTGGGTGTGAACGGCTTCGCTTTTTTCTTCTTTATGAAAAGAAGGGCTGAGTCCAGGTCAGTGGTTCTCAGGGTGTGGCTCCTGGACCACCAGCATGACCTGGAATGTGTTAGGGATGCAGAAATTCGGGAGGGGGTGCCCAGTGGTCTGTGTTAACCAGCCTCCTAGGGGGTCTGATACACGCCGTGAGTTTGAGACGCACTGCTTTTGATTAAGGTTCCCAAGTGTGGCTGGAAGGAGGCTGGTCTGCAGCTGCTTCCCAGCCAGACATGTAACAGAAATGCAAAGTGGATGTCCCCGGAGAAGATGCTTGAGACACATTAAGGTCTCGAGAAGTTCCACAATGAAGAGCCCTGTTTGGCTCAGGCTCACCCTGGGGACTACAGGGCCGTTTTCCCATGTAACAGCCCGTAACATCTGCTGGTGTTGAGAAATGGTGGTCTGGGAGGTCCCGCCTACTGCTGGCTTTCTGTCGGTTGCAGGACTGAGGTACCCCAATATGACACTCACACTTCTTGCTCTGAACTAATGAGAGCTGAAAGACCATCAAACCGACTGCTTCCTAGATGTCTATGCCATCCCTCTTTGAGCAAAGCGCTCCAAGACAGTAACCTGAACAACTCCTTAATGTGAACAACAGGCTGCTAGCTGACGGTTAAGGTATGGACTTCCTCGGTCAGGTTTCTGCTATCATCCCCAAGAGGGACTCCCAGTCTCAACATTCATTTAACACGTCCACGAGCCATGGGACTTAGAGTACTCATCTACACTCCACCCCCATTCTGGGGTTTAGTGGGAAGCTCCTATCCCACTTTGAGTGCCTGCAGCAGTCTGGTGAGGTCCCGGCCCACCACCATTATCAGCACCAGAGACCTCCTGGTGACATGTGTCCCACTAAGGGCATCAAAATCCACACCCCCTCGGGAGAAAAAAAAAGTTGGTTTTCATATCATTCAAAATACCTTTCTTTACTGAGAACACATGGTTTCAAAAACGATTCAAAGCAGACAGCAATTCTGTCTTGAAAGGGATCTCCTCACCATCGACTGCCCACCGAGGCCAGGACCAAAGGTGCTCATGTGGGCAGCGTGCCACACCACCAGCGAGGTTGCGCACAGGCTGACAGGCTGCGGAGAGGGGCCAAGACTGAAGCAGACCCTGATCCCGAACAAAAACTCCAACGCCACCAGCCAGACTGCAGCACGGACAAAGGAATGTCCTTCCAGACAGCGCTCGGAAAGAGCAGGCCTCTCCGTTTCTAACGGAGCGTCCACCAGAAAGAAGTGCATGGACATGGTCGTGGGGTTTCTCTGCTGGGGGAAAAGATGCCCACCAAGCAGAACTTTGTAGAATGTAACCGAGCCTTCTGCTCTCCCCTCCCCTCAAAACCTCTTTAGTTAAATTGGCCTGAGAGTTGGAATCCTAAGAAGATACTTAAAAACAAAACAAACTCACTTCCATTGACTCACAGCGACCCTACAAGGGCAGAACAGCCCCTGTGAGCTTCTGAGACAAAAGATCCGCCTTTCTACCTCAGAGCAGCTGGTGGTTTCGAACTGCTGACCTTACAATTTGCAGCCCAACTTATAACCACTACGCGACCAGGGCTCCCTTTGGCAGGCATCGAGAGGACACAGTGCAAGCGGCGTGTTACTGCGCATCTGGCATCTAGTAGGGCAGTAGAACATATCGCTAGCACCCAGGCAAACTCGGTGTTTGATGCGAGTTTGCCCAAAGGCGAGGCCTGCCCGAGCTCTCACCACCCCACCAGATGAAGAGTCAAGTCCTGACTGCAGAACGCCAGGCTCCTGCCTGACCTCCCAATTTGGATTGTGGGTCACCTTCAGGAGCTGAGCCCACTTGGATGTTAGAGCCAGGTCCCAGGACTTTGAACACCCCCACCTAAGACCAAGTGAGGGCGGGTTTCTGAAGACAGCTCCTGCCCTCCTTTTCTCTACCAGGCGTTTCGCCTCTTTCCCTGTCCGTCCCAGCAATCTTCCAAAGAGGCATGCAAAATGTGCCCGGGTGGCCCAGAAGTGCACTTGAGACGCCAAGTGGGTAGAGGGCACCCAGGCGTGTCACACCCCGTGTCAGATTCGGTCCACAGCGGCTGCTTGTCATCCATATTTAATTTCGTTACTGTTAATTTTTAACTATGTTTGCTATCAAGGGCCATTAGAGGGCCCCAGGAGCAGAGAGCCCAGCGAAGCGAGAAGCACTTTGTGGCAGAAGGACTGGGGGTTGCAGCCGGGGCCTCCCACTTTCCCATCCTGTCACCAGGGTCCGGCCTTCCCCACTGGCAGCACACATCCTGAATAAAACATCATCCCATTTGGAGTTGATTTTTTGGGTTTTTTTTTATACCCCTGTCACAATCGGTTTTCCTCAAGAAAAAGTTCACTTTCTCATTTCCCGAGCTACAAGTCGAAAGGCAAGTTTCTTTGCTGCGAGACGTCCCTTGCTTTCAGGAGGTGTCTGCATGTGGAAGGTGGCCAGGAGTCTTAGGACCACCAGCCCTCACTCCGTACACACGGCCCCTGGCTACTGCTCTCAGCTGCTTCAATAAAAGAAAACTCAGGGTTCTCTAGTTAGTAGCTGTCCCTGATTCCAAAATACTTCCTCCACCTAGAGGGAGGGCCACAGACCCCGGGGCTCTTGACAAGTGTGTATGTGTGTGTGGGGGGGGGGCGTGGGGCAGGGGGAAATGGTAAAAGATGTTAGTAATTCCTATTCGATGCCATGCTGAGTATTTGACTCTACTGCAAAGTAACCCATCAGGCGGGAGTTATTCCAATTCAGAGATGTGGAAATTGAGGTTCTGTGAGATGACAGAGCTGGTCTACACCCTCCAAGTTAGCAACCACCACCACCCCCCCCAGAAACCAAACGCAGAGCCATGGAGTGAGTCAAAGGACTCAGCAACCATGTGGGACGGAGCAGAACTGCCCCACAGGGTTTGGAAGCTGCAATCTTCCAGAAGGATCCCAGGGGGCGCCGTGGGATAAACATAGGGATGTTAAAAGCAAGGCTGGGGGTTCAAAGCCACCAGACTCCTCCAGGAAAGCTAAGAGCCTTGGCAACCCCCAGGAACAGTCCTGCTCTGTCCTACAGGGTCCCTGAGTTGGCATTGCCTCATGGCAGTGGTTTGAACTGCTGACCGCTAGTTGGGAGTCACCATGGCTCCGCAGCGCTAGCAGAGTTGTCGACTTGCCTTTAAAATCCAGTTGGCTCAGCTTCAAAACATTGAGCCCCAGTTTCGTGACAGGTACTCTGCTACTCAAAGAGGAGGTAAGGAGCGCGCGCGCGCACACACACACACACACACACACACACACACACAGCACATCCAGGGGAGAGGACGAGGCCCAGGAACATACAGGATCTGGGAATTGAGTCTCGGCCAAAAGACAACTCCGAAAGGGCTTGACAAGTCTAGGAAGCACAGGGCCCCTCCTGGGGGCCAGGCAGCCCACCCATCAGGAGGAAGAGTTCTAGGAGTGGCCCTCACTGCACTGTGTGATGCCCCTGCAAGCCCCCCACATCACCAGGAGACCACTTCTGGTGGGGCTTCAGGAGCACCCACTCCGGCCAACGGAACAATCCCCAGAGGCTCTGGGTGAATGCCTTTGGATCACATGAAAGAATCCGAAGTCCTCCAAAAAACATGTTCCAAGTTCTAACCCCGGAGGACCCATAAAGCACGATCTTGTTTGGGTAGCTTACCCCACCCCCTTCTTTCTTTTTTTCATCGGTTCAGTTACATGAGCTACTGCTCCAGTAGGGTTTTGGGTGGTGTTTCATCAAAGGAGAGGGCTGAGAGAGAGTCGTACACGAGAAAGAAGACATCACGTGAAGACCCACCTATAAACAAAGGAACATCCAGAAGTTGCCAGAAGCGGAACGAGACAGGGAAACAGAATCTTCCCCCTAGAACCCAACATAGGATTTCCTGTCAGTGCCCTGGATTTGAACTTCCAGTCTCCAGAACCGGAGGAGAGGAACTTGGTATGTTTTAAAGGCCCTGCTCTGTGGCGTTTGGCGATGGCGTCCCAGGGAAATGAAGATGGCTTCTGAAGTGGCAATGGCCACACATGCTTACGAAGATACTTCACAGCTGGAGGGGGCCCTCCCTCGTCCTCCAAAGTCCAACAGCAGAAGCGGTAAAGGGACAGAAGGGTGAACAGGAGAGAGGATTTGGTTGGCCCTCAAAGGACACAGACCCTAAAGGGAAAAATCTCCCGAAAGGCACGGAGTGTAAACCTCCATGGCCTAGGAATGAGGCCGAGCAGAGTCGTGGTGGAGCTGTGGGCAGAGTGCAGGGAGGGCTGGGTGGGCCGGCCGGCTGGCCAGGGGGCTTTCTCTTCTCCAGTTTCTCAGACAAGAAAGCAAGATAAGGCAGTAGTGAGAAAAAGAGACCTGGGATGTCAGTGGATGCCCACTCGGGAAGTTTCCCATCGGGGAATGGCTTTCTTCAGGCAGGTGTGTGGGTAACCGTGTAGGATCACTATTAGCAAAGTTCGCATGAGCTTGCTCGAACTTACTATGAACTTGTAGTGAACAACTTCCCTTTTTGATTTCCCACCACATCAAAGATCTACTCCTGAGTACGGCTGTCTCTCTCCCGCCCACCTCCATGGCTCCTGACTACAGGATCAAAGCCTCCTTTCACCTGTAAAACCCAGGTAGGGTTGAAGTACCTTAGAAGCCAGCTGAGCAAGGGCTTTCTTGTGCTCACTTATTGATCCCTAGCCAACGGGTTCAATGTTGTGCAGCACATCAAGAATGTACTGAAGCCCATGTGACACGGTCAGCTACAGGAGTGACTCCTAGTCGGGAGTCAGTCCTGGCAGCTTTGGCACAAGCCATGGGGACCGCACTGGCGGGTGCAGGGCAGGTGCCGTTGGAGACTTGGTGGCACTCACACTGATTGCCCCCCATCTGTCTCACTCACTTCCCCCAGAAACCCCAGGTGTATGAACTATCACAGCTGGGCAGGTAAGAAGTGTCTTGGTCCTGCACTCCCTACTGCATGCTGAAAATTCACGTTTTGTTTTTTTTTTAAAGATCCGAGGGAAATGCTAACCCCCCTTTAGCTAATATTTAACTCTCTATGTGCCAGGCACTAACTAAGTCAGCAGTTCTTAAGTTGCGGGTCGAGACCCCTTTGGGGGTCGCCCGATTCATAACAGTAGCAAAATGACAGTGAGAAAATAACAACGAAAATAATTTTATGGTTGGGGTCACCACCACATGAGGCACTGCGGAGGGATGAGGCAGGTTGAGAACCACCAGACTCAGTCTTTTGCAGGTGGGATTAGAAAACCCATTACAGACGCCGAACTGGAAGGCCAGCGTGGTTAAAGAACTTGCTCAATCAAAGCAATTAGCTGGCAAAGCCAGAGTTTGATTGGCAGGTCCAGAGCATGAACTTTCAACTTTGCTCCAGGAAGACCCTGGACTCAGAAAGGAAAACCAGCATTGCGAAGCTCACCTGAAGGGGTGCAGTCAGCACAGGCCAGGGCGACACACAGGACAGTACAGAAAACTCGCCGGGCGCAATGTCTCTTAACATGGAGGCAAGATGGGAACCACCTGGGCATACTCGGTGTGATGTGTCTGCTCCCTAGGAGAGCTCACGCAGACAGTCCCGGTGAATGAAAAACCAAACAGCACAGGGAGCTACAAGGCTCGTTCATTCGGGAGCCAGAACATTCTTAAAGTGGCGCCTCCTCACAGTTTGACCTTCACAGAGTTTCCGGTTTAGAGTGAAGGGCCAATGTCTGGAAACAATTGAGTCTTGGGCTGAAGAGCCCCCCCACAAGCTCTGCAGTTCTTCAAAGGGTGGTTCTTCCAACAGAGAGGCCCCAGCTCCGGAGGAAGACACTGTACCTTAGGGGAATCCAGGCCCTCCGACGCGGAGGTCAAGGTGAAGACTTGATCCAACTCCATGCCGTCCAGTTCATTCCGGCGAAGTGACCCTTAGAACAAGGCAGAGGTGCATTTCCGAGACGAGCTCTTTGCGGGAGTGGAAAGCCTCCTCTCTCTCTCCTGGAGTAGCCGGCGGTTTCAAACTGCTGACCCAATGTATCGCCACTGTCACCAAGGCTTTTTGGATCTGGGAGTTATAGAACAAGTGGCCAGAATCCTGCAACTCTTTCCTGAAACCTCCTTTATTTTGGGCAGGTTGGCCAGCGCAGTCGGGTGTGTACATGGTCTCCCCGGGCCTCGAAGGTGGTTTTGTTTGCAGGCTTCCTTACAGAACCGAGCCCCATTTAACACCGCTACTGCCCGCCACGCAGGTGGAGGCACAGAAATAAGACATGAGAGGGGTTTCCCTCACGTGCGTGCCAAGGGAAGCTGGACAGGATGCTGCCCCTTCAGGAGATGTCCAAGGGATGGCCCGCTCACCTGATCGCACACTCAGGCATTCCCTACTCCCTGAGGACGCGCCCTCCTTAAATACACGCTGGGCCAAACCAAACCCTTTTGCGTGTTCTTCTTGGCCTATCTCAACAGGGGATGGTTCAGTGACACAAGAGGGAGAAGCCGGTCAGTGACATTTCTCATGAAGACCCACGGCGCGGAGTTAATTGGTACGCTAGGGTTGGCAAGGGGCAGCGGTGCATTTAAAGCAACGCAGACCCGCTTCCTAGGTCCCTCTGCTCCTTCCTGGTCACGTTTCCCATGGTCCTTTTCTGGGTTTATTTTAGGTTTAACCTTAAAAAAAAAAGTTCCCAGGGTGTCACAAGGGATGTCCCCAGGGGCATGTCTCGCTCCCAGGAAGGCCTTGCTGGGCCGTGATCTCCTTTGGTTTCCTGTCTGCAGGTGGGGGTGGGGTGGGGTGTAACAACCGTAAACTGGAGAGCAGTCATATCTGCACTCTGTAGGAACTTCAGGCCCTCAGGGCTCCGGCGCTCCCTCAGCCTTACTTACCTGCAAGGGTTTCTGGACCAACGGTGTGGAGGCTAAGTGGTGGTGTGCTTTCAGAAGGTGTCAAGAATAGTGCATGGTATTGACTTTTCTCTCTCTCAGCAACACGACGAAGAGCAGAAACGAACCCCGCCTTAAACAAGCCGAGATGTGTGCGTACAAGGTGTGGGGACAGCTGACGGCGCTGTCACGAGGCCTCCCGAAAGCAATAGGACAGCCCTTGCTCTCCTCTTCACCGTGACATACTTAATAGACCTCATCCATTTCAAATACCAGCGACCTTGGAAGGAAACAGGTTGATCGCGGCTAATGATCTTCTTAGAAGTCAGGCTGTTGGCCGCACCAAACTGCTTTCATCTCTAAAGGTATCCAGCCAGTTCTTGCTGCTTGTGGCCTTACTGTCTCGGACAGTAAGTTGGTCAGAGTGGGATGTGATGGCAAATTAGCATCTTCCATTTGGGGCAGGAAGGCCATCACACAGAGACCGAGTCTGGGATTTGACCTCAGTTCCCCCTCTCCCACCCCCATTCAATGACTCCTGACCCCTCCTTCACTGGGATGCTCACAGGTGGTGCATAGAAAGCGCCTCCCTCCATTTGTTTCACCTGGCGAGCTCACGTGCCCTCCTGGGAGGTGTGGCCTACAGATGCGGAGGGTAACACCTTGGTTCCAAAATCACATCACCATGAAAACAAAACGCTGCAGTCTATTTGGAATCATTTCAATCGCATGAAATTTTTTATTGAAATATCTCAAAACGTTGCCAAGAAATTGGGTGGTGGTTGTCTGTTTTTGCAAAAGTGGGGGGGACAATGGCTAACAGGCACATTCAACAGGGGAGCTCCCTCTGCTGGTCTGCAGTAGGTTGGTATGTTACAAACACATTCCCAGAGACAAATCTAATTTGCTGGAGAAGTGGACAAAAGACAGGTGTGTTGGGCTTTGCCTCAGGAGAGAAACACTAGAAGAAAAAAAAAAAATCCATGTCTCAAAACAGGGCACGACATTGCTAAGGAAAGCAACATTATTTAGAAGTTTCTCCAACAACATAAGACTTCTGAAACGAAAGGGCATTATCCAGAGGGAGATGGCGCCTTTTTGGCCTGCCCTCTCTGCTCGACCTCCCATTAGTAAAATTCTCTCAGGCCCTTTCGGTGAAGGTAAGTCCTGTCTCCCTTGCTTTGCCTCCAGGACTCTTCTGAGGGGATTCCCATCGAGTTAGAGGAGCCACGGGAACGCAGTCTTTCTGACATTTCGTTAAAGAACACGTCTTTGGTTAGGCAGACCCGCAGGGTGGAAAGTGCAAGGGCTGGGAACCAGGTGACCCGCGCACACTCAGGGTAGAGTCAGTCACTTGTGACCTTGGATAATACTTTCCATTTTCTCAGGTCTGTCTCATCTGCAAAGTGGGTCAGACCAGTTGACAGGAGAACCCTCCACCGGTTCATTCTACGGTTTTCACCCTGGACACACAGATTTAAACGGCTGCATTTGCTCCTGAGTCTTTAGGCTGGAGAAGCCAAGATTGCGCGGGGACTATTCCAAAGGAGAAGGGAGGTTGAGCACGTGGATTTGACTTAGATTAGGTCCACCAAGTCCAGGGCAAGTGTGGCAACGCCAAGGGGATTCCAGGATGGGAAAACCACAAGATTGAAAAAGAACTCACAGGGGATGCGTTCCAACACAGGCAACGTGTCTCATGAACTCCGATGGCCGAGTTAGTCTAATCTTGGCATTTTCTCCCCATCTGTGCTCACAGTGGAAAGGCTCTGATTTCATAGATTTTGTAAGCCGGTCTCCCTCCACATTCCCAGAACTCTGCCGGAGTTCAACCGTTACGTGAACAACCAAAGGCTGATTACCCAGATGTCATGTCCCAATGCCACAGTTCCCAGACCTTACTGGCCATTGCCAACTCTTGATCATCCAGGGGAAACAGTGACAGGCTTTGTTGCCGATTAGCCAAAGCCACGGAGAGTCAAAAGACTATGCACACGTGGCATTTTTCCATGGTATTCATTACAATTTCCCTTAGTTGCCAACTGACCTGTATTATGCAGGTAGTATAAGCCCTCGACAGAAGACACATCTGAGTTAAGAAGGATCAGTTACAGTGATATGCTTTTGTTGTTTGTTTTTTGGGTAGGGTGTCTCACTAATATGTGGCAGTGCATACTTTGCTCATGTTATTCACAGATGTTCACTCTTTAAAACGCTAACAGATTTATCAAGACACATAAATAAAGGCATTAATTAAAAAAAAGAATAATGGGTGGGGTTGGAGGGGGCAAGAGATGTTTAATTTAATGGCAGAATGGAACCCCATAAGTCAGGGGCTAGCGGCCTCCGCTTTACAACTGGGTCATGTAAGCAGAGAAGAGGGATTAAAGGGACATGTCATTCCCAGAAAAAAGAGGGGGGTGGGTGGATGATAAAACGGATACGGACTCTTCTTGTTGCTCCAATCCTCTACGTAGTGACCTCTAGCACAGTAGGGAACCTATGGATAACTTGGCATACAATTTCTAGATTGCTCTTCCATGCCAACTGCCTCCCTCCTCTGCTAACTGCCACTGCAGGGTTACCAAGCAATGACATGGACAAAGGGGTGGGGGTGGGGGGCGAGGAGCAAGAGGCACAACTAATCCCACTGAGGAATACAGGGTCGTGAGCGCGCCTTTCATTGTTGCTACTTTTTTCTGCGTGAAGTATGCTAAGCACTATCACCAACAGTTTTCTTCACAAACGTATCACTCTACTTCCTGCTCCCAAGTCCTTCTCGTGGACTCTGCTGGGAAGCCAGGCGGCCCAGGCACCAGCACTCCGCTGAGAGTGGAAGGACATCATGAGGATGACCCAGTGGCTTTAGTAAACTCTCACGAGTGTAGGTGTGTGTGTGCGTGCGGCTGTGCTGATCCTATGGGTCTCAATCACGATAGTGTGCTGTGTACAACATGCAAGAGTTTTAAGTCAGAAGGAAGCATTTTCTAGGAAGCTATTTATTTTATTCAGTCTTGTCAATAAACACAAAGCAGAACAAACAGAGAAGAAAGGCCACCTGTTTAGCCCAACAATTGCTTAGAAAACTAGGCTTTCCTACTGAGCAGCAGCGTGACCCACGCATTCGAACTAAGGCAACCAGTATTCTGCCTCCGTGGGCGTTTCTCATGGCTCTTGCAGGACAAAGAAGGCGTGGTTGATCCCACGTCGAACCCTGACTGCTACTTACACAAGAAGCTGAGCTAGGAGGAAGCATTAGCGGATGGACAGCCATCTTCGTGGAGTGACCAAGGAGTCTGTTTGTCAGACTTGGGCTATTCTTATCTAAGACAGCAAGTCCGCTAGCCTCGCGATCTCTACCTTGACCTGTAATTACATTCTAGACCTCCTTTCCTGCCCTTTCCTAAAAATAGGGCCGCCGCCCTTAATCTTCCCCCAGAGCACGTGTAGAGCATTATCTAAGACTTCTTCCTGGGAGCTCCAAACTCCCCCCCATCCCCTGGGGTCCCTAGATGCTCGGAGAACATGAGACTAGAAGTCTTTCAATACACAGAAACGCACAGACACACGCGACTCGAGCTACCAGTGCCCGGCTCCCCTGCAGCCCCTTCCACGCCTCCACTCTGGTGACACCCACTTTCCAGCTGGCCGAGCCAGGGAGGGAACCTCGCCCCCGTCCCTCGTGTGTGATGTGAGGGTGAGATCATTAAGGGAGAGAGAGGTGTCGTCTGGGGCAAACATCAGGCAGTGGGTGACGTCATTGCTGTCAGACGGTCCTCGTAAGTCCCGGAGGAGCATCAGCTGGATTGAGAGGGATCATTAATCTCCTGAAGGTGGGTCTGTTAGCCGGACAGGTGTTAGTTGTATGGTGTGCTCTGGGGAACCAGGTCTGAAAGGGCTGGTGGAGGAGTGGGTGCAGTGGTGGCCGATGGGTATAAATTACCTGGGCATGCAGTGAAGCGGGGTAGGTGAAAGCAGCAGGAGGTAGAGCAGGTGCTAACTCCGCTGGGTACAGAGGGTACGGGGCCCACACTTCAGGGCTACTGGGGTAAAGTGCAGGCACTGTGAGCTCATCTGCAAGAAAAGAATAAGGGAGAGTTAGTGGTTACCACACCGCCCGTTTCAATTCACAAAACAAAACAAAACACCAATAACCCCAAGCCCCAATCAATCCCAGATGTCAAATCACGCTCCTTTTAATAACCTGCTGGATGTGGTGTCCCAAACGCTAAGTAAGAAGGGGGGCGTGGGGAGGAGGGCAGTACCTACAACAAGCACCTTCTGCTGCCTGTCTGGCCTGCGGGGCCCTCTGGCCCACAGGTTCCACCTCGGACACTCTGTGATGTCTTTGTAACCATCCCAGGGGGCGGGACCTGAAACAGTGGGGAGCTCCTGCCCCCACCAACAAAGGTGACCCCACCCCACAACTCCCTGCACCCGTCTCCAAGGAGCTGGCAGGAGAAACTCCACGAGGGAACTCATTGGGGAGAAAAAGGGCTGGCAGGACCCCGGCAGACAGAGGACCGCCAAGATGGTTCAGTTCATCAGCATGACCACCGCTGACGAGCACATCGTGAGTGATCACCAAGCGTTTTCCACGGACCTCTCAGAAGCACACGGCCAAACGCTGTCACCAGCTGGCGCTTTGGATCCTGCACCCACAGACAGTGGAAGGGAGGCAGCTCGGCTGCAGCGTCCTGATGAAAGCTAAGCTCCATCAAGCTGCGCAGAACAATGTCGACACCGACAATCTTTTCTAGGTGGAAGAAATGGGAGTCAGGTTGCCGACTGCCCGGCCCTCACTGTCCCTCCCGAGCTTCCGGCTCCACTGAGGTCCAGCCCCAGCCCGGTTGTCAGGTGCAAGGGGAAGTGCCTGAGCCGAGAGTGTGATCGGGAAGCGATCTGTTAAAAGTAGCAGCTTCTCAGCAAGGCCAACGGAGCATCAGGCAAGGACTATGAGTTTGGACCCGGTGAAGCAGCAGCCTCGACGTGCGCTTTTACCACCTGTCAAATCCGACTCCGGCTAGGTTAGGGATGCTGTCATTCAGAACGGTCTGACAGCACACAAAGCCACAGGCCCTGAGCCGCGTCAGGCCTTCCTGGTCACCCAGGACACCATTCCAAGCCTTCTCGACACCCCAACTCTTCCGACTCCCCCAAAGCCGTTTCTGGCCTGGGATTTCCAGGAGCCGGACAGGCGCAGTGAAGTGCACGGTTGGGTATGGAAAGGGGACGTCCCAGGAAGAAGCTGAGACCGTGGACAACCATGGCAGCCGTGGGCAATGTTTCTCACAGCCTGCCAGCGGCAAGATGCACCAGCCGACCATCCATAGAGAAGGAAGGTTGTTCACATCCTGGAAACCGCCTGAAGGCACCATGGCTGTTCTGTCCCTGCCCGCCCCGCCCCGCCCCAAAGGCAGTTAAAGTTCCCACCTCAGGACCTGGCGATGGGATACCAACTGCTTGCACAACAACCAGGTTCAAGAGAACAGCCATATCATGAAGTTCTTTGTAAAATGACCAGCTTGAGTGTGGGCGTTGGTGGCTGCAGGCTCAGGAAGGCCCTCACAGCAGGGTCCAGAGAACACATAGCAGGTGCCTCTGGGTCCCTGGTCATGAGACCGTGATTCCCACCAGAGAGGCTCTTGTGGGAGCCTCGCCAGTGGGAATGGACTGGGGGCAGAACCCATGCTTCAGATGTTAAACAAACAACACTTTTCTCAGGCTTAGCATGCTATTGTTGTTGTTGTTATTTTTGTTACCGTGCTATTTTAAGACATTTTAAATCAAGTAAGTCCCAAGCCCCTGCACACATGTTTAACCCATGTTTGCTATGGCAGTGGGAGACTCGGAACGCCTCAAAGGGGATGGGGGTGGTTGGCGGCCTCCTGGGGCCTGTGATCAATGGTCACTCACCACGTCCTCCTGACCCACAGGAACTAGCTAACTGAAGGATCTTTTACCTAGTCCACAGGTGCTTTTCTTCAGAAGGGTTTAAAAATGAAACAAATACAGTGTGTGTGTTCTTTAATACATGGGATTTCTGATCTTAAAAAGATACATCACGGGGGGAGTGCTGAGTGGGGGACCCAAAGTCCATCTGTAGGCAACTGGACATCCCCTTACAGAAGGGTCACAGGGAGGAGACAAGCCAGTCAGGGTGCAGCATTGATGAAACATACAACTTTCCTCCAGGTCTTTAATGCTTCTTTCCCCCACTATCATTATCCCAATTCTACCTTAAAATCCGGCTAGACCAGAGCACGCACACTGGTACAGACAAGAACTGGATGCACAGGGAATCCAGGACAGATGAACCTTTCAGGACCAATAATGAGAGTAGCAATACGACAAGGGGAAGGGGAAGGAAGGTGTGGGAGATAGAGGGAACTGATCATAAGGATCTACGTCTAACCCCCTCCCTGGGGGACAGACAACAGGAAAGTGGATAAAGGGAGACATCGGATAGTGTAAAACATGACTGACACCAAGGGCTCAAGTAGGAAGCAAATGTTTTCAGAACGATGAGGGCAATAAATGTACAAATGTGGGGGGAAATGAACAAATGTGCTTGACCCAATGGATGTATGGATTGTGATAAGAGTTGTATGAGCCCCCAATAAAATGATTTAATTTAAAAAAAAGATACATCACAGAGATGAGGTGGGATCAGGGGTCAAGGGCAGGCTGACCAATAGGGTTTAGGGTTCCTGGCCATTCCCATATTCCCACTGGGTTTATGATGATGTGTGGAGTCAATTCACTGGTTTACACCGGCCTAAAGCCTAGCCCCACTGAACTGGGCACTCTGGGCCCCCAGTGTGAATGCACCCAGTATAGTCAGCAGTCAGGCCAAGGGCTTAATGGATATTCTGGTGAAATTACACTCCCTCCACCAGTCCCTTGATGCTATTGGTTCCTCCTTAACCGCCCCTTTCTAGAGGCACCTGGACACGCATAGTTTGTGTGGCATCGCACCTGTTCTGGCTACATGCTTGCTTCTGCACCTTGGGAGCCCACAGGACACACCTGAAGGAGGCCTTTCTTAGCATGGCAAGATGCAGTGGTCCATGGACGACGACAACAAACTCCACCTTCCACCGAGAGTCGTTCTCTGGGGGATGTCTAGGACCAAAGAGCTCGGAAAGATCGTCTTGGCCTCTGCCTTTTCAGTTTGAAGGAGAGAAATGGCAGAAAAGGGAAACTTCCCATTTAAGGTCGCACTGACACGCTGAGAAAGATGAACGAGTCTGAAACAGGCCACAAAGCCCTGAGAATAGTTCAGACAGATGAACGGAGTCAAAGATAAGGTCTAAGAACTTTAAACCAGTATTTACGTTGCGTCTTGGCTCTTCTATAGTTAGAAACACCCACAGTAACTTCATGCTCACGATGTCACGTGCCCTCAGCTGCCTGTCCTTCTAGGCTGCAAATTTCAGTAAAAGATGCAGTACACATCACCCCCATCCCCTTTCACCTTTCATGTCTCACCAAGGCACCGCTGCCTGTATCCACTACCACTTTAATCTCGAATCACTGGCCCAACAACCCAATTGTTACACTTGTCTGCTTAAAACGGCTCTGTGATTTCTCCCTTGCTCAACTGCATGTGTGAGCTGGCCACTGTCTGGCCCCCTCCACCAGACTCTCCCCGCTCTGGCTCTCCCCGCTCTGGTCTACAATCAGCCCTTTCATTGCTTGGCTCTGCCCTGTTCCCTTCATTGCTTGGCCTTGCAGGGCATCTTCCTCAACCCCCTTCACCTGGTGAAGGCCCACACATCCTTCAGAAGCCTCCGTTGGATGCAGGGCTGCAGGCTTCCTTCTCTGCTGGAGGCCGAGTGCCTGGCACAGTGCATCAGAACACATTCCCTTTCACTACACCTGCCACAGGGCAAACGAAGAGAGGCTACCCTGCCCTTTGCAAGGGAAGACCACGGGGTTGTGTGCTGATTGAAATAATTGATTTGAGCATATCATACATGTTGGAGGGCAGAGCCCTTCTTTTAAACATCATTTTATTGGGGGCTCGTACAACTCTTATCACAATCCATCCATTGTGTTAAGCACCTTTGTACATTTCTTGCCATCATCAGTATCGAAACATTTGCTTTCTGCTTGAGCCCTTGCTATCAGCTCCTCATTTTCGCCCTCCCTCCCCACCCCCTCCCTCAAGAACCCTTGATAATTTATTATTTTGTCAAGAGGAGGATTTTTATGAAAGAAGGCAATGAAGGGATAAATCTGTGCTGAAAAACTCAAAGGCGGCAATCAACTCTGGAGAGCAGAGCTTGCAGTGGCCGCTCCTGGTGTTGTGTGCGGGGAAACCCAAGGCACAAAGTGTTGGAGACGCCGAGACAAATACACCTGCCCTGTCCATGACCAAATCTACACAATTCTGTAGCTCTGACTTCTGCTCTATTCTCAACTCCTCAAACTTACTCATCCCAAAGTGAACTGTGCTCTCAGATCCAACCCCTCTGCTCACTTCCAGCTCTTTTCTTTTGCCCAAGTACTTGGTTCAGAGTTACCCACACTTCTCCCAGCGACACAACTGCTGTGTCCTCCTAAACGTCAGCATCAAAATGACAAGATGCAAATGTGGTACCCCCATCCCCCCCTCCACATCTCATTCCATCTTCCTGGCTCCTTGTGGCAGGAGGTCAGCTGAGCCATGTTGACACCGGGAGAAGCAGGGGGTGCGTGGCCAGTTCCAGGACTCACAGTCAAGCCAGGATGTGACATCAAGGTTTCCTGCATGTGGAGGCCAGACGCCCCTCTTCCTCTGCCTCTCCACACTGACACGTCTCTCTGGCGGTCTTTCCCTTCCCATTTTTTTCTCTCTCACCCTAATTCAGGTTCGTACCCAGATTCTTTTAACAGCCTCCTGATATCAAAGTGGCTCCCTACTCTCTTCCCCTGAAAGGGACAGTCGAGCGTATCTCTCATAAGATCTCTCATCTCTCTTGAAGGGACAGACGAGGCAGCCAGCTACCCAGAAAACAAGCATGTCCTGGACATTCCAGAGGCCAGCGGCTCCTGCTCTTGATCCAGAGGGCCTAGTGGTGGCTCTTCCCCAGCGAATACATGTCCGCCACCCTTCTTTGCGGTCTCTGCTCCCCTGGTCCAGCACTTTCTTTACCGCCCAGCTGTTCCAGGCCAATCGCTACCCCACGCCGTCTGTGGGTCCAAGGATCTGATGTCTGATCTCAGAGCTGAAGAAAACCCAAAGCAGAGGCAGGGGAGGAAAAAAAAGGTTCCCAGGGGACTAAATGCCTACGTCACCACTCTTATCTACTTTTGTTCACTGCAACGAGGCCATTTCCAATCCCCTTCCTTCCCCTGGCTTGCAGCTGCGCTGGGCTAAGGGCGACCCAGAAATTCCCCAGGCAATTCCATTCTCAGGCACAGGGGGACTGATCCCGGGAGGGTCTGTCAATCTCTCCAAAGTGTGGCTTCCTAAGCAAAGGCTGCAAACAAACCCACAGGTTTCACGGGAGCTTCATCCTCGGAAAGCAGCGGCTTCATAGACAAATGCCTGCCCGGCCCATGTCCATAGAGAGGTACCTTAGTTTCAAGTGGGCAGCAAGTCTTTCTGTTGTGTCCGTCACTGAATCCTAAGAACTTACATGGTGCCGGGAACAAAGTAGGTACTCACGAAACACCCAGGGGGTGCGCAATACACCCCTCCCTGCTTGATCGAGTCTGGGACGCCAAGATCAAGCAGTCACTGTGGGTTTCTGGTCTATTTCTAGCCCCAGACAGCCTTTCAGATCTGTAGTAGATCATGTAGATGGCAAAGAGATTTCAGTACCGTTCACAGAAGACCTCTAAGGGACTGTCCACTTACTGAAGGGCGACAAGGATTAGGAGGGAAGCTAAGCATAATCCTTCACAGCCAAATATCCCTTTGAGGTACATCCGTGTTTGAAGAAAGCCAGTGACAGGCTCACAGCCATGCGACTAGGAGGCCATGATCTGAAGACAGAGTCCACGTGTTATAATGGCCAATCTCCCAAGATGCCTCTGCCAATCCATCTTACGTAAAACCAAAAGCTCCGGTGACACAATGGCTCCGTGCATGTGTGGTTGCTAAGGGAAAGCTGGCAGGTGAAAGCACCTGGTGGGCGACTGACTCCATGGGAGAACGAGCCGGTCATCTCCCAGAGTTCACAGCCTACAAAGCAAGGGGGTCGGGCGCTCCATGATGAGTCAGCAGGCGTAACTCGGCAAACAACAGTAACGCTTACTATTAAACATTGTGTGTTTTTTTAAAAGGTTCATTACAAAATTTAAAGAGAACCGGAGATGCACAATTCATTTCAGAGTCCCTAGGTGGCTCAAATAGTTTGCGTTTGAATGAACACCTAAGAATTGTTGGATCGCTGCCCCTGCCCTCACCCCAAGGAGTAACATGGAAGCAAGCAGACCTGTTTCTGTGGAGATGCGTGCCCAGAAAACCCTTCAGAGCAGTTCTAGTCTGTAACGTCCAGGGTCACCGTGAATCAGAATCAACTGGATCACAAAGAACAACATAGTCTGTGCAGGCTGTTGGTAGGTGCTGTCCAGTGGTTCTGACCCACAGGGACCTGTGCAGTCCTGCACCATCCTCACAATTGTTCTTACATTTGAGGCCAATGTCTGTGCATCATGTGGAGCAGTGGTTCTCAACCTGTGGGTCGTGACCCCTTTAGGGGTCGAACGACCCTTTCACCGAGGTCGCCCGATTCATCACAGTAGCAAAATGACAGTGATGAAGTAGCAATGATAATAATGTTATGGTTGGGGGTGGTCACCACATGAGGAACTGTATGAAAGGGTCACGGCATTAGGAAGCTTGAGAACCACTGATGTGGAGGCAGGCCTTACTCTTTCAATGTCCTCCAAGGACTGGACTCTCCTGACACCATGTCCAAAGTATGTTACACGAAGGCTCGCTATTCTTGCAGAAAGGCTCCTGACAAGGAGCATGTGGCTGTATTCCTTCAAGATAGATTTGTGTGTTCTTTGGGCTGTCCACAGGACTTGCCGTGTTCTTTACCAGTACCAGAATTCGCATGCAATGATTCTTATTGGTTTTCCTATTCCATGTCCAACATTCACATGCACCTGAGGCCATTGGAAATACCACGGTGTGGGTCAAGTACACCTCCGTCCTCAAAGTAACACTTTACAGAGGGTTTGTGCGGTGATGGTTAACACCCATCATAACCATGGACACTGATCTAGGACAGGAAGGGAGGCGGTGGCGTGCGAGTGTGGACAATAAGGGAAAGGCACTAAGGTCAAGCTGCAGAGGCCAAACCCACCAATCGTTCCCTAGGAGAGAGACGGGGCAGCTCTACTCTATCCTACAGGGCTGACTTGGTGCCGTGGGCTTGATCTTTGGTTTGCTGATGGCACAGGAGGAGGAGCCCTGGGTGGGGGGGCAGAGATTAAGAGCTTCGCTGCTAATCAAAAGGCCCACCGCTAGACCCACCAGCCACTGTGCTGGGGAATGATGTGGCAGTCAGCGTCTGTCAGGACCATTGCCTTGGGAACTTGTGCGGAGCAATTTTACGCTGTCATTTATGGTCACAATGAATTGGAATCGACTTGATACCAAAATCAAAATCACTGTCACTGAGTTGACGCTAACCCAGCACCTCTGTCCCCAACGATTGAGCAGAACTGCATCTTTGGGTTTCTGAGACTTTACATCTTTAGGCATGCTGAAAGCCTCAACTTCCTCCTGCGGAGCCACTGGCGGATTTTAACCACTGACCTTGCAGTTAGCAACTCAAGGCACAGCCCAGGGCTCCCTCTACCACAAGAAAAACTCCTTAGTTCATCAAGTTTTCTGGGCCGCACACCTGCATGAGCAAAGTGCAGGGAGTGCTGCTTTGGAATGTGTGCTCTCGGCCACTTCGAGTGTTCAGTGGGGTTTCTTCCTCATTCCTTTGAACCTCTTTATTTCTTATTTAACGTTTTTAAAAAACGAGGGCTAAGTTAATGATAACTGGAAGATAGAACTTCAATAAGTCACACTGCCCTACAAGTTTGCTCAGAGAATCCAATCCCATAAAAAAGATCCACTTAATCTCACAACACCGCACTGGCCAATGCCTCTGGGAATTCCGCCCTGCCCCCGGGGCCCAGGGGCCTGGGCACCCTCCACGTACAGGGCATTCTTGATTTTTCCTTTGCTCTCCCACCTTTGCCTTATACAACCAGCAAGATTCAACCACAGTTCAAGACGAACCATAACAAAGACCCTCGATTTTAATTGTGTGAGAGGTTAATAGTCACACTGTTGACTGTCCAGGAAGATAAACAGTGAGAACTTGGCAAATGGGAATGTAAACAACTCCCCACTCATTCCTGAAGCTTGTGTTCATTCTTGGGAAGGGACGACAGGCACCGAAAGAGCAAAAGAACACTTCTTTGCAGTGGTTTCAGATCTTGGGGCTTTGATGAATACACTTCCTTCCAACTCCTTCAAAAGGTTGCTGGCTCACCTAGCAAGTCATCGCTGAAGGCTAGCTCTAGCCTGATCTCAGAACCCTGGAGGAGACTCTGTGGAGGAACCAAGACTTTCTGGGTTTTCTTGACCTCTCCAGAGCCGGGTGCTGACTGTTTCAGAGTCTGCTCAAGACATTCCAGGGCAGGGGAGGTCTCCTACAACATTATGCTTGGTTAAGCACTATGAATGAAGATAGTCATAGGAGCCAAAAAAAAAAAAGGATAGTAATGGTGGTGGTGGGGAGGATATGAGGGAAAAAAAATTCCAAACATTCAAATTTAAGAACTGGTTAGATAATCATAAAGTGGCACATGATCATAGCCAATTATAATGTAGACTCCTGTATTTGCAAATACACGAAGATGTACACAAAACAGAGAGCAAGTTACACAAAAATTAAAACCACAAATCTCCAAACCAAACTCACTGCCAGTGAGTGGATACTGACTCACAGGGACCCCACAGAGCTGGGCAGAAGCACCCCTGAGAATTTGAGACCGTCCTTCTTCACTGGAGTAGAAAGCCCATCTTCCTCCCGAGGGGAGGCTGGTGGTTCTGACAAGCAAGGAGGGCTCCCATGTAAGCATGAACATGACCCCACTGACATGTTACACGGAATTACACGGAGGGGTTGGCATAATGCTTTGGGGAGGAAACCTGGTTTCAAACCTCTGTCTCCAGCTCCTCTTTAAGGCTAAAATCGCTCATCTGAAAATTTTATTTCTCATGAAAATAAATTAGCACTTGTGCTCATCGTTTGTCATATTAAATGAGATACATCAAGAACTTTTGTACTTACAGAACATGTGAAAATGTAACAGAATACAGAATAATATTGAGATTATCGCTAGATGGTGGATCTTCCAGATTCTTTGAGCTCATTCACACTTTGAGTTTCAATCACCATGAATTATTACTGTACTTTTTTTTCCTTTTTGGATAAAGGATGAGGGAAGGACATAAAGGAGGCTGGGAGAAAAAATAAAGGCATTGGTTCCAGTGAAAAGAAGCACAAAAGAATAAGATACAAACATTTTCATAGTTATTCAATTCCATGTCAGCACAAATAAACAGAAGAAAAACGGATCGACAACCTAGCGAAGAAGTCATTTGAACAATAACAGAGTACCTCCTATGTCACAGCTGGCCTCAGGGGTGGGCAAGCCCAGGAGCAGACAGCTGGTCGACGAACTTGCCCGTGTCCCATGGCGAATGCTCGGCCTGTCCTCTATTTCCACACTCGGGTCTGGCTGACTCTTGTAAAGACCAACATGCCAGCACCAGGCCCGGGACTCATGCGATCCCAGCCTGGGGCGGTCTCTGCCACGCGGGGACATGCATGCTTGTCAAAATGTGGACTGTCCTTGGGCAGCTTACCAGTTCATTGTGCTGCTTCTGGGCACATGATAAAGAACCACCACCATCTCTGTGAGTTTACACCCTCATTCGTGAAATGAGGAGAACTGTATTTACATCAGAGGTTGTGAGGATTCAATGAGATAATGAATAGAAAGGGCTCAGTGCAATGCCTCCTATGAACATCAGCTGCCACCATGACTGTCATCAATCACCATGATTATTAGTTCAATCTTCTCTTACTAGAAATGCTCAAAGGTAATTTTTGCTTTACTCTTGACCCCCACCCCCACCCCCACGGTTTGATCAGTGTAAGAGTCAATGGCTCCCCAGGGTACACTCCCCCAGGGGGTCTCCTCGCTCCCCACCTGGAGGCCATGAGACAAACTTTCTCCTGGAGTCCCCCCATGCCTGGTGTCTCCCCGCCCCCATCTGCAGCTGCTCATGTTATGACCTCACAGGTAATCAGAGGGCAAGGATGGAAAACAGAGGGACTGTAATCGTACTGCTGCGGAGACTGGAGCCTTTCCAACCACCCCTCCTCGCAAGGTCACGTCCCCCACAAAGAGGGACTGTCACCAGACACATGTTTTAAACCTATCTCACAGCTCCTCCAAGACAGAGAGTCAATGGCCAACGGAACGGCCGCCTGCTCTCTCCCCATCGATTTCACCCCGCCGCACGCTCCTGCAGCCTTTTCTCAGAGCTGCCCCTCATCCCAGTCATTCCATCATTCCCGGTGCTGGACGCCCGCCAAGTTTCCCTTTTCTCACGCGGTGCTGAGGCCCAGCACAGGATGCAGGGGCTGGGAAGTCTGGTCAAGGGCTCAGCAAGCCCACGGCACATACAGAGCGGCGCTTCGGAGGGTCCGTTATGGAAAGATCATGCCATGGAAGAGCCCAGTGGCTGCGGGCCAGCTGGTGAATGACGTGACAGTAGTTTACAAACGTCTCTGAGGGAAGAGAAACTGTTTGGAGAACTGTCTCTGGACCTTTCGTGGGAAATGATGGGCCAAAAAAAAGCTTGGTTCAGAGACTGGGAGAACTAGTGGGTGGGGAGGAGAAGCGCAGAGACGACAGTGGGGCTGGGAGCCCCCACAGCAGCTTGAAGGGGTCTTCCTTCACCCCTCGGTCCCTGCTGCCAATACAGAGAATTTGGCCTGAGAGTCTCCAAGAATGTCTCTCAAGATCTTGTCCATTCGACCTAGTTTCCTCAGGGCATGTTGATGTCCCACACTGCACTGTCTTCGGCTGAGATCTGGATGGTGCTGGAGATAAAGTGGTGGAATGATGTGTTAGGAGTGAAGTCACACAGTGACATGATCTGAACGGTCACCCCTGCTGGCACTTTTGGTGATGCATTTTTAATCACTCTCTTAATTTGGGGGGAGGAGGAGATAAAAATAAAAAAGACGACAACATTTTAATAATGTAATTCTCCTCACGGATCTCTGTTCAGTCCACTCTGACGCAGAGCTGTCCTGCGCTCAACAGAACCCGCCCTGCCCCGGCGGGGGGGGGGGGGGGGGGGGCTGCGCCAGCCTCACAATGGCTCTGCTCTGTGATGTGAGCCCAAGGTGGCTCCAGTTCCTTCCTTGTGGGTCTTTTTCAGTTTCCCTGTACCAAGCCTGCGGTCCTTCTCCAGAGGCCGCGCTCTCCTGCTAGCATGTCCAAAGCGCACGAGAGGAAGTCTTGCCACCCCCCCCCCCCCGCCCCCGGGGCAGACTTGCGGGCTCTTTAGGAGTCCTCAGTGCTGTCGATATTCCTCACCAGCACCCAATCCCAAGGCATCCTTTCTTCCTCCATCTTCTCGGAGCCCGAGGTCCCTCGAGTAGAAGGCTGGATGGAGTTCATGGAGGCAAGCGCATGCAACACCCTCAACCAGTGGCTGGCCAAAGTCTGTTCTGTCAACTTTAAGTCTGCTCTTAATCCTGCCTGCACAAGAACCCCTAAAACCAAGGGCTAGCCACAGAAATTCAGAGTGAGCGTTTCCCCTAGGCCAGGTGGGCTTCAAGGGCCGACTTTATGACTTGCCAGGCTGCAGAAGTTACTGAACTAAAATTAAGGGCTCAGTGGAATTACCTTTATGGAGGGAACTTTCCTTCTACCTGCTTGCTGTTCTCTACTCAATGTAGCCAACACCTCTTCTTACTGTCTTGTCTTCCTTCCCTGATTAGAATGAAGATGGCAAGATCGTGGCTACCTTTCTTTATAAGTGAAAAGCTGCCCGTTCGTTCTCTTTCCCGACAGCAATTCTCTAAACAAATAAACACACTCTGTTCAGGTATAAGAAATCACTGGTCGTTTGGAATATCTCATTCTAAACTACATGCTGAAGGGTATCTGTGAAGGGTGGGTTCGTCTTGTGCCAGGAGGCCAAGGAATAAAAACAGTTCAGTGAGTGGATATTTCAAGGTACATAGTTTGTCCAATTAATCATATGCTAGCTTAGATTAATTAATTGAGCAAGTACATATTAAGCACCTATTCTATGCCTGACACAGGTTTGGTGGTGTGGTGGGCTAAGCATTGAGCAGTTAATTGGAAGGTTTGAACCTTCCCTTTGCTCTTCGGGATGAAGATGAGATGATCTACTTCCATAAAGATTAAAAAAAAACAAACAAAAGATTAAGTCTAGGAACCCAAAGGGGGCAGATCTACTCTGTTCTAAAGGGTCGCTGTGAGTTGGAAACAACTTGGTGGCAGGGAATCTGAGATTTTTTTATCTGACTGGCAGCATGCAAAAGCCCAGTCTTATTACTCCAGGAACTCAGGAGAAAATGAGGTTCTGTGGGCCAACCCACCCAGTAGGGCAACTCATCCACCTTAACAGTCTCCCGAGGGTTCTCCAAAGGAGGAGATGGCCAAGGCGACATCAGAAGAATAAGGGAAAGGATGTGCATGAAAGAGTTCATGGGCAGGCTAAGGGAAAACTGAAAAGAAGGCAGGCCTGCCCTTATGCCTTCTGGGATAGCAGTCGGTGTGGTGGGAGGACAGTTTCTGAGGAGACCAGTGGCCACTGAGTCGTAGCAGAGGGCTCCATCAAACGCAGGCCCCAAGGGGCATGCTAAGGAGGTAACTTGACTCAGAGGGCAAGAGAGTTCTTAGGTCATGGCCTGGTTCCCCAGCCCTGAACACCAGCCTGCTGAAAGGAAGCCTGTTATTAAATTCACAGCTATTTGGCAATTGGAATGGATCAACTATTTTAAAATGAATGAACACATTCCCAGGAGTGGTGTGCTGCTTTGTAAGACTGTGCAGGTACTCGGGAGAAGAAGGCAATCAAGGCCGGGCTGGCTGGGAGAGCCCCTGGCGCAGCCTGGTGTCAGGGACTGGGCCCTTCAAGGAGCTGGCCTTCCCCTGAACTGCATACTGACACATACTGATCCACTCAAAGGAGCAGCACACTTCCTTCTAGAAACAAGCCTCCCACTTTTATCTGATGGCTTGCATTATAGATCCAGAATTTTAAATAACTTCGGAGAGGAAGCTAGGGAAGTTTGAAAGGACATAATTTACATTTGTTTGAGATATCAGGTAGCACTTAAAATATATAAATAGGGAGACATGGGGAAGACAAACAGAAACTCTTCTTAAATTTCCAAAGGATTATTATAGTTCCAAAGGATTATTATAGGGAGGGGGAGAAGAAAGGGTGACATGAAAAAAAAAAGATTTTAAAACACATTTTACAAGAATCATGCCATTTCCTATTTGCATATTTTCTTTGGCATTTGTTAATACGAGACAAGGGTTGGGGGAGAAGCCAGTATATATTACTTTCCAAAGTTCACTTCGATTTAACTAAAATTGGAGAATGCTAATTGCTAAGTTTAGAGTCTGTGTAAAATTATTACACTTAAAATTTAGCACGACCTTTGAGAAGTAACTATTTGCCAAAAGTCAAGTTCAATTGCTATTTTAGGAAAAGAACTTAAATCAAACAAGTTTGAAACACATTTAGTATACAATAAAATGGCTTTGGGAGTACGTTTTAATGACAAGGTTTATCAAACACATCTAGATTAAATTTCTTCATAAATATATACACCGATAAATTTAGAGACAAAGGCTAGAAAGAAAAATGTTATGTTTAGGCGAAATGATGACCTAAACTTGGAATGTTCCCATAGGAATGAGCCCAGCTTTGGTACTTTTTATAGAGCGTGTTAACCATGGTCTTTAGAGGCTGCGCAAGGAGGTGCCAGGGAAAAGTCCTCTCTCACAGGCAAACCTCAAGACTGCCCGACAGCGCTGCCAATCTGGTTCAATGTATGTTGTGCAAAGCACTAGTCGCTAGGAAAGGCATGAGCAGATCTAAGCACTGATCTGCAACAGGGAGGGAAATCGGGGAGGTTTGGGGAATCCCTTTTGTGGCTTTAGCTTTCCTATGGAAGCAGTTCCTGTCTCTTCTGTAACCTCTCACCTTGCCACCTTACTTTTCCCTCCCTTCTTCCCTGTCTTAAAAAGGAAGACGAGAGGTCATTCAGGGCTATGGCCCAAGGACGGAAGCAGATTCGTGTTGTATACTAGGCTGCAAGGTTCCAGGGTTGACAGCGAAAACCTGCGCCACTGGGGAAAATGAGTACCTTAACTAGAAACGAGAGAACACGACACATAAACTCGAGACTCAGGTACATGGCTGCTGTAAATGCTCGCCAAAAAAACCCTGAACACCCTGCTCTTGAGTAGATTTTGAATCAAAACGGCTCTGACTCTTTACAGAGGTAAAAAGCCCGATCATGCAGCTGCAGAGGCTGGCAGTTTTGAACTGCTGACTTTAGCAGCCCAACTGGTAATCCACGATGCC
This sequence comes from Tenrec ecaudatus, assembly GCF_050624435.1. Taxonomy (NCBI): domain Eukaryota; kingdom Metazoa; phylum Chordata; class Mammalia; order Afrosoricida; family Tenrecidae; genus Tenrec; species Tenrec ecaudatus. Next base: position 109,679,083 of record NC_134537.1, read on the forward strand.
AGCCAGGCTCCTCTTCCATGTAAAGTGGCATACATAATCTTAATGCAGGGCAATTTGGAAACGATATCAAATGTTTTAAAAACTTCATGAAATGCATGAACATAAGCAAGGCGGAGGGGTGGGGTGGGGGATGGTGCCCAGGAAGGACTATAAAATGGAATGGCAAGTAACTAGCAGGACACTAAATAACAATTACTAATGGTTATTAACATCATTTAAAAAGTCACCACAAATCAATGAATGTCTCATGAAAGAAATATACCTTACCACTATAGAATAATCTGATAGCCCCCCCCCCAGCCACATCTGTTTAAGCCTTATCAAACCATCACATTTTAAGAAGCTACAGAACCAGAGGAACACCACGGAGATATAAACAATAGAAAATTACAGGACAAACAAAATAGGCTCCTCATAAGTAAACCAGAAGGGGGGAAGAGAGAGAGAGAGAGAAGAATTTAATAGCTACTATATTAAAAAGATATAAATAAGATGTGTAGGAGACCAGCCAAATGTCAAGTCAGAATTGATTTAGGTACTGATTGAAACACTGTTAAAACAAATAATAAACACAAGGGGAAAATGAAAAGCATGTTTATCGTTTTGAAAGTCTCCATTACCAGGAAATACATCTATATAGATAGATAGATAGTTATGGGAGCGAGCGCGAGAGAGATAAACGATGGAAATGGTACCAGTAAACGCAATAAAAGTGAACGCAGGCTGACTTGTCCACCCTCTTTCTCTGTCTATCCTTTTGGTTTCTAGTCACTGGGGACAGTAAGACACCACGAGATGTGACTACACTACATGCAACGCAAGAGCCTGGGAAGAAACAATGAAGGGTATCAAGCTGACTTCAGACTCTGTCCTAGTGGGTTTCTGAGGCTCGCGTCCCTCGTTCAGCAGCCCATTGCAGCCTCTCAATCCTAGAGACCTGCATTCTAAACGACACTTGAAACGAAGCCTGCCTTTATGTCTTGGGCTTCAAGGGCAGCATTTATCTCACCCGCTAAGCACTGCTTACTCAGGTGTGCACCAGCTCATATCCTTTCACTATACACATTTAATCTGCACGCTGAGCAAACAGTCTGAGCAAGAGATGCATCAGGACTAGCAAAGGGCTCATTAACGACCGGTGATATGCAAATGATTGACCTGTGATCTGCAAAAGACAACTTTGCTAAAAGCCAAGAGGACATAAAGCCTTTTCTGCCTGCAAACAGCAAAACAAGCACTTGCTGATTGAAAAAAAAAAAAAAAGACAGCTCAAGGTCAAGACGACAAAAATCCTTACAACTGGATCAATAGATACCACAATGACAAAGTAAGAAGAGACTGGAGTTGCCAAGGATTCTCGTTTACTTGGATCCCAAATCCCCGCTGATGGGAGAAGTCAAGAAATCAGGCCTACTGCACTGGGCACAGCTGCCGCGAAGATGCGCACCGAGAAGGACTGAGATGAACCCGAGCCAAGCCAGTCTGTCCAATCGTCTCATATGTACGCAAAGGCTGGATGGACACTGAAGAAAGACCAAAGAAGAATGGATGGATTTGAATTTATGGTATTTGGTGAGGAATATTGAATCTACATGGCTTACTAGAACTCACACATCCACTCTGAAAGAAGTAATCAGAATCTTCCTGAGAAGCGAGGCAAGACTTATTGTCACAGACTTGAACATGTTATCTGGAGGGACCCAATTGTGGACAAGGACATCATGTTTGGTGGCGGACAGGATCAGCTAGCATGAGGAAGGCCCGCAAGGAGAGGGACTGACACACTGGGTCCAGCAGTGGAGTCAGAGAGCAACCATTATGAGGATGGACCAGGGGGCTGAGAGAAATGGACTGACCCTGCAATGACGAATGTGGTAGAGCCGGGCCACATGTCATCCTGCTATGCACAGAGCTGACTGGACAGCAGCGGAGAACATCAAGTACACACTTTGGAGCATAGGAGTTCATTTTATTCCCAGCCAGCTCGCCAGAAGAGGAAGTTTAGCCACAGTTTTAAGCCGCCTAGAGTAGTGGGAGGATGCAAAACAAACAAACAAACAAAAAAAAAAAACCCCCAAAAAAACCCCCACCAATCCTATCAGCTTCTCCCTTGAAAAAAATGAAGATATTTATGTACCGAAAAGAAACCACAGGAGTGAAGGAAGCATGCTTTTCTTAGACAGACGTATCAGGAAGAAAAAGATGGCCCAACACCAAGCGGCTAACTAAAACAAACCTTCCTTAAACAAAATGGCCAATGAATATTAAACAAAAAAAACCCACTTTTGACAAAAGTATTAAAATATGCCAGTTAATGTAAAATAACTTTATGTATGATGGGAAATAATTGCATCTATAAGTGGGAGAGGCAATCATATCCCATGTAGGTAGGTTTATATGAATTACAACTTTCTAGAAAATAAACGGATATATCAGAAGACTTTGACCCCGGAGTTTCTTTCTACCAAATTGTATCCTACAGTGCACTCATTTCTCATTTATAGAAAGACGGTTAGCTTCCAAAGGCTAGATCATCCAGTTATGTTAAAAATCAGAATTAGGTGAAAATGAAGGACAATCACATCAGCTCACAAAACAGTAGGCAAACTATATTATCCCCCAAATCCTCTGCCCTCAAGTGGTGGCTTTTGAGACTATAAACCCTTAGAGTAGCAGGTAATTTCATATTCTTCCTGCACAATAGTTGGTGGGCTTCAGCTCAAAGCTAACCATACCAGAGCACCAATAATCTTTACAATACCGACCAAATTATACCATCATATAACTGCCAAATTTCATCATCACAGTAACTGCTCAAACCACTGGGGACCATGGTCTAGCCAAATTAGCCCATAACAGCATGCCTCCCACCTTACATGGCTGCTCACCACTTCCAAAGATACAACACTAATGTGCAAAACAGCTAAAGAGCATATTTAAACAAAACATTTTTTGTGAATCAGTCTTGGTGTTCTCTGAGGCTATTGATAGATCTATTCACTATTGCTATAAATATGAAATGTTGGAAAGCAAGAGTGTAGATAAGTGAGGGGCAGGTGTAGTAATTATGGACATAAACTAAAGACATAACAGAAAACCAGTTACTGTGTTCTTTATAAGCAAAACTTGAAAATCTTTAAATTGTCTAGGAAGGTGGGGACTGATAAATAGGGATTGATCTGACATGAAACAACATTACCTAGGGGTTGAAAACATTCACAAAGTTTGGCAAGTGGAAGCAGCGGGTGATGAACATCCATACTGAAAAGAATTCCGTTTAAAAACAAGGGGGTTATTCCGTTCACAAGGGGGTGAAGACGGGAACGGGGAGGGAGCACTAGAATGGACTATGATGGTAGAACTCCTCTTGGAGCTGATATAACCATGGGAGGGGGAAGGTTAAAAGAAACATGGATGTGGGAGTGATTGTACAATTCTCCCTGATATGAGTGAATGACTGAACTATTGAATTATGTGATATGTAAATTATTTGCCAATAAAACTGTGGAGAAAACAATTAACTTTTAGGGAAAAAATAAAAAAGATAACAGACGATATTTAATAAAAATATAGATAATTGGGGGAGCTCAATAAAGAGACTATACATATAAAAATAGATATAAACATGAGACTGATTGTACACAGAATGTGATGACAGTGGTTATATCTGGCCTGGTTCAGATGAGATTTTTAGAGGCTTACTTTCTTTGCGTGTACCTGGTTTTTCTAAATTTTCTACACTGAAACGGAAAGGTTCAACTAGAAGGTTAAGGTCTGGTCTTAAAAGGGCCACACTGCCCTTGGAGGTCTGCCTGTCAGCAGTGGGCACACGGCTGCCCATCCTTACCCTGCCGGAGTGTCTTTCTGTTTCCTTCTCCTGTCCTTGTAAATGACAAGCCTCCAAAGTCTCACTGCTCTTGCAGGAGAGTTCCAAGGTCACCTTCAACCCATCACCGAATTACCCCACAAATGTTTACTAAGTCTCCAGCTGTGTATGAGGCAGCGTATACTGTGACGGAATCAATCTGGGCCTCAAGCACACAAGATTAAAAAGTCAGGTAAGAACTACAGGCTCCAGTGTCTAGTCTTTTTTGGGGAAACTGTCAATGAACCCAAACAGACCACAACAGATTTGGACGATCGGGGATTTATAAAGCCATCCAAAAATTCAATAGCATTAAGGAAAGTGCAACGCAATAACCAAAGCCTTTGTACAAACAAGGAGAAAATGTCAAACAAACTTAACAACCTCGCTTGGTGTCTTCCTGTCCGACATTCCATTTCAAGGACCCAGGTCAGGTGTTAAAGCAAGCAGGGAAGACATGTTCCAGGAATCCTCCGCCGGGGGTAGATGGCTACAAAGCTAACATTTCACACTAATCTAAATATTTAACTTTCTGCCCCAGGAGCTTATTTTAAAGCATCTAGTCACTATCCTGGCTCAGTCTGCCTTATGTTATCTGACATGCCTAAGTCAGAGGCCCCTTTTTTGTAAGACACAGATTTAATTTCTTGTAGATGAACCTTCGGCTGTCCCGTGCACTACCTGTCCAGTCCGGGCTTAATTTCACCAGGGAACTTCCGGAACACGTGCTCAAGGGGAGACACAAGACCCCAGATGCGAAGATAAATGATAGAGGCAAGTTTATAAGTTTCAAACAGGACAAAGACAAATCATCCGGCTGAGGGAAACCATCGGCACACGGCCATAATGGTGTCCCACGCTTCACAGAAAGGCTGCCGGGTAGGAGGCCGTGGGGGACAAAGGGAACCCACACCTAAGTCCCGACTGGATCCAGACCAGTTCATCCACCAGGTTGCAGGCGGGGCCACTGAGGGGAAAGGGGTTTGTCCGCCATCGCAGATCGAAAAGCTGCCAGACTGGCTGGGGGCCACCGACGAAGGCAGTCAGGGTAGGACTCATGACTGTTGGACCCTAGCACCCCAATTTCATCAAGGGTACATTTAGGCCAGTTCCTAAGGGCTAGGCTGCCCCTCCCTGAGCTGGTTAGGGGTCTCTCAAACACACTTCGCTGCCTGGGGTCTTACAGACTAGTTCTCAAACAGAGCAGCCACGTCAGTGAGGAGCCAACTTAGTCCACATGCAAGAAGCACACTAGGTGTGTGATTCCAACACGACCACAAAGTTCAAATACGTCAAAGGGAAAAGGATCAGAGGCCAAGATGTGCACACCTAGTTTGTGGAAGCCCCAAACCCACCTGCGGAGTAGCTAGTCAATCAAGCTGCTGGCAAATCCCCTCTGGACATGGGTAAGGGTCTCAAACAGGTTTACTATCAGCTACAGATCATTGTCATCTTGACTCGACTGGATCGAACCTGATACTTGGTCAGTTGACCTCCCTCTTGACCCAACCTGAAACTGTTTGAGGTGCAAGTATTTCTTGTTGGCCCCATGACAAAACTTCCCTCCCTGGCCTTTTCAAGGTTCACGGAGGTCTTTTCAGTCTTACTCACTATTGTATTTACCTTTGTATTAGGATCATTTTACCCTTATCACTTTATTTTGCCTTTTAAACTTGTTGCTGTTGGGTTTTCCAGTTCGGGCGGCTCAGAAGGAGTACAGGCACAGAGAAGGGAACAGATGCAAGGGATGGTAGGGGAGCGGGTGGGAGAGCAGGAGGGGGAGCAAGCAACGCATGTGGGGCGGGAGGGAGCACTCTCTAGAACCGATGGTGATGACATACTAAGTTTAAAAGTGATTTAATCATGGGGGGTGGGGTGGGGAAATGTTCTAAAACTGATTGAGGTAATAATTGTATAAACCTTGAATTGTGTGTTATGTGGATGAAGTGCCAATAAAACAGTTAAAGAAATAAAGTCTGGTGAATCCATAATAGCTTTCAAAAGAATAAGAAATTAGACAAATATAAATTACTACTTATCCCAACTTCACCATCCATTCTGATAGGTTTTCAGCAGCTCCCAAAAGGATGGATGTATTCCTTAGAAGATGTGCTTCAGTAAGCAAAAAAGGGGAAAAAAGCTGGGTGCCCGGTGCAATTCAGAATCCTTAATCCTGCACCTCGGACCTCACATTCCCCATGTGCGCTCAGTACTTGCACAGAAGCAACGTTCACAAGTTAATCAATCACACACTGTGAAGAGACAGCGCTCAACTAAAAAGGCAGCTTTTCTGAAATGTATTTTGCTGAAAAGCTCATTCGCTTACCACACCCACTGTCAGTCTATTAAAACACTCTGTCCAAGCAACACAAAACAAACGGACAACACAGACACAAACAATCCACACACTCTGACTGAGGGCATGGTTTATCACCTTGCAGGTGCGTCGTCTGAAAGAACTCAAAGGAGGCTTGAGCTACGGTGAAAACCCGAAAATGAACGTAGGCCTCACTTCCACACACCAAGTGCTACGACATCCGCTCTTACCCGCCTCTGCGCCTTCCTCCCACTCCTCGGACACGCAACTGACCTGCTCTTCCCATCTCACAACCTACAGTCGCTAACAACAAAGGAAAAACCGCCCACATCATTGGAGAAGAGGTCTTTTTTCTGGACAAAAGCGATGTTTTGACGATATAAACAGCGACAGAAAGACATTTTACGGCGCCAATGGCAGGTCATTCTGGGCATACAAAGGTGCACCAGTCCAGATCACCGGGCGGGGCCCCCAGTGTGCTGCGCCCTCTGAACGAGGGCCACTCCAAAAGTCTGCCCACCGCGAAACACCTTGAACTAACAAGAAAACGCACAAGCTCAGCGGACACATTGAGTAAGTATGGGGAGAGGGCAGAAGGCTGACACACACCTTTCCTGATTTTGAACCATGTAGTAACCACGCATTCTGTTCACACCACTGCCTCTTGATCCACGGACACGGTCTGCCTAAACCTAATTAAGTGTTCTGGAATTCCCACTTTTCAGGCCTGTCCAGTTTGCTGAGGTCTACCTAGTCGAGTGCCTTTACTTAGTCAATAAAACACAAGCAAATAGCTGGTATTTTCTGCTTGCAGCCAAGATCTGACACCAGCAGTGATAGCCTTTGTTCCATGTTCTCTTCTGGGTCTGAATTCCTGGCAGCTCCCTGTCAAGGCACTGCTGCGCCTGTTGTTGGGTGACCTTCAGCAACATTTCACTTGCTTGTGAGATTAATGTTACTGTAATGCTATAATTTGTGCATTCTGTTGGGTCAACTTTCTTGGGAAATGGTATAAATATAGATCTCTTACAGTCAGCTGGCTGAGTAGCTGTCTTCCAAATTTCTTGGAATAGATAAGTGAGTGTTTCCATTGCTTCATTAGCTTGTTGAAACACTTCAACTGGCATTCCACCGGTTCCTGTAGCCCGGTTTTGGCTAACGCCCTCAGTGCAGCTTAGCCTTCTCTCCGCAGCATCCCAGGTTCTGAGCCTTCGGCTACCTCTTGACATGGTGGAACGCAGACTGGTGCTTTTTGGTACAAGGACTGTGCATGCTTGCCTTCCTGCAATAATGCAATTCAAGGCTTGATTTTTTTCCCCCTGAGTTCTTTGTTCTTCCTTTTTATTTTTCTAACTCTAGTTCTTTGCACATTTCATTGACATTTTATAAATCAATAAAGTCAGTTGAAATCTTGGTAACCATGAAATGTGAATAGCGGGCTTCTGTGGGGGAGGGGTATCTTAGCTAGATTATAACACTATCCAAATGAAACACAAATCACCCAGCCATCAACCTCTTCTGTGTTTGGGCTGGCAAACAGGTTTCATCCTGTGAGGTTACCAAGGTGACAGCGATTGCATGAGATACGGGCAACTGAAGGCAGCCAGAAATATTTTCAATAGTGTTTAAGTTGGTGGAGTTGTTATTCAAACACCTCCCCCTTCCTCAAGGATAACAGGGTAATGACACACTGAATGCTCTCCTCGACCTGACACCGACTTCCTGTAAAGGACAAATAGGGACGCTGCTTCACTGGAAGTCGTTGTCTTTTTTGGACATCTTTCTTTGCTCATCAAGAGGAGAGGGCGAGCCAAAAAGAAGGGAGGATTCTATTGCTCAGCATTCTATTGATCATCTGGTCCTTTCTTCCCATTGATCAAATGGCTCTGCACTGTTCTTATGAAGAATCACCAAGAAGGTGAGTAGATGCCCACATCTGGCAAACAGCAGTAAGTCAGTGACAGGGGCACCCCAAACCAAACCAAGCCCCCACCCTCCATCATCAGTTGGTTGTTCTTGAGATGAAGCAAGCTGGTGAGGTATGTACTGGGAGGCGGTAACACACATGACCCGGTTTCCATTGGTTCCCAGAGCAGCCTCCTTCGAATGGCGAGCACGGAAGGGGCTCCCAGAGCCAGCCACCCTGACTGCTGCTCAGGCTCGCCGGGACGGGGCGGGGTGTCTCCTGAGCTCTATCCCTCCGGACACCTCCATACTTTTCACTCACTTCCGTCTGGAGGCCCTTTCGCACATTCTGCACTTCGTGACAGCTTTCTCGCCTTGAGCCGCTAAATCAGAAACTCCTCTAAGGTCTCTTCCTAATGATCAGCTTCACCACTTGCACCAGATTCGCCCATCCCTTCCATTAGCACTCCCCCTCTCCCTTATAGGGGAGACCCCCCCCCATTTGCTGTGTGTCCTTGCAGTCTGGCACGCGGTGACCCTCCAGACCAAGGGGCACTGTCTCATGGGGCTCCTAACCGGTCATCTACCAGGAGCAGATGGTCAGTCTTCTCGGACAGCGTGCTGCTCAGCAGGCCCTGGGACTCAGTTTCCCTACTGCCGCGTCCGCACCGTGAGAGCAGGGCTGTACCTGCCTCAGCGTTTATCCATCTCGCGCCTCCCTCCAGAGTTTGCTAAGCTCAGCTGGGGCCATTGGCGTGGCGTGGGGGGCGCCAGCATTCCCTGAGCAGAGCTGCTAATGCTGACTAGCCTGAACTCCGACCTTCTCCGAGGGCGATTTAATGAAAAGCCCAGAGACATTCCCCTGCCCGCAGCCTCCAATGAAGAATGCGTCCGCCGGGAAGTGGGGGCTCCCGGCCCCGTCACATCACTCCCCCCTGTATGAGAAGGTCTTAGTGCCTAGTCACAGAGTTCAAGGAAAAGAGGGGTGAAAAGGAGACCGTGTGTACACAGGCGACACTACACCCCAACCGTGGGGTCTTCCATGTCTCTTCCTGTCCAGGGAAGCACCGCTGCTGCCAATTTTACCGCCAGGGAAAAGAGTCTTGACGACATGGACATGGCTTTGCATTGTTTTGGACCAGCTCCCTACTTACTGCGGATGCGGAGACATGCAACGCCCAGAGCTGAGAGCCCAGGCAGATGGTCAGAGCAGCAGAGCTTGCTGATGGCTACATTTACAGAGCGGTTTATCCAACCTACCACAATGTTTATCCGGGGTGAAGGATACCTTTCTAGATGCAACTTTCTGCACACAAGTTTAAAAGTATACAGATAATATACTATATCCAGATAATAGAGTAAAAACTATACAGAAATAATATATAAGTAAAAGTAACATTGTATTCAGTGGAAGATGTATAGGGAAGTGATACATGCTTATTTTTTAAAACTACTCTAAGGGTTGGCAACTTAAATAAACATTAACTTTCCCCTCTCTCCCCTTTTGGTCTTTTCCAAGTTCCCTGAAAGAAGCTAATGTTTCACGTGGTCATGGGGCAGGCTGGCAGGGTGGGGCAGGATGAGGCATCTCTGAAGGTTACTGAAGATGACTGCGTTGTTTATTAGACAGTTCCTCCAACAGCCCCGTGAGTATGTATTCTTGAGCTGGTAGAGCAGGCAGTGCCTCAAGGCTGGCACCGCACAGGTGTGCAGGGTACCCAGGAGCAGAGAAGAGCGCACAGGTGTGCAGGGTACCCAGGAGCAGAAGACCATCGGCCTCCATCACTCTAGCTCTGACTGGCTTTAGCTGCTGCCGGCAACTGCACTGCATCTCCCTCAAACAGCGTTACAGCTACTCAGGCAACTGGTAACTAGAGATTTTCAAAGACTCGCTAATCAACGTAAACGCACAATTCCAGCAGTCTCGTGTGGTGGTGGTCGTTGTCAGGTGTTGTGTTACAGCTCCCGGAGACGCAAGGCACAACAGAAGATGGATCCAGCGCCGACCGGGTCCTGCACCGTCCCCACAATGCTTCTCACGCCAGGCCCCCCGCTGCAGACACTGTGTCAATGCAGGAGGGCGGTGCCAGGTGAGCACACAAAAAGCACATCGAAAGAAAGACCTGGCAATCGATCGACTCCCCAAAAATCTGTCCTAGAAATGCCTAAGAAGCACAGTTCTTCTCCGAGACACGTGGGTCACCGTGAGCAGGAAGTGACTATTCGCTGGGTACATTACTGGAGATACCAGAGCGATACAATCAATATGTAGTGTATGAAAGTACTTTACCATTTATGAATTCATTTCTACGACAATAAATGACCTCATGATTAATAGTGCAGTTTAATGAGAAACGACATATTCCAAAACAAAGGAGATAAAACTTTAGTTCTCCAATTTTGCAAATCTCTTCCGTTGAAGAGAATACAGGAGACTCTTCTGCTTGTTTTTACATTCAGCCGGCAGTCTGTTTGTGGTGGGAGTGTAAAAACACATGGCCTCACACAGCTGCACTCACAGTTAACTGAAGATATTCCTCTTTAATACTATACTCATATTTGATCAGTAGTTTCTTAAAGACTGATTAGCTGCCAAGGAGAATTTTTTGCATTCTGTCCCACTAGAATCCCCGGTCCAACTCGTACCTCGATACAGCAGTCATTTGGACAATGCTGGTCCACTAGGTTATGCAGGCCTTCCAAATGTTCACGCAGTTCATTGTGTGATTAAAAAAAATCACATTCATCAGCGTCAACACCAATCTCATGAGAACAGTCTTCAGAGAGCTAGAACGTTGCTGGACCCTGGTAGTGGATCTACGTCTTAAGGAAACGATGATTTTTTTGCTTTCAAGCTTGAGTTTTAGTCTTAGTCACAAATTACCTCAGCTGTTTTCTTCAAGTGACAGGCTCATTTGGTGAATTTTCATGAATATATCTCAGAGAACCCCGAGCCTGAACATTCAGTTTGTCTGTCATTCATTGTTCCAGGCAATACAGGACGTCTCGTGAAGCAGCAGTGCCGTCTGCCCGTCCGTCCGTCCGGGCACCCCTCAAACAGCAGCAGGAGGGACCCGCGCTGGCTGCAGTGTGGTCACGGGACGTCAGGCCCGCTTTGTCGCACACACGCCTCCTTGCACTTGGGGCGGAGATTAACAAGGTGCCTCGTCTCTGCTTTACTGAGGACCGACTTTTAGGCCGGAGGCAAAGCCGCAGTGGAGGGAGGCACTGGTTACAAGGCCAACTTGGTGCCACTGTCCTGACTGGTGTGACGGAGCCCCTGGTTCTATCCCCAGCGCTGCTGCGAATCCACGGTCAGAAAGCCAACTCCTCTCCGAAACAGTGCGGAGGCCCTGGAGAGGCCCAGGGCCAAAGTGGGGCTGTGGCTCCTCGTCTGAGACCTGCTGAAGGACTACAGATCCGGAAGGCCAGGCAGGGAGCCACATCACACGGCGACAGACAGGCAGCAAAGGCCTTCCTGTATAGGAGGTGAGGCGAGAAGGGCCTCGAACGAAAAAAGACTAAATGCCGCCGGATTCTTCTGGACTGCTCTCAGCAAGCCCGCGCCCTTTATTCTCCACTTCTCTCCGGGGCTGAAGAACAGTCCGAGTTTATACAACACTGGAGTCGGGGCACTTGTTTGCATTGCAAAAGAATTGCTATCAAAAAAAAGAATTGCTATTTATAAAGAGGGTCTCTGAGTTCCCAAGTTTTCCTATTTGTTTCAGAGTAGATAAACGATCTGATAAAGACGAAAGAGAAATGGCAAGTGCACTGTGGGGGCTGGGTGAGCGGCCACGGGGCCTCGTGGTGGACTGATGTGTCACGGAGCTTGATGTTGCTGGGCTGCTGAGTCCAGTGCTGCGCGCGTGTGTAAAGTCACCTCACCGAGGCTCTGCTCTGCCCCATTTCTGTCGGCCCTGTTGCCCTAGACAGTCATCTTCCCCTCTGCCCCATCTCCAAAACCAAACTCAGTGCCACGGAGCTGATGCTGACTCACAGTGACCCTCCTTTTCAATGGTAGTCAAATGGTATGAACCCAATGGATCAGATTACCTGATCTGTATCATTCTATAAAGACTTCCCTCCACAGGAAACAAGCCACGTCTGTATTCGGAATCCATTCTCACCAAGTCATTGCCTAACAATATTTTGGTAGTGGTGTTCAACGGAATCGCTACACATTAGGCGTCTGAGCAAAACGAGGCATATTGCAGGTTTGGAGAGAAAGACTCCGAGGTGAGTCGTAAACACTGGTGGGGCTCAGTATGTTTGGGGTTCTTTGAAAAATAGTATTTTGTTTTTCTCTGCCTGACCCGCCAGGCCTGGGTCTACATGCAAATACACATTACCTCTCAGCTTCTAAGAACGGCTTACCACTAAAAAGAGGACTATTTGACCATAGCATGGTGCACGTGTCTCCCTTGGTGTCCAGGTGTTGGCAGGTGGTGCCCTCATAGAGAACCAGGGTGTCAAATATGTGTCCTCTCTTCAGAGAACGGGACTTTCCTTCTGTGTGACAATCTGGCCACCACAGCCGGTGGGTTCCGGGGTGATCCGTGACTCATTGGCACAGCGGACGGAGTTAGAGACCCACTGGAAATCTGCCTGAGGACATGGGCCGCAACTGAGGTGAGCACAAGCTTGCAAGCGTGGCCTCACACTTTTGACCTTCTCAGCTCACTTCCCTCTGCAGAGACCATCAGCCTCCGGTGCCTTCCCTTCCCTCAGGACAAGGAAAGCAGGTGTCTTCCCGCCACGGACTCTTCCCAAGAGTGGCGGGTGTGGGGCGGCATGGCAAGGGGGGGCACTGCCTTCCAAAGCAAGCTACCATCTGTAGCATTTCAAGTCACATTGAAAAGAAACCATCCTGGGCAGGTGCCTTTGGAAAGACCACTCCAGTTCCCCCTCACCTAAGAGAGCCTGATGGTGTTCTGCTGCCTCTGCAGCTGCTCCCTGCAGCGTCTGAAGGAAGGGGTCTTTGCTCAACCGAGACCCTCTCATGGCCAACAATTTCCACTATCTCTCTACCAGTTAACGCAGAGCCTGTACAAATAATTCTGGGTAATCAGTCTTGCATTGAAAATGTTCATGCAGGGGAAAATGACATCTACTGTCTATGTCACATACGTGTATATAAGTAATACACGCCATTTCATTTATATGACCCTTTATAACTAACAATGAGCCTTGGTGGCTTAGGGGTCAGACACTGCAAGGTTAGCAGTTCCAAACCACCAGTCGCTCTTTGGGAGAAAGATGAGGTCTTCTTACTCGTGTCAAGAGCCACCGTCACGTAGACCCACAGGGACAGTCCACTCCATCCGACAGGCTCACTATGAGCTGGCCTCTTCCTCGATGGCAGTGAGCTTGGATGTTTGGTTTTATACCTAACAATCAAAGTGGACCACGAAATGAAGTGAGACAGCCTGAGGACATACGCCCAGATTGTGATCCTCCTATTTGTCCCTCTTTATGTTCCCGCAGGAATAGACAGCTATTCGACCCTGCCTCCCCGACTGGAGCAAATCCAGGGTGCTGTTTATGAATCCCTCCTATTTCTGTTATCGTCAAGTGTCATCGGGTCTGTTCTGGCCCATAGCGACCCAAAGCACCAGTGGCTCCTGCACCAGCCTCATCACCATTCCTATGCTTGAAGCCCATTGTTGGAGCCACTGTGCCAATCTATGCCATTCTATTGAGCCCTCCTCATTTTCCATCTTCCTCTACTTTACCCAGAATGATGTCCTTCTCCAGGGACTGGTCTCTCCTGACATGTCCAAAGTCATTCTTGCTTCTCAGGAGCATTCTGGCTGTACGTCTTCCAAGACAACTTGTTTGTCTTCTTACTTCTAGATTCATTTTACTTTAAAAAACTTGCCAAATGAGTATTTTACATGGAGTTTCTTTGGTGTAGTGGGTTGGTTACATTTTGGGCTGGGAACCACAAGGTCAGCAGTTGAAATGCACCAGCTGCTCTGTGGGTGAAAGATCTGGTTTTCTACTCCCTTAAAGAGTTACAGTTCCACCCTGTCCTACAAGGTCGCTCTGAATCAGCATCGATTCCATGGCAGTCAGTGTGGTTTTCCTTTGGTTGTAGAGCAGTTGGTGAGAACAGGTTTTCTGTCTTCCCTTCCATTTTGGTATGGGCTCAGGAGCTGGCTGGGCTCTCTGCAGCACAATCGGCTTGCCGACCACCACTCCTAGTGCAGGGCACGCGGTTCCACGTGAGCACAGCTCCAAGGGAACCACAGTGAAGACCTGGAAGAGGCCACACCTCCATTTCTGCCATTTGATGGGAACTTTGACGCAATGATGAATGGCATGTCAAAGGAGTTAACCATTCGAAAAGCAGAGGTACCTGGCTGTCATATGCATATTAGAGGCACGGCAGAGGAGACAGCAAAGGCTCAGCAATGATGATCTTTAAATGGTGACATTTGCTGACTTATTTTCTTCTCTACAAGCCTGGGCTGGCTGACGCTTTTCTAATCTCCGGAAGGGAACAGGGGCAGGGCTGGCCAAGGTCAGCAACATCATCAATATCAGCTAGCGTCACACGTCTCATCAAAGAGAAACAGTCTCCACCAGCACGTGATGGGTGAGCTAATGTAATGTTTGGTCAAAGATAACGGGCTACATTTTAAGTTGATAATTTTGCATGGCCTGAGCGTGATATTAAAAATATCCAAATGGGCCTTGGCAGGAAAACGTTCCCACCTCGGCTCTGGAAGGACACACCAGCACAAAAACACAAAACCAAAAAGCAGAGCGAGGTACAGGATGAAGAAGACAATTTTCAGTGTAGAGGAGTCTTGCCCCCGGCCCCGCGGAACACCAGTACTGCCCGCCTTTTCCTGGCCTCCCCTCTCTCCATGACCCGAGCTTCCAGGGACCCAGCTCGGGCTCTGGGAAGGACTGACCTACGCTATCTGGAGAAATGCTGCTCGTTTTCTCAGGAGCAGAGATGGGAAATGGGCTTACACCAAGTGCACTTGGACAATGACAAAGGGACAAAGGACACGTGAAACCAGGCCCCAGGTACCCTCCTCGCACACAGGTAACCTCTTAGTTATTTGCTGAGCGTGGTCTCCTGGTGAGCTCTTGGTAGGTGCTTTTACAAGCATCCCGGAACGTTCAAAGGCTCTCTTTAGACATGCCTTAAGACGTCACTGCCCGAGTGTGCAGGTCTGCACTGGAGAAATGGGAAATTCCAGCGGGATGGCAGTCAAACAAGGAAGTGGTTGGATTATTCACCCAGTGGTTATAGGCCCCCCAGGTGTTGAAGAGCATCAGTTCAATAAAGCAAGTTTTGTTTCTGGGCACAAAGCTGAGCGGGGAATGGAAAGGAGAGTGTGTGACAAGGTTGGAGAAATTTAACTTCCCAATTCCTTCCTCTCTTAGTGACTTGACTGGGCATCAGGCTCGTCTGAAGAGCTTTGGAAATAACAGTGCCTTAGTCCCAACCCAACCCCAGAACGCCAGGGGCTGCGACATAAGAATCTGGACTGTTGCCAAGTTCAGGAGCCTTTTGGACATTTGTGCCCTAAGAATTGAACTGGAAGATGAAGCTGTCTAATTTGAGGACAGGCCCGACTAAGCTCTGTCTGCCTCTGCCCTCAGGGCATAGTCACTGTGATGACAGGGCACGCTACCACCAACCCATAACATTGACTCAAACCTCACTGTTCTTCAGTGGGGAGCCCTGGTGGTGTCGTGGGTCACACCAGGTCAGTAGTTCCAAACCACCAATTGCTCCCTGGAAAAAAGACAAGGTGTCCAAGCCTTTTAAGACTTACAGTCAGGCAAACCGACAGGAGTTGTTGTACTCTGTCCTACAGGGTTGCTATGAGTCTGAATCGGCTCAAGGACAAAACAGTTGGTTGATCTATCTTGGCCATCCTAGCTACTCAACTCATAGCAACTCTAGAGGATTGAGAGCTTCTCCTTAGGGCTCCCGAGACACCAAATCTTTATTGGAGTAAAAAGCTTCATCTTTCCACCTGGGAGCCCCTGGAGGCTAGCAGCCCAACACACAACCACCGGGGCTCCTGTATTCCATTAAATTCTACATATTTCATGAGAAACCGGTCAAACTGCACACTTTTTATATGTGTGTGTTGCTCTAGGTCCATCATACCCCAACACTCTAAATAAATCGTCTTCACCTTCCTCTGCACTTGCCGGGAAGGGGACAACCATGAACAAACAGAAAGGCCTAAGAATCTTCCGCTTCACAAGACCGTTATGGGGTGATCTTGTCCATAACCCTGCGCAGTCTATGCCAGATTTTTAGGTAAAGGGGGAAAACAGCCAAATGTAATTACTCATAAAAAGTTGGTTAAGAAAGCATATGACATTTGTCGGACTTGAATTTACTTAATCCTTTCTCCTAATGTGCCAAGATAACAGGTCATACTAACACAGTAATGACAACTCAATCAATACTTACTTTTAACTACTACAAAAGCAACCTGTGCTTTTTAAAAACAGATGGTACATCGCCTTTACCTAATACTCTGTATATGAATTACACACCTGTTTAATCCTCATGGCAACCTTGTGATTTTACTTCACTCTCACATAAACATGAGAAGAAGGTATTTACTTTTTACTGTGTGTGTGTGTGTGTGTGTGTGTGTGTGTAAAACAAAAGCATAGGAGGGGTAAGAATGTTTTCCTTAAGGCCACAATAATGTCTGAGAACTATTGGAAGAACAAGGTGGCATCTTCCATCTAAGGCCAAGGCCAAGGCCCTCCAGTGCAAGCCACCTTCTACCATGGGAAGTGGCAGGCCTGGTTTTTTCACTTGCGATGTTTGGCACACAGTAGATTTCTGGTTAATCTAGCCTAAGTGGCAAGGATCTCTTTCTACCCTTTATGGAGAGCCAAGTTTTCTGGCCCCAGAATCTAGCCCAACAGATATTGATGGAGATTTAGAACGAATGTTTGTTATGTAATTGAATTCTAGGATCGTGTTTCTTTAATGATGGCAAGGAGTGCTTTTCAGCTACTATCATATAAAATGGTTAAACAAAAAACAACATTAAATAAAGTCACTTATATCAAGTGCCAATAGCTCATAGCTTACAGGACAAAAGATCAATTCCGTTGGAAGGATTGAAGAACCCTTAGGATTTTCCACACATGCAGTTCTAAGATCTCATCCTAGACCACACCAGATGGATAGCCAACCAGATTGCTCTGGTAACCAGTGACGGCCAATTGGGCTTGCCAGCAGAAAGCCCCGTATTCATGGTATGGACAAAGCTTCTGGGGGAGTAACTGGTTCAGCACAGGGAACGAGAAGTCTGACTCCTAGAGGGAACTCTAGCGACTTACAAGACTTACTACTGCTCAGCAAGGCCCCTGTGTGGTAAGAAGGAGCGATAATAAAAGCATAATTGCTTTTATTATCCTAAGAATACACTGCTGGCTGGCTGACACGAATATCTATTTGACTTTTAAGCCTGCTTTGTTCTGCGAAGCCTAGTGAATTTTGACACTGCCATGGGAATGCCCTGGCCGTTTCTAGCAGTGTGGTACACAGAGGAGGGAGTGCTCTAAGTTCTGCTATGGCATAGGGCACCTGTGGCTGTCCAGCTTGCCCATCTCTGCTGCCTGGTGTGACCTGGCTGTCACTTCCCTGACTGCCTACTTTAGAGGGTTCAGGGTTTTGGAGTTCCCTGAAAAAAAAAAAAAATTCAGCAAAGAACTGAAAGGATTAAGTATTACTGGCATTATCCTTTCCGTCTGAATTAATCTTTTCAAGGTATTCTCAGATCGGAGGAAGGCAAATTCGCTAGAAAAGCCAAGCATTATTCCAGGTTACCTTTCCTAAGTCAAAAGCATCCTGTCTGATGCCCTGATCAAGACGGTAGAAATTTCATGGAGAAATGAAGAGGCATATAAATGGAATTATTCTGAATAGCCAAAATTCAACTCTTAATTTACCCCACCCATCTGCTCATGCAATAAAAATTTATTAAGTAGATATATGTTACAAAGCACTGAGCCAGGTGCTGTAGGGATATAGAATTATGCAAGACCATCCTTATATCCTCCGTACTAAAATGATGCCGAGGATGAAACTGTTCGGTCACTAGCACAGGGACTGGGGCGCCCACTGCGCATGCTCAGAGGTTCGAGCTGCTGGCCAGGATGGTACACCTACGTGGGCATTGGTTCATCTAAGCCAGGTGAATTTGATTCAGCCAATGGGGTCGACAAGGATTGTTGACCACGCCTCCCAATGGGGCCCCTGAAAAGGCCAGAGGTTTTGCTCTGGGCCCCTTCTCTCTCTCCCAGCGGCTGCGGACTCTGTCTGGCTTGGGTTCCATTCACTGTCGGGCCTGAAACTGCTACTATTCTCCATCAACCCACTGCGATCACGAGCCAGGCTTCGGCGTGAATTCTTTCTCCCCGGAGACAAGCACCGAGGTGTATGTCCACCCTGAGAGAGCTAACACAATCTCTGGTTAGATCTCCCTTAGACAAACAAAGGATTCAAATTTCCCCAGGAGACGGGTGAAGAGTTTTCTTCCCAGTTCTGACTATTGGGAAAGCCTCCCAGCAGGGTGGCTGTGGAGGTGGCGAAGGGACGGCTGAGCTAAAGGAAGATGGGGTGCTCACTCCGGTCATCTGGTTCCGCGGACACGAAGCGGCCCAGGGGACACGGAGGAACCCCCCACCACGTGCCTTTCAATCTGAGTCAGGAGATTTGAAGCGCACCGTCTGGGAAATTAGGACGAAGAGCATCATCATCATGTGGTGCAGGAGGGTCAGAGAGACAGCATAAGAGGATTCCATGCACGAGCAAGTCCCTTGGGTTTCCTTGGGGAGCCTGCCCTATTAAATCGCACCCAGGCGGCAAGGAGAGGGCACGTGAAGCCCTGTCTCACGCCTCACTTCAGCCGCTGACGGAGCATGAGGAGGGATTACGGCAACCTTTGCAAGTTCCTTACTCAATCCAAGCAGAAACTGCACTCTGGCTATTTAAGGCAATAAGCGCACTGAAGTTGGGGTGAAAGACGTGCTCAGCAGTCAGTCCGTGTCTTTACCCAGTTAATTGAAAACAGGAAGTCCGAAATTCCCTTTTATCGTTACTGGCATTGTTTTGCCAGAACTGATGATTGGAAACAAGGTAAATTCTTGGCATGTGTTTACTTTCTTCCCTTCTTCAGAATCATGGCAAAATTGCCTTCAAAATTAGGATCAACCTCTCCAGATCTGCTTCTTTCATTTTTAATCTGTTTCCCAGAGCTGTGGGGCTGCTGACCTTGAACCCAGGGAGTAAACAAACGCCGAGCAGTGGCTCTGTGCCTAAGGGGCGGGCATGAAGGGCTCAGCCCCCACTGTCACTAAGGACACGCTCACAACGGGGCGGCCGCACAGGGGACACGTGGCGCATGCTTGTCCACCGCACGCACGCACGGCGTCCGGGGGCTCCAGGCCCCGCACCCGGCCGTCCTCCGAGGCCCAACTGCGGGAGCAGGGGGCTCTTTCAAAAACGGGGAGCTAGCCGAGCCCCGGGGTGCGCTTCACAGGCAGCCCCCGCCTGTTCTTATTCCTCTCTTCCACCCCCACCAAATGCGCGGAGACCAACTTACATGGCTCCCGGGCGATGAACTGAGGTACAGTGTTGGGCAGCGGGGTACTGGGGTTTGGAGTCCCGACGAGCTTGTTCTTGGCCATCTTCGTGTTTGCCTTAGCAAACTCTAGTCGTAGTGTTTGTGGAATTTCAGGATCGAAGCGGATGCCCTTTGGAAACAGACAACAAATGGAAGACGTTTTCATTTCCAACCGGAATGGTGACAAAACATGCTTGGCCAATACGCGACGAGGTCAGCAAACCACTCGTTCTCACGATGCACACGGAACCCACCGGAACCGCAACACGACGGCCACGGGGATGGGGGCGGAGGAAGTTGATTTCCTACTTGATTTACAAATCTGGCTACATTTCTTTTCCCCTTCCCTGTTTGGACAAAAGCTTTCCAGTTTAAGTCATAATATTTGGACCTGCAAATTCCTTGTGTAGTTGACAAACCTCAATTAATAGCTACCATAAAAAACTACTATGTAGAAATGCTGGGCAGTATTGGAAAGTCCAACTGGACATCTTGGAAAGTCTAACTGGACATCTTAAGTGGCTTCTGGCCTGACCAGCATTTCAATTTAATGGAAAAATAAAACAAATTAAAATAAAATTCCTGAATATGTCTTCATCCCATCGGCTCTCAACAGGGAGGGAAGTCTCCGTCTTGCTCTATGTGGAGAATGTGCGTAAGGTGGCCCAGCTATGAGGTCATCAGATGACACGAATGGATACGATTTTAGGATGCTAATACCAGGGGCCTTCAAAAGGGTGGGTAAGTAGAATTAGAATGAAGTGGAACATCTTTCTGAAGCCCCTGTGTGCTGTGTTCTGGGAGGGACACGAGTACGGTAAACGTGGATTGCTGAGAACATGGGCACTCCGGTCAGTGTTCCAAAGTACAAATCGGATACCGTCTGCTCCATAGCGCCCCCGTCTTCTTCATGAGCTTGAAGAACGGTAAAAGTTAACTTCCCTAAGAAATGAGTAAGACTCACTGACACTCCGGGTCAGGATGAAGCGCTCTGGATCTGACGTGGCCCAGGGCCTGTGATGGGGAGGCAATGGCCGTGGCGGAAATGAGGGGCAGAGAGGGGAAGGAACAGAAGGCCCAGGGGAGGTAAAACAAAGCCACAGAGCCCTGACCCAGAGGCTTCCCAGAGCCTTCAGGAGCCTGATTTTTCTCATGGAGGAAAAAG
The DNA here is from genome assembly GCF_050624435.1 of Tenrec ecaudatus. Lineage (NCBI taxonomy): Eukaryota > Metazoa > Chordata > Mammalia > Afrosoricida > Tenrecidae > Tenrec > Tenrec ecaudatus. The sequence goes on from NC_134537.1 coordinate 109,699,965, forward strand.
TCAAGTCAGGATCACAAAGAGGAAGAAGAACAAGGGAATCCACTTGTGTAGTCCTAACCCACACCGAAAAACGAAAGCTGGTGCCTGTTTTGCGAAAAACAAACAAACAAAAATCAGTCACAACGACAACAACAAACAATTGCTCTTTCCCTTTCCTGGGTTTATTTTTAATTCAGGAAAACTCAGTATTATCTTGCCAAAAATGTATACAAGGAAGCAAGCGGCGCTCGTCTGCATTTGCTTCCCGTCGCTGCCACTTCAGAGGATTTCACTTTCTCAAAGCTAGTGTCACAAGAGAATAAATATTTCCAAATATGGACCCGAAACACGGGTCTGCTGGAGACAAGTGCCATTCCTGGCAGACAAGTCGAGGTTTGTGCTGCAGACTTTTGCAGTGAGACCAAGCCCCAAGGCTATAGCACCTTGGAGCTTAAGTCCCAAAGCATTCAACGCACAACCTTCCAGTGTGAAGCTCCACACTCCTGAGCACCTCAGGCAGAGAGAGCCTCCAGCCTCTAAGAAAGGAATTCTGTCTTGCCTCTGCCAGAGTCAACTGAGGGCCTATACAAGTACTTGCCTCTTGCACAACCTGGGGTTGGTGGCTCACCTCCTAAAACATGCCCCCCTACTTGGACTCCACCCCCCTCAAAGCTAAAATAACACCACTAAAGTATTCCAAATCAAAGTTCCAGCATCCTTTAAATGATCTAATTTGTTTGGCAGCTTATTCAGAGGCCGGAGGCTCAGACCAAGCCACATTCCTCTAACATCTTTAGCAGCAATACCATATTTGGTAATCAATATCCTGCCCAGCTAAATTTCTATCCATGGGGATTAGCCAAGCCAAAAACATTGGAAATGTTCAAGAAGGAGGAGGAAGCGAAGGGTAGAAGAGGAGAGAACTGGGAAATGAACAGGGAGAGAAAAATAAGAATGATAAACCCAAACAAACCAAATTAAAAAGACAAACAAATTTAAAAAGGAAACAAAAAGAGCAAAAAGAAACCTTGTGACTTTAATTAAAGCCTAATATGATTATTCTCCGGGTATTCCACATTGAATGCTGTCAGGATAAGATTACTGCCAATTCAAAGGAACTGGAATCTGTGCCATTCAAGTCAAGTCCCTGTCTTGCCAATAATTCACCCAACCTCTTCTTATAATGAAACGTTTTTCTTTCCAATGTAAATGGTGTCCTGTTGATATGGAAACCAGAAAGGGCAGTTTTTAGTGTTATTATGGTGTTCCAGGGAAAGCCAACAATCTCTGCAAACTGGCCTAACACCTGGTGACGAAAGCAGTGCGGGTTCACCCCAGGATAAGAGGCTAACCCACCACCCAGGGCGCACACACGCTGGAGGGCACAAAGATATGCCAACAGATTCTGTGTCCTCCGTGGTCCGGTGCCGCCGAGGACCCCAGGGCAATTTCAAATCCATAATGCTGACACTTACAACGTCTTCTTTTCTGGGCTACGAAGATGTGCTGTCCATCAAACATTTCATGGTGCTAGTTCCTTTCAGAACCTCCCCTGTGACCTTACACAGGTCAGTCGCCCTCTCTATCAGACTGCCCGTCACCTCACTTTTCCACCAAGGGAGCCCTGGTGGCAGCGTGGGAACACTCAGGGCGGGGAAACGGCAAGATCAGCAGGTTGAAGGGAGAGAGACAGGGCTTCCTATTCCTGCAAACAGTTCCAGTCTCGGAAACTCACAGGGGCATTTCCACCCTGTCCTATAGGGTTCACTAAGCATGAGTCAACATGGACGCGACGGCAGTGACTGGTGACGCAACCCTCAGTTTTCCTCAACAACCCTGCAAAGTGCTAATAATTCAATCAATCACTGAGCTGCATTCCGAGGCATTAGAACATCCTCAGAAAAACTAAAAAGACTACTTATACATTGTAAATGCTGTCAAATCATAGAGCCGTTATTATGACCCAGTCTCTGGAGAATTTTTTTAAAAGTTTATTTTAGTACCTCTTACGTTTATTAATTCACTGCCTCTGAATTAATGCTGTCCTGCAGGACAGAGACACACTGCCCCCGGGGCTTTCTGAGACTGTAACTCTTCTCGGGAGTAGAAAGGCCCGTCTTTCTCCCACTGACAAGGCAACCACATTCTGCCCCGGCCTATGCCACCCCCAAGACTGAGGCCATTGTAGTCTGTGGGGTTTCTCTCTGGCTGACGTTCCGAAGCAGATCGCCAGACCTTTCTGCCTAGTTTACTTAGCCTGGAAGTTCCGCTGCACCCCGCTCATTAACCGGGCCAATGCCCAAGTCACCAATGCCTAGGGTTGCTTAGTTGTCCATCAGGTCCAACCTAGCTCTCACATGGAAGGGAGAAATTCTACTTCTGATCTGAACCATCACTGCTGCTCAGAGAGTTGGAAACTGGCATCTTCGTTCTCTAGAAGCTATAGCAAAACCAAGAGACCTAGAGAAATGTGATGCATTAGCAGGAGGTTGTACATTGGCTGCTAACCACAAGGTCAGCAGGTGAAATCCATGAGCTGCTCTGAGGGAGAAAGATGTGTTTTCTACTCCTATAAGCAGTCAGAGCTGCTGAAAAGCGGTGGGGCAGTCCTACCTCCCCTGTCCGATGGGGTCCCTATGAGACAGTATCAACCCGAGGGCAGTGAATCTGGTTGTTGTTTGTTTTTTTCATAAAGTTTAGTACATAAGGCACACCAAAAAATGGGTAAAGTGAAGGGGTAAAATTCCCCAAATCCCTACCCAAACCCAGAAGGTCACTAGAAATACCACAAAGAAGTTATAAATTGAATCTGTCGCCAAGCCCGGGTCCTCAATTGCTTTCCTGGTTTTCTGCCTGGTGCGATACTGGTTCCTGGAGCCCTTCGCTGGTGCTGAGTGATTTACCAGCTCAAAATCATGGGTTGGGATCATATAAAAGATTATTCTGGAAATAAAAGCCTAACATCAGTCCACCGTTTCTTCAGAAAGGTCACTGGTACTGGATTAATGTAATCCTGTTTGAGAGGCTGCAAATATTGGTCACTGAACTACAAAACAAGACAAAGCAAAACAAGAGGGAGCGGACGTAGTAGGATGATTAAAATGCCCTCGTTCGCAGTGTGTGGTCCTTAATTGGGACAAACTAGATGCAAGAGACTGAGGAAAATGCAAAGAGCGGTGTTCAGATTGCATGGTGTGGCAACCTGGGAATTCATGTGTTGAAGAGTTGGGTTAGTCCTGGCAGTGATATTATGGTGTGGGGGTTTAGTTGACTGACTCATGGTATGCCCCCCATCCCACCCGCCATTGTGTGCACAGAAGATGCGCTCTGCAGGGTTTTCAAGGCTGTGACCTTTCAGAAAGGCGGAAGTGAGCTGGGTAGCTCTACTGTCTACCTCTCAGCTAGCAGTGAGAAAGGCAACGCAAGCCAGGGACCGACTCCTCCATACGATGCTGATGCAGGAACACGTCTTGTGAACGTAAAATTTACTGAATATACAGAGTCACAAACTGCGAGACTATAACACAATTTATTTACTTTAAAAGTAGACATGGTGGCGTAGCGGGTTATGCTTTGGGCTGTTAACCACAAGTTCAGAAGTTCAAATTCACCTGCAGCTCTGTGGGAGAAAGGTGAGGTTGTCTGCTCCTATAAAGCCTTAAGATTTGGAAACCCACAGAGGCAATTTTGCCTGACAGGGGTTCTAAAAGTCGAAACCACCTTGCTGACAGTGAGTTTGGTTCGGTTATTTACTTTGAAATGAATGAGGAGGAAGAGGAGGCAGGGGAGCGTATATGGCAATGGGTAAAGTTAGTAAATCCCTGAAATGGGTAAATAGATATTCTTTCTACTGCACACTGCTTTAGGTATGTTAAAAGTTACCATATTTAAAATCATAAACAAGACTAAAAACACTGACAGAGCAGAAAACCTTTGTCAGGTGTCAGACACAAAGATGAATGAGGTGAAGCCCCTGAGTCCCTGGCTCGATGGTCAGAGCTCATTCAAGGAGGGAGGAGGAGAATGCAGGTAATTGCCTGGCCAGAAGGCAAGGACACCAATGCTCTGCTGAGGGCGCCATGGGAAAGCCGCCACAGAGGAAGTGCTGGAGAGCCGAGTTCACCAGGTGGCAGTCCAGGAAAGGACTCAGCAAGTTCCGTGTGACAGGATGTGGAGAAGGGGGTGTTGGGAGGAGGAGGTGAGACACGGCTGGACAGATAGGAGGCAGTGAGATCACGAAGGGCTTATTGTGCAATCGATCCCCGAATGTCACCGTCACCCAGAGAGCCTGTTAAACACAGACGGCTGGGTCCCGCCTCTAGATGTTCAAGTGCAGTTGGTTTGAGACGGGGCCCAAGAATGTGCATTTCTGACACAAGTTTCCAATGTGGTGCTGCTGAAACCAAACCCTGGAGAACTCCTGTGTAGGAAGCTGAACGTAGTGGAGGAAAGGCTGAAGAGCCCAGGCACGAACCCATTCCAGCAGCCAGGAATAAGGACTGGGTAGGAACTGGCTGGGACTGCAGCCTTGCAGTTCTTTATTCTATGGGCCCCAGGGGCCACTGTCTATATTCCCGAAGGGGACAAATGAAGGGTTGACATTGCCCAAATTGATCAGATCTGTTTTCTCTCCTGGGTCTATTTGGACTGTGAATGACGATATACAGAAACTGAAGGTGTCCAGAACAGTCTCTTTTACAACTTCTCTAAAGAAAAACCCTCCAATGATGCTCTCAGGCCCACTGGACTCTTGGTTATTTGCAAGATCCTTCAATTCATTGCGCTCCCAGCCACCCAAGGGTCCTTACACATAGTTTTACCATTCAAGTATGCCAGGCTCCAAGTCTCTAACAACTAGTTTTATTTTATAAAACAGTTTATTGGGGGCTCTGACATTCTTAAAACATTCCATACATCAATTGTATCAAGCATATTTCCACTTGTTGCTATCATTTTCTAAATATTTACTGTCTGTTCAATAGAATCATTCATTTAGAGACAAGATTGTGATCGAATGAGGCAGAGCTGTATGTACTCAGAAAGAGAGCCATGAGCATTTAGGATTAAAAAAATGGTGGAAGGGACTCTGGATATGTATGTGTGCACGTACGCGGCTGCCTATGCACCCAGACAAGCTACGAAGTGACCGTTGTTCTGTGGTGACATCGGAGGGGCTTCTATTCTGAACATCGTTACACTGTGCGAACTTGTCACATGCATAATTATAAAATTAAAATTTATAAAGCCCACTCTGAAGCTCCAAACTCACTGCCATCTAGTCAATGCCGACTCATGGTGACCCTATAGGACAGGGTAGAACTGCCCCCGTGAATTTCCTGAGACTAGCTCTTTATAGGAGTAGCACCGACTGGTTTCAAACTACTGACCTGGTAGTTAGCAGCCCAATGTGTAAGTACTATGCAACCAGAGAAGCCCACATAGACTTAAAAAATAAAAAGGATGCTGAGATAAAGTATTTCCTCTGGAAGATTGGAAAAACCAGAGTGGAACCAACAGCTGGGTCGGTGTTTCCTTTGTATTATTTACCTTTTTGAAGACTTGAATTTGAATTAGTACAGACTTACAAAAAAACTTCAGGAGTAGTACAAATGATGTCTACAAACCACAACATTAGCTTTATCATGCCCCCACCCTCTCCTTCCCTCTGCGTATGCATAAAATACCTAACTGATTCCTTGATCTGTCAGGAGTTAAACTGTAGTCCCAATGACCCTTGGCCACTGCACACTTCGGTTTGATTTCCTTAAAGCAAAACTATCTCTTTGTTCTCCTGACCCAGGACAGATCCTTTCATCTGGAAAACTTCCTCAGTCCTTGACTTTCAACGACCTTGGCATTTTGAAGAGCACAGACTGTATCTTCTGCAGACTGTCCCTCAGGTTGGGCTTATTGGAGTTTTCATTTTGGGAAGGAATATCACAGAGCGATCCTGTGCGCGCTCAGTGTATCACGTGAGGGATATGGTGTCTTTTTTTCCCCCCCATTTCTAGTAGCTTTGATGGCTTGCCAGGTTTCTCTATTACAGTCACCAATTTTCCCTCTTTTTAGTAAGTATCCTTGAAGAGCTTTCCCCTCTCCCCTGTTTATTCGAGCATATTAGTACTGACCCAGATTTTTAAGTTATTCTGTGGCACCTAAGTCATTATTCTGGTTTTTTTGATGTCCAACTTGTCCCAGGTTTGTTCAAACACACAACGTCGCTCACACCTGTCTGTGTATCGCACCTAAAAAAACAAGAGTCCTCCCTGAGAGCTCAAATTACGGTGAGAATCCTGGTTCTCACTAACCATTTACACACGTAGTTTCAAAATTCATAACCAATACCACTATCCCAAAAACCCCATAACTACAAACCCCAAACTGAACTCACTGCCATTGAGTTGATGCCGACTCATAGTGAGCCTACAAAACAGAGAAGAGTTGCCCCGGTGAGTGTCTGAGATGAATCATTTGCGGGAGCGGGGGACAAGTCTTTTCCGGAGACCAGTCCAAGGCGTGACCACCACAGCTGGGTATATATTTGCAGTTTTAGTTGTCTTTAGCCCAAAGGCACATACATTCAGGAATTCTTTAGACTGGTTCTCTCAAGTTCAGGGTGGTTGGGCTATTCATTTAAAAGAGTAAGGGGCTCATTTCTTTCTGTTTCTGCTCAACTTAGAAGTCCCTTCGCAATCCTTGTTGGCATTGTAATATTATTATTTTTTAATCATTTTATTGGGGCTCTTACAGCTCTTATCATAATTCATCCATTGTGCCAAGCTGGCGTTTTATGTTATCTACTTGTCTGTTCATATATTTAAGACTATTCACCATTTTAGAAACATTTGTAAGTTCTCTTACTAGAGTTTTAACAAGGTTCTCCTCAGCTTGCTGTGAATTCTTGGGATAGCAAGCCTTTTACGTGACAGAATATTTAACTTTAAAATTTTTACCTATTTGATGTAATATGTTGAAATGACCATTTAAAACAGGGAGGGGGAAAAAAAGCTAAAATAAACACAACTAGTGGGTTATGCATTGGGCTGCTAACTGCAAGGTCAATAATTCAAACCCACCATTGGCTCTTTGTGGGAAAGATGAGAATTTTCTCCTCCCACAAAAACTGACAGCCTCAGAAACACCCAGGGACAAGTGTACTCTGTCCCCTAGGATCGGTAGGAGTTGGAATGAACTCCCTGGGAGTGTATTTTATTTCGGTTTGCTTAGAAAGCATCAGGCAAATTCTTGGCCTGTGCTGAGAGGGTGGGGTGGGGAGAAAAAAAATGCTGGGTAGTGGTTGATGCCTGACTTTTCTGGTCAGACAGGTCCAGGTCTTTCAAAGCCCCAATTTGAGCAAACACACTTGTTTAAGAACACTTCTCCATCCAGGTGAACCCCATGGCAGAGTAGGTGGCCACTTAGCACTCATTCCTCGTTCAATGGAGCCTCCTCTCCTCTGGGAGGCAGTCAGTTGTTTACTTCTTAAAGAGCAAAGGTCATTTTCTGTTAGGATCTCCTAGTATCTCACACACATCCTATTCCAACTGAGTGGGTCAGAGGAATGAATATGTATTGAACCTGATGAAAGTACCATGAAACAAAGGGGTTCTCTTGTAGAACAAAAAACAGTAAAACCATAGTCATTTCTTAAGCTTCAACTTCATCTTAAGACCCCCACCCCCGGGAGTGATTCCAATACACTCCTTCCTGCCTCTTTCCCCAGGACCAACTCCACCTTGGCTCAAGCTATGTGGGGATCCAGAAGTCCCTGCTCCTCCAAGTGTTTGTGCTAGAGAAGAAAAATGCTCCGTGCTTTGCTTACATTATTGCGATGGATTCACTCTGCCTTTGTTTAAACAGATGAGAAGAATTTGCCGTTAGAAACTATACACAGTACACAATGAAATCTAGGTGTATTCTCTTTTGAATTACTCTACGCAGTTCTTGTTCGTCCATGGGAACCTTCTAATTTTCACATGTGAGGTCAATGAAAACCCCAGCTTGAGTCCGGGAAAGAAACCGAGGGAAAAAGCTTAAGATGAGATCAAATTCTCTAGATTGCTCTCTGATTTGGTAATTTAATCTCAATCCCTGGACCTCATTTTCGCTACTCCTCTCCCCACCAAGCCTGTTCTCATAGTTTCTGATTCTAAACGCAATTCCTCGGAGCAATGGAGTTCTCATGTGCACATGCAGGGGTCCTAGGAAACAAGACCCTAGTACTCCCCACTAAGATTCTTCACGGACCACAGCATGGTGCATGCCTCCCTTTTAGAAACACGGAAACTAAACAATGCTTTTAATTTAGACCATTGTTTTTCCAAGTGGGACTGGACTGGGGTAGAAAGAGATTTTATTCTTAATTATTTGGGCTTAAAAATTTTATTTGGGCTTATCAAGCATGGGGAACTGATAAGGGTAATGAAGTGGCTATAAATCTTTTTCTATTTTAACAGGTTTTATTGGCACTTAATCCACATATCACACAATGGTTCAATCATATCAAGAAGAGTTATATAATCATTACCACATCAATTTTGGAACATTTTCTCTTTTTTTTCCTCCTAGGTTAAATCACTTTTAAAATGAGGTGTGTAATCACCATCAGTTCTAGTGACTGCTCCCTATCCCTCCCACATACATTGTTTGCTCCTCCAACCCCCTCCCCCTCGTGCGCTCCCACACCCCTCACCCCTCTTCTACCTCCCCTACAAACCATAGAAAGTTCTTACTTTCTATGCCGCTACTCCTGTTGTGCTTCCAAAACTGGAAAACCCAACAGAAACAATAAAAAACACGGGGGGAAAGTGGTAAGGATAAAAATAATAATACAGTGAGCAAGACAGAAAAAACCACTGGGAATATTTAAAAGGCCAGGGAAGAAATTATTGTCATGGAACAAGCAAGAAATACACCCAGAAGAATCTCATGGGGCTCTGCCCGCTTACTCGGGCTGGATACTCTGCAGATGGGTTTGGGATTTCCAGTCTCCTCCACAGCCTTCGACAAATGATTGGGTGTCTGCAACTTAGACTCTGACACTTTCCCCTTTCCCATACTTGAATGTTGTTATTGTTGTCTCTGGATCACACAAACTGGAATGCTTCTTCCAGGTGCGTAGTCATTATGCATCGGGCTGCTTACCAGGAGCTCAGGAGTTTGAACCCACCAGCTGCACCACGGCACAAGGATGAGGCTTTCTAGTAACAGGCTCAGAAACCTGTAAGGGGAGTTCTACCCTGGCCGAGACAGCATGGACTCGGTGGCAATGAGTTTTGTTTGGCTACTCCTGCATATACCATGCTTCAGAGGTTTCTAGTCATGCTTATGTAGAATATATGGGCGAGATAATCAGAAGTTGGAGGTAGCTTGAATGTTTGGGGCAAAAGATTTCTTTCACTCAACTATGAAAATGTACCAGTCTGTTCTTGCCAAGTGACTGAATATCAGAGTCTATTTTAGAAGCCAAGTTTCTATTGGACAGATTTAACGAATATTTGTAAGATATTTAATGCTTGTTTCTCCTGCTTGATCTAGATAGTGGTTAAATAATCTGCAGCCTTGGAAATACTGCGGGGCGTCAACCTGTCAGAGATGGGTTGTTTTGGTTTTAATGCTGATTTAACAGAAAAACCGATATTTTCATATAAAGCTATTTAATAAAAGCATTTTATGTTCATTCATATGCCATCAATCCATTCTTCAATTGTGCGATTCTGTGATAATTAATATACTTAAAGTTGTACAACTATTGGCAATAGTTTAACAATATTTTCATCATCCCAGAAGGAATAATAAAGTCTCTCAGCAATAGCAGTCGTGCTCCATTCTTCCTGAGACCCCTGGTCTTTTCAACCATTAATCTATATCAGGGGTCCTCAAACTTATTAAACACGGGCCAGTTCACTGTCCCCCAGACCTGTTGGAGGGTCAGACTATAGTTAAAAAAACACAAAAACTATGAACAAATTCCTATGCACACTGCACATAACTTATTTTGAAGTAAAAAAAAACAAAAGGGGCAAAAACACCCAGCGGGCTGCATAAATGTTCTCAGCGGGCCACATGTGGCCCATGGCCGTAGTTTGAGGATGCCTGATCTATGTAATGAAACAAAAACAAAACAAAAAAACACCCCAAATCCAAACTCACTGCCACCCAGTCAATGCCAACTCAGAGCTTCCCTGTAAGACAGGGCAGAATGGTACCCTTGGAGTTTCCAATATCGTAACTGTTTATGGGAGCCTTGTCTGTCTCCTGCAGAACCGCTACGGGTTTAGATCGCAGCCCAAAGCATAACCACTAGGCCAACTGGACTCCTCTGCATATCACATAAATGGAGTCACAGAATATGTGGTCTTTGGTCACTGGCATCTTCTACCTACAACATTGTCTTTAAAGTTCATCTGTTTCCATGGAGTGGAAGGTGCCCCTGAGTGACCCCCGCTAACTTCCAAAGCGTGTTGGCTGGGTTACATCATGAGTCTCAGTAGTTGGCAGCTATGTGATGATGTGGTGTGATGATCCTGAATGACGTTATCTCATGTGATCAGCCAATCAATGGCACAAGGATTAGCGTGGAATGCTAATCCACCATTATTCAGGTCACAAGTGATGGGATTTCAAGGACGTTCTCCTGGAGAGTGACCTACATCATTTTCCTTCTTCTAAGAGAGACATGGAGGGAGAAATACGCAGACAGAAGGAGACCCTCATTGCCACCAAGAAAGAAGATCCACGAACGGGGTGTCCTTTGGCCCTGAGATTATGTACTTCTCTGAGAAACTCCTAGGCCCCGGGGGAGATGGAGACAAAGACTCTGGGCGATCTCCACGGAATACGGAGCTCATAGATGTTGAAGGAGACAAGCGCCTGCTTGCAGAACCACTAGGGAGGCCTTTCTCAGATCTCACTCTCTGAATTCAGACTATTCTCTGAGAGAATAAATCACCATTTGTTAAAGCCTTCCACTTGTGGTGTTTCTGATATAGTGCACTACGTAGCTAATAACAATCTATCCGCATTTATTGGCTCATTGCCAAATAACAGTCCATTATATGGAGAAACAATTTTGTTTGGCCTTCAATTGATGGGCATTTAAGTTGATTCTACACTTTGGAACCTACTATGAAACATGCTAGGAACACGTGTGTGTACCCACATTACAATTATTTTAGGATGCTAACAAGGAGTGGAATTGTTGGGTAATATGGTAACTCTATGGTTAACGTTTATAAAGAACCTTTCGAAGAACTATCAAACTGCCTGTAAAAGTAGCCATTCCCCTTTACAAAGCAAAGTATCCCCTTTGTCAGTCCCCCCTGTAGTCACACGTGACAGCTATCACCAATGAGATACAAGCTGCTGCATCATGAGCCGTGGTGGCATCGTGGGATACGCATCGGGCTGCTAACAGAAACCATCATCCGCGGTGACGGAGAAAGAGGGGGCTTTACAGTCACAGGGTCACGATGCATCAGACTGACTGCTCGGCAGCAAGTTTGAACGAGAGGGTTGTTATATTTCAAATCATCTGATCAAGAATGTTAAGATTAAAAAAAAAAAGATTATTTAGCCTGTTTTCAAGAGGCATCGACGGTTCTGTGGTAGAATTTCTCTTGTGCAGGTTTGAGTCCCGGCAAAGCAGCTCGGGCACATCCCAGCCATCTCAGCGCAGTGTCACACGACGAGGAAATGGGAAAGCGGGTTGGTGATCTGCTTCTGAGAAGCAGTCCATGAAAACTTCAGGACTTGCAAAGGTCCTTTCTGCGTCTGCAACCTTGGAAAGGGGGCCTGTCACACCACGAACTGCTTCCAAAGAACATTTTGGCGACATGAAGGGGAACTATCCTGGTGGGTACACACTTTCAGCAGTGTATAAACGGACAGAGTGGCATAAATGGATGGCTACCTTTTAGAAGTTAAAAGCAAATCAGAAATACAAACTTCCGTGACATTTGTGATTGATAGATGTGTCATTCCCGTCAGAAACTAGGGGGTAAACATCTACTGAAGTCTCACTGGGTCCCCAATATATTTACAATTCACGTTCCCTTCTATAGGAATTGTTGGAACTCAGCTCTATTAGAGGTGTGTGTGCGTATGAGACAGACAGACACACACACACACAGAGCAAAATATATGCTACTTCCCCCATGAGTTTGTGGAACCACTGTCATGCTCAAGCCTTAAAACAACTCAATGATAAGCCAGTATCAACACTGCCTTCCTATGAGTGGGGTAAACAGGGTCCTTGGTCATTCAGGGACAACATGGAGGAGATGAATTAAAGAAAAAGCTATTCAATACACATATAAATAAAAGCAGTGGAATGGAGGGGGGACGAGGAATCTAAGACATGTGAAATTAATACATACTTTAAAATTTTTTCTCACAACTCAGTGCTGTTTCTTAAAAAAGATCAAATATATTCTACCACTTAAAAGTATATTATTGTGCAGTAAGTGAAAACTTGTGACAGCTACACATTTTCTTAAAACTAAGCTCTTGGTGAGTAAAGATCTCTGATGCTTAGTAGCAGACGTTGAGGTTTAGCTAAGCAAGACAAGAAACTAACAAGAGTTTCGAATACTGAGATTTTGGGAGCTTAGAATCCAGTTGTTTCCAACCACACCACACTACCCCTGGCACTTCCTGCCCCTCTCCTTGGCCTCCTTCTAGGCATTTGGAATGAGGGCGGGTGTTTTATGGCTGTCACAATAACAGAAGACACCACTGGCATTTACTGGACAGGAGTCAAGGATGTTCAGTTCCATACGAAATCAGAATGGTCCCATCCAAAATACCAACAGCTTTCCTAATACAGACAAAGAAATTAGGGCACAGAAAGGTCAAGTAATTCCCCCCAAATTCCCAGTTGCACAGAGTCAAGGCCAAACTTCAGTAAGCACGTGTGCACACTACAGCTCTGTGATGGTCTTTTTTTTTTTTTTTAATAAAACCTACCTTAGTTTCAGATAATAAATAAACTAGTGGTTGTTTAGTTTCCACGGGGCTGAATTTAGCTACCCGTGAGCTCCGAGAGCAAGCGAACAAGCGAGGGGAAGAATCTGCCAGACGTAAACCGTATTTCATACTTTTCCTAAATAAGGGAATTGCTTGCAGAATCCTCGGCACTGTTAATGTAACAGCCCGGGCTGCTGGGTCACTGCCCATTGAGAAACTCTAGCAGACCAATTATGCCTTGTTCTTCTTAATCCAACTACTTCCACATACTTGCCCTGGATTTACCTCAACACAATGTAGCCGACGAGGCAATGGATTCCGTGCCTCCAGTCAAGAGTCATTTGAAAGTTATGTGACCCTTTCCATTGAAAATATTACCTATCATGAAACAGTCAATCCCAAACATTTGTTGTGGGTCTACACACATCCGCTGGACAGAAAGCTTTCAGGTGGAAGCGGCGCTACAGTCTGATATGAGAAGATTTTAATAAAGAAGGGACACTTTCTTGCTCCAGTGCCTCCTAATAAGCAAGAGGATTCCAGATAGCTTTATCTGTATATTCTTGATTTAAATCCCTTAATTAAAAAAGAAAGTCTGCAACATGCCCCCCTCCCCAAACCAAATGATCCATAACACACAAAGAAATTCTAGCCTGCATGGATGGTTTTAGTGAAAGAAAGGACTATGTTACGTGATTCGCCTAAAAAAAGTCGAGACGTCTATCCTCAACTAGAAGCCCCGTTTTTTTCTCTTCCAATAAAGTTATGTTCCACCCCCCAATTTTGTCAAACCAACGTATAGAATCTGCACGACACAGAAACTCAACCTCAGCCCCTGGCTAGCCCCCAGGGGTCTGACATAAGATTTTAATAATATTTCTTCGTGACTAGACCACTTATTAAAATAGCTCTTATCCTTAGTTTCACTTAGGTGTGTGAACTAACTATAGCACTCAATCCCAGACTCTCAGCACTGAGCCGGAGTCCTACAAACGAGTAGGTGAAACCTACACATGAGTTAGGATAAGAATTTGTTTGCCTTCAAAATAATATGAGGAAAATTTCCTTTCTGCCCTCTAAACCCAGAAGAAAAGGGCCTTGGTGACGCCGTGCTTGATACAAAAAACCAGTCGATCCAAAAAGATGCCAGCCATTCCTGTAGCCGTTAGAGGTGTTGATTGCTGACCTTGTGATGAGCAGACCAGAGTGGCCCGCTCCGCCACCAGCGCTCGTCTGGGAAACTCACAGCCTTGGAAACCCAATGGGCTGCATTCTCCAATCAATAATCAACAACAACAACCACACACACACACACACACACACACACACACACACACACACACACACACACGGCACAGAAAAGGAACTAGGTGAAGGAGGTCTTCATGTATCTTTTCCAACTTCCTGGCTCAGCAGCAAGTCAGAGAGCAGGTTCATGGGGCACCCAAACTACCATCAATTAACAAGACACTCAACAGACAGCCAAGCAGTGAGGAATAGTCAAATGACAGGCTTTTTTGTTAAATGCTGTCCTGTCAGTTCTGACGCATATATGACTCTAGATAGAACAGAAGAAAACACAGCCCACTCCTGCACCTTCGGTAAGAGGCTTAAAAATGCAGAACGTAAGGGTGTGGGCTTTAAGGCTGCCTGCCTGGGTTCAAATATAAACCACTTGCACTATGTGAATCTTAGATCTGCTGCTCCTCAGTCTCCTGGACGATGAACCGGGAAGCAGACTACAGACTGAATCGATTGGGCGGAAACAGTGGGATACCTGAGCCATCCAATTTGGTTCTAGAATTCTGTTAGTCTCCGTGATTTCATTTCCTGTTTCTGCTGGTTCACACAGCCTGAGTGGCTCTTGGGAGACTGGCTGGGAATCGCGTAGTCTGTAGAAGACTCTGGTAGATGGGCTTTCGATCTATTTGGGTCTCCATCTGACTTGGCCATTCACCCCAATTAATGTTCATCCTTTCTTTCTACCAAAAAGCCCACTGACTTTATATTTAGCCAGCCACCTCTAAGTCCATAACCATGCCCTAGGAAAATCTGCTTTGTATAGCACTATAAAGCCATGACAGGGCCTTTGAAGAAGCCATAAACACAGTCCTTAACATGTCAGCAAAACCAGAGCCATGCAGAGTTGACTTTCTAAGGGGCTGAGAGGGCACGGTTGTTTGAACTTCTGCCACTGGTGTCCTCGACTATCCTGAAAAGGATGATTGAAAGACCTGGGCCCTGCCCATGGTAGGTAGGGGCTGTCTCCATGCCACGCAGAGAGGTGTATTTTACAATGACATGTTGAAATCGAGAATGCTGCACAGGAAGAAGCACAGGCCGGAGTGCAGATGATGCTCTTTGACTCAGGAATTGTGACACCAACCGGCTTTCCCTCCCTTTGGAGTGTTATGAAAGTAAACAGAGCTCAAGTGCTCTGCTGGGGACCCAGACCACAAATGCCAACAAAGGTTGGTGCTGCCAGCAAGTCCTTTCCTTGGCCCCTCTCTCAAGTGGCTCAGCATTAAGACAGTGGCTGTACCCATCAGTGCCCCCTCCTCCTCTTTAAAGGAGAAAAAAGATAACAGCAGCTACCTGCTAAATTAAGGCAGCCAAACAAATGGACACGTGAGCTTAAAAGCAATTAGATCCTAGGAAGCAGTTTTTACTTTTTCAAGTTTTTGAAGTGGGGAAGAAAGATCTTGGGTGGATATGGGCTAAGTCTACAAACGTTTTGATGGTTCACACCTGCTTAATTCGGGCTTGAGGCTTTCCAGCCTGCTGTCTGTCCCTGGAGCACAGACCAGGGGAGCTCAGAATATTGATGGCTGCTGCCGCCACTTAGGAAACCAGCAAGTCTCCCTGCACTTGTTGGAAGCCTTACAGAGGTCAGGGCAAAAAATGCAGAGATTAAAGTGATAGCCTAAAGACATTTCAGTGCACACCATACTCCCTCACGGTACTTGTTCTTTGAGTTACACAGTGTGTCTCTGTAAAGCTCCGGTTATAGGCGTCTATCAGTGGGGTTTGTATGCAGGGGGAAAGACAACAAACAATAAAATGAATGAACAAAAGAAATCACAATCCTATAATTAGCCAGCGCCTTCACTGCTCAATCCTTTTAGCAAAGATGTGTCTGATGAAATCTACCTGATAAAACGCGCAGGTGCTGATGTGCAAACAGTGTAAATCACAACTACAAAATTAAAAAACAACTTAAAATCTCTTTCCCAGGGGTGGCAGATGAAGAGCATTACTTTCGTTCAGAACAGACACAAGTATGTTCATGCAGCTTGTGTAAAGTACTAAATCTAGGATCTAATTGGGAAGGGATGAGTCGCTTCTTTTCTTTTTAGTTTTATTGGCACATATATATATATTTCATGCATCATACAATTTAGTCATCCAGTCACACTAAGGAGTTGTGTAATCATCACCACAATCAATTTCAGAACATTTTCTTCTTTCCCCCACTCATTGTTATTTGTCCTCCTTTTCCCCCAACCTCCCCTGCCGTGCCCCAGGTAATTATTAATCCAGTTACTGTCTTTAGAGAAGGCATTTCTTTCTCCTGGAGTTCACGTACAGAAAATCATGCAAAACACAAACGGAAGGCAAACATCAAAAACACCAACCATGACACACAAAAAAGCAGGAAATATTAACCACTGAATATTATCCACTGAAAGGGATATCAAATGATAAGATACCACATTTTAACCTAACTAGCAACTGCCATAAGGGAGCCTGGGTGGTTAAGCTTTGGGCTGCAATCCGAACAGTCCCTAGTTTGAAAAGACAGGGTTTTCGACTCCAGTTAGTGTTGGAAACTCACAGGGGCAGTTCTATCCTGCCAGGAGTCTGCATCGACTCGTTGGCAGTGAGAACATCTGACATAACTGGATTTACAGTGCTCTCTGACAAGGATATTGACATCCATGGCCAGAGGGGATTCACTTGAGGCTTAATCTCTGTGGGGACCCTGGATTTGGGGCTTAGCCCCAGTGGATTTTGGTCATAGCCCCAAATGGTTTTGGGCTTCTGTTGTCTGCTATAGCCACCTTTTAACTGGGTGATCATTTGGATTTGAATTTTATTATTTATAATCCTTGGATCACAGACTAGTGTGGACTTAGTTGACACCTAACTCAGATGATTGATTGTCTTAAGACAAGCTTTTAAGACCTCAGATGCTGTTCTATCTGACAGCCAAGCACCATCTGGTTTCTTCCCCAAACTTTGCTATAGCACCCACATCTTGGGTTACCTCTCTAAGAGTGCATGTAAAGGATGAGTTTCTAAAGTTTTATTCCTTACATGGACAATAGGTCATTCATAGATAACAATACAAGCCTACTAAAGATCAGAAAAAGCAAATTCACTGGTGCTTAGGCAAGCATTTCTGGCTTTCAAGAGAAAAATAATTATACATTGGCCCACCAGTGCATTCAACATTTAAAATGCCAGGGTTATGGTGACATAAAAGAGTTTCAGATATGTGTGTAGCAGTGTGCAAACACACAAATGATAGCACTTTATGGTAAGTGGAATGATTAACAATGTGCAGTGTAAACAGTCTCAGAATGATTAAAATCTAGAGCAGTGGTTCTCAACCTTCCCAATGCCACAACCCTTTCATACAGTTCCTCATGTTGTGGTGACCCCCCCCCAACCATAGAATTGTTTTCATTGCTACTTCATAACTATAATTTTGCTACTGTTATGAATTGGGCAACGTTTGTAAAAGGGTCATTCGACCCCCAAAGGGGTCGCGATCCACATGCTGAGAACCACTGTTCTAGAGTGCCTGTGCCATCCCAAAAGGCACAGGGATAAGTCCCACTTGCAAGGTGGGCAGGTCTAAGAGTACATTTAATACACTCAGCTCCATCTGAATCATCTGAGTAGCCCCGTAACTGTTTAGGCTTTACCTATTATCCTACAAAGTTTACTTTGGTATTTTATTAGCAGCCGGAGGAGAAGAAAAAATGAGGCTGGGGGAGGAGAGGAAAACCATTCCGATAGAAACACACACTGCAATGGAACGAAGTACATTAGCCTGCAAACTTCTCAAAACCCTTCGGAAAGGATTTCATGCCTTTAAAGAGCCCACAAAGGGCCTAGCAGGCGTCTGGGGCTATTTCTCCAGCCTGTTTCTGCTTTCCAATTATTCAGCACAGAAGCCCCTTCCCCAGGCCCTGAGCTGGGGCCCAGGAGGCTGCCCACACTGTGTGGGCATGGCCACGTTTGGTTAGCCTCAATGAAGTAAACTATGGTAAGGTAGCAGAAAAGCCTCGCATCTGGGTTACGGGTATTCAAGAAGCACGAGATAATAATGAAAGTATTACAGACAGGGGAAGAAATTTTAAAAAACAAGACAAAACAACCCTCCCTGCCATTGCGTCTACTCTGAGTATGGCAGCCTCAAAGGGCAGGGTAGAACCCCCTTGCTGGTTTTCAAGACTGTAACTCTTTACCTGTCTAGAAAAACCTCATGTTTCCCCCAGGGGGCGATTGGTGGTTTCAAACTGCTCACCACATGCTTACCAGCCCGATTTGTATCCCACTACACACCATCAGGGCCCAGCTTCTTAAAAATGTTAAATATTTTTGGAAAGTCATGGCCTTTTATCTTCAAAATTACCAGTTACTACTGAGGAAATTCAAACATTCTGAGGATGAAATGTGTAACTTTACTGGTCTTCAAAGTCATTTATATGCCACAATGCATAAATTAGTGCAAGGGGTGGAAGTTCTGCCCTCTAATAAATGCAGTGAAAACAGGAAAATACGAACATAGAAAACTATTTTCCACTTAAACACAGATCATTGTTATACAGGTTGTTGTTGTTTTTCTTCTTAAACTCTAGCGCAGACCCCAAATGGTTTGCAAGTACTGCCAATCAGAATGTTGGGATTTAGGCACGAGTTGGCTGAAAAGAATGTAAACGGTGAAGTCCAAACTTCGGAAGTCTGCTGCAAAGTGCTTCCTGCACAGGGAGTGAATCAGAATGCTCACCTCTGAGCCGGTGAAGGCAGCGCTGGCTCCTCACCCTGCCTCGGCATCGCCCTCGGCATCTTCCTCGGCTGGGCGGAATCTCTCCCTTCCCATGAAAAGGCTTGTTTCCGCAATAAGCTCCAGGACAGGAAAATCACTGGTGCTTGATACAACATTTTGTATTGAGTGGAGGCAGGTGCCTTTGTTTTGAAATACACAATCCACTGACATGGGCCAGAAATGAAGAAAGCCTGTACAATTAGTGGGACCGTCCACGAGGGACGTGAGAAGCTTTGTTTGGTAAACTCCCTCACTGCCTTTGAGTCAGTTTTGAAGTCATAGCGCCGCCCCAGGACTGGGTAGAACTGGCCCAGTGGGTTTCCGAGGTTGCAAATCTTTACGGAGCAGAAAACCATCTCTTTCCGCCTCAGGACGGCGGATGGGTTCAAACGGGTGCGCCTGTGGATACCCGACCAATGCCGAGCCCCTGCCAACACCGCCAGGGCTCCAGCCCGATTCGCTCTGCATGTGTGCGCTTAACGAGGGCGAATATTGACAGAAAGATGCTCTCATCTCCTGCTAGCCTCAATTTGGAGATTAAACAACTTTGGCCATGTGTGAACGCCCTAACCTTTATGCTAAGCACAAATACATCATATATCACATATGCAATGAATTAAATTTCTTCTTAAGGAATTTGGTCAACACGCCTACACTGACAAACACTCCATTAGGTTTTGGAAAAGCAACTTCTTCCTTCTGAGGAACCCCTAAGCCTAAAACATTCTGTTACTCACTCATTGAGCATTCTGAGATGTGCCAGCTGCCAGCCAGGCTCTCTTACACACCTCATTGCTCCCCCCAACTCCCCCATGAGATGCATCCCTGACTGTAAACTGGGGGAACAACATTTCTGCCTTCCATTGAATGTTCTATGATGCTCAAAATCATTACAGGTCTCTTCTTCAAGAAAATCCCCAAATCCATAAGAAATGGTTCCGATACATTGCACGGATTCTACTTTTTTTTCGAGTTTTAAATTATGTATGGAAACAACCCTTTTATACTTTGTCAACTGTTAAGTTTGAGAATTCAGTATGAATCCCTTTACTTCTAAACTTATTGTTAATTCTCCTGAGACATTTCTACGTGTGTACTCGCTCAAATACTTCGGATTGATTTTCTAAAAGCAAATACAGAACAGAGTGGATTGAAATAATTTAAAATACAAAGGAAACATTGGTCATTAGTTTCCGTTAGGAATTTTCTAACCAAGAGCACTTTCTGAAGAAACTACTTTATCTTTTGATTTTGAAGTGTTATCTTAAAAACTAATATGCCCATAATGGCTAAGTAAACTCTTACCTTCCTTTAAGCAATGCACAAGTTATTCAAAATAACTAATTTTATAAAAGGTTCTAAATTAAATGAAAAAATACATATTTAGAAAGGAATTTGTATTCTTAAACATGTACTTCATGATGACTTTTCTATGAATATCAGTTTTTTCTTTAGTTAACAGATCTTAATTTTATTAAGAGTCTAGATGACTCCAATATACAGCTTTCATCTTCATTCTACTTGGCTTGGGTCTTGTTCTTGCAATTTTTAAAAAGTTTTATTGGCATAGAATTCACTTATCACACAATTTAATAGTTCAATCATGTTAAGAAGAGTTCTACAATCATCACTACAATCAATTATCATATTTTCCTTTTTCTTGTATTCACGATTATTAGTTCCCCCAAATCCCCCAATCTCTTCTGCCATACTACCAAGAAACCATTTATCCAGTTCAGTCTCTGTAAGACTTATCTGTCCTGGATTTCATATCCAGAAAAACACACAAAACAACAACAAAGCTAACAGTAACCCACCGAAACAGTGAAAAACCTGCATTGAAAAGAAAGTAGGAATTATTAAAAAGAGATCAAATTACAAGGTGTTATGTCTTGCTCCTCTAATTAAAATACAATTTTAATATTTCTAATTTGCTAGATGTTTTCCGCATAGCCCAGATACATTCACTTACTTAATTCTCTTTATTTACAAAGAAAATCGATGATTCATGGTTCTTTTAATTAAAACCCCTTCTTTAAAAAGTTTCTGTGCAATATTTATTAAATCTATCAATAGAAGTGGCAAGAGAAGGCATGCCATTGAGTATAAAGGAAGAAAACACTTCACAATGTACCCTTACAAGGAAATAAGAGGACGACTGACAAATGTCCTGTCAAAACCGCCCACGATACTTAGGGGTTAAGTCCGCCCCACCCACCTCCACCTAAGGTTTGAAAAGCTTCTGAAGCATTCAGAGAGAGGCAAAGGGTTCTGTTAGGTGGTCTCAAAGTTCAAGTCCACAGAGAGGATCAGAAACATTGGTCAGCGTGCGGGGGTGAGCACTGTAGCCTCTAGCCATCTGGGGCTATGTGCGTGCACGCACTAGGAAGCAAAAGAGCGCAGAAAGACAGTGATTTAAGGTGCCACTGGCACCACACAGCACAGCCACCAGTCACGGGGAAAAAGCTGAGACTCCGAAGCTCTCAAAGTGGCCTGACTTCTTAGCAAAATAAATCCTAGAGAAGAGCCTACTCGCTGCACGTTGTGTTCCACAGAAACTGACTGTATTTTCAACTTGCATTTTATGATGAAGGTAAATGACATTTTCTGCATTTTTGCAACGGTCCTAAGGGCGGGGCCAGCACAGCTGGCATGGTCAGAAGGCCGTTGGAAAAGCTGGGAGACCAGGTAGAAGAAGGCTTCTACTTCCCTAACTGCCACCGAGCCCGCGCTTCCCGCCCGCGCGGGTTTCTAAGGCTGCACTTTTCAGGGGAGCAGGATGCCTCATCTTCCTGCCACATGGTGGTTTCGAACTGAAGACCTTGTGATTAGTAGCCCATCATGTAGCCTGCTCTGCCATCCAGGGCTCCTTGCAGGTTTGCTTAGGCCTACAAAGCAGATGAAACCTTTTCTTTGACAAAATTGCCTGGGTGAACTTGAAACATACATGGAAAACGTCAATGGACAGATCATGGAATTTTCCCACAAATGCTGCGAAGCCCCCTCGTATTTGCCTGGTTATTTTGTTAGCACCAGTAGTTCTTCCTGTCGACTTCCCTGGAATAAGGATGATATTAACATTTTCCTTCCACAAACTTCCTTAGGACTTTTTTTTTTTAAACGAGGGTTATATTGTCCAGTTTCCTGTGTGAACATTTAAAGAGATTTAAATAATTTGCTTTCTTTAGACAAAGCAACAATTGGAACTGTCACAAACTCCTCATGCTCACAGAAAAAGCATCCTTTTTTAAAGGGGAAGTGTTATATCACACGCTGCACAGACCCAAGGAACATCAAAACGCGCAGGGTCGTTTTAAAAGCCCAGCAAAAAGAACGTCTGGATTCTTTCTCTACGGACACATTGAACATTTGCTAAATCAGTGCTTTTTTACAACATATATTTGAGGCATGAGTCACTTTTAATGTTATGTCCCCGACGCAGAGCCTATTTCAGATTTCCTTAGGGGGACAACGGAGTTGGCGAGTCTGATAAGCCCCAGGGTGACTACCGTCATTGAGAAAAACAGCTGGGGTCCACCGGCCCCTGCATCAGGGTGCTTCCACGTTGGCACAGGTCTCGTCCCCAGCCCAGTGACGTCAAGTGACAGCTTTTAAACCCGGCGAGTCCAGAGTAACCAGTTCTAAACAGATTCTAACAGATAAACACGCGATCAGGCTCATGATCTCATCTGGCAGCCTTGCACATTTCCCGTCGAAAAGTCCCAGCTGGGACCATGCTAACAGAGCCTCCACAGCCAGTCTGAGCAGCCGGCCCAGAGAAACGTAGGGAGAAATGTAAAAACGGAGAAGCAACACACTGACACCGTGCCTGGTGAGGGGGCCTGAGAGAGGCCATGTGGACTCCGGTGTCTGTGAAGTTTTGTTTAGAGGAAATCGTTCATCTAGCCCACGAGCTGTAGAAACATAAGGATCTCACTGTGGGACTTGCCGACTGTCAGGGACACGCACGATGAGGGAAAACAGACTGTTCCTCCAGACTGCTGTCTCGGCAAACCCAAAATGTCTCGTGGGCCGAGGTGTCCGCGCAACTGGGCGCGTGTGCACTTCCGGCTGCCTTTGACAAAACACACGCACATGCCGTGCATTTGCCAAGGCTTTGCTCGGTTATTTCCTTTGGAAATTTTGGAATAAATAATACCCCCATTTCACAAATGAGGAACTTTAGATGCAGGAGAACAAGGGAATTACATGCAGCTGTTCTAAGTGCTGCACTGCTAACCACAGGACCCGAAGTTCAAACCCACCAACTGCTTCACAGGAGAAAGTGGTGGAGAGAGAATTGGAAACAGACTCCATGGCAGTAGGTGGAGTTTTTTATTGGCTGTTCAGAAATTCAGTAATTCAAGAACTCAAGCTTTTAAAAAATAAGTAGACACGCCTCCCCATCAAAAATGATGAACAACGATGGGATCAGTGTGACAGAAACATCACATTCAAATGGAACTCTGATGGCACAGTGGTTGAACGCTCAGGGGATCGTCGGGAGTTCAAATCCAACCGGTTCTCCGGGAGATAAAGACAAGCTACTGGCTGTCACAGGATGATGAAAGCCACAGAGACTCGATGGGACAGTTCTACTCAGTCCTATAAAGTAGCTGAGTCAGAATTGACTCGACAGGAAGGAGTTCTTTGGTTGTTGTTCAAGTTACTTGGATGCCACTATAATTTGTAGAACAAGAAATTTAAAATCCGCTAATTATATAAAGTGTTTTTTCCAACAAGGTACACTTACAAGTCGTTTCAAGATGCTTTCTTACTAGTTTCAAATTACTGAACATGCTTTTAATACCACAAATGTTTTTGAATTATTCTATAACTTCAATGATTAAGTAGCAATTTGATACTCTAAAATCTTAGCTCCATTTCCTATTAGAACTCTCATATGAAATAAAACGGTCACCTTTCGTTCCTCAGAAAAGCAAAACTGCTTCTCATTTCTTCATTTTAAAATCTATTTAGAGCTAGAGAAAACATTTCTTCACCCCTATGCTGTTGTATATAAAGAAAAACAAAATACGTCCTATGAAATGAGTCATCCAAGGATGGGTTTTCCTCCATCTGTGATTCATTAACAGGTGAAGCAGACAGTTTAAGGGGCAGACACTTACATTAATTAGAACTGTCATCACAGGAAGAACTGTGACTGCTACCTGGTGAAGGAAAACAACATTTGAAACCACGTGGAATGCCAAAAGAAATCACTGGGCAGAGAAAACAGCTCCGATTTGTGAACGATGATGAGACATCTGTAGAGAATCTATTATTCCAATCAGTCAAAAAGTACTAATTAAGAACCCACAGATTTGGGGGATGGATTGAGAGGAAGAAGCAGAGTAAAAAGAAAACATAAACCTATCCAATTTTAATGTAGGCACGAATCTATGATTAGCAGAGTGCATGCTAGCCCGGATATCACCCAACGTTTGCTAGCGGGTTTGAACTGCTAATCTTGCCGTTAGCAGCCCAAGCCGCTTCACGAGCTGGCCTGGCGCGTGGACACAGTGGCTGCAGCAACTGGCTCAAGCACAGGAACAATTGCGACGATGGGGCAAGAGTGGATACGTTTCACTGTTCTGCACACTCTCCTCCTCCTCCCCACACACCACACGGGCCATTCGGCCCGCACTTCTTCCAAGAAAGGCTTGTTTGTCCCTTCACGCATTTCAAAATTCCAAATGCTTCCAAACAGAGAAACTGAAAAGCACCCATTTGTTCCCATTGCTCCCTACTCCAAGGGTTCAGCACACGAGTGATTAAAAATACCATTGGCGTGGGTCAAGCACAATACCCTCAAAGCGACATTCCTGTGCTTTAACATAAAAAGAATATTCCAGGCCGCAGATTGGCCCATTGCAATATGTCCTCGAATTTCCCAAATTATGGGTGTTGATTATAGGTTAAAAAAGGGAAACAAATTCAGCCTTTTCTCCACTTATCAAAATGTTCCTCCCTGTGAGTTGGGCTTTTTTCAGAACGGTAAAGCTTACCGAAGGCTCTCATCTTCATCTTCTCAATATTTAGTCTGCTTCAGAAAGGGCTTCCAGTGCTTTGTACTCGAAACAAGCAAGGTCGTGTCACCTACATATCCAAGGTCCTTAAACTCTTCTTCCAATCCTGATGCCCCTTCTTCTTCATATAATCCAGCTTTTCAGATTCTTTGCTCAGTCTAGGTGGAAGTAAGTGTGCTGAAAGGGCATGACGCTGACGTACATCTTCCTGATTTTAAATCACCCAACCCCCGTTCTGTCCAAACGACTCCCGGACCTGTGGATAACCACGTGTCGATCAGTGCGGACACACTGGTCTGTAAGAGCACAGCACATTGCTTGACAATTACCACGAGAGAAAACACAGCTAATATATTCCTGGTACTAGCCAAGATCCACCTGACATCATCAATGATACCCTGCTTCCTCTTCTGAATGCAGTTTGATTTCCGACAGTGCTGGACGGTTACAGCCATTTTTGACTGCACGTGACCCTGTTCAATAATCCCTATGTTCTGTTGGGTCACCTTTCTTTTCAAAGGGCAGAAATATGGGCCTCTTCCAGTTGGTTGGTCATCGTAGACATATCTTGGTACCAGGGATTTCCCACAACGCTCTCAGTGCAACTTGGACATAATCTGACTCATAGCCACTCTCTTGGGCAGGGAAGAATTACCTCTTTGGATTTTTTCCAAGACTAACTTTTCAGGAGAGTAGAAAGCCTCCTCTTTTTCCTGCCGAGTGGCTGGTGGTTTTGAAGCACTGACATTGCGGTCAGCAGTCAAACACATAACCTACTATGACACCAGGGTACCTTCCTACTTCCTGATGTGGTTGTTAATAGTTGTAATGGACCATGTTTAACTATATGAGACTTCTGACACAATAATTTATAATAATAGCTAACAGACCATAGAAGCACAATGAGTAAGTGCTAGGAGGGCTGCTAACCAAGAGTTCAGGCGATCAAGCCCACCAACGGCTTGATGGGACAAAAATTCTGACAAGCTACTTGTAGAAATAGTAGAGTTTGAGGCAGTTTCATGCTCTTGGCTCAGTGGGCTAAGTGTTGAGTTGCTGATGAAAGAGAAGTAGTTGATTGAAAGCCACCAGCTGCCTCAAGGAAGCACAAGAAGATTCTGGTTCACAGTCTTGGAAACTCTCTGGGGAACCATCTAGTCTGCTCCAAGTGAGCAGAAGGCTGAAAGGACTCAAAGGCAGACGTTTCTTTTTGTTTGTATTTGTAATGGGGGTCACTAAGAGTTAGAATCAACGCCATGGTATACAAGATGCTACCGAACAACAACTATTTAAATAGGGAACATCAAAACAGAGCACTGGGTAGCAAACAGATAAAAACAGATACGTATACGCACTCAAGAAACCACATCCTTCATATGTGTCAGTGAAAAAGAGGAAGACCCGCAGGGAGACAGACCGACACAGGACCAGGCACTGTTGCATTCTGCTACAAACAGGGTGATGACGACTGGGAACGAGTGTGCTGGGAATATGCCGAGATGTGTTACCCCACAACTCCTCAGCACCCTCACTGATCAGTAGACCTGACCTGTATCTTGTCCTGATCCCGCACCCCCAAATTTTGACAAATCGGAATTTATTTACATTCCCCAATTACAAACAAAAATTTTAAACAATTTGATTCTGTGGACTATATGCTTGCACTCCTATTAGTGTGAAATGGAGGTTTGCTAGTACAGCAATTTCAAAGGTGCACGAAGAACAGAAGCGAGCCTACATGTTTGGCTGTCAAGGTGAGGAGTGGATGGGGTCTGCAATGATGTGCATTGCAGAGTGTAGGGTTGATGGTCTAAAATCGAATTGCCTCCATAAAAACCATTTATTAAAAATAAATTACTATTTCTTATTATTATAGTTTAGTTTCTGGTTGTTTCAGTTCCTGGTAGAAGTAAACAAATCTTTTCCCTGAATGACTGATTCTTTAATTCCACTGACTTTCTTTTATTGTTAAAGTTCATTGCATTCAGCCTTAAAAAAATTTTTTTGAGAAAACACACTCAAACCAAATTAACTAGTAACCCTGAACTCTTATTAGAGGGTTACTCAAAATAGTCAAGATGCAGAATTTTTATGGCAAAATCTCCCAATCTGGCCAAAAATAATCTTGAAAGAGCCTTTCCTTTGTTATTCCTGGCTCCTCTAATCCACACGATTACAAAACCCAACCATTCCTCACCTTGACAGCAAAGCATCGGCTTATCTTTCGTTTTTCCCACACATTTGAAATCTCTAGGCCAGCACCGCTCCACTTGGACACTAATGGAAGTGGGAGCAGATAACCCAGGGAATCAGATTGTTTTAAAAATGGTTTGTAATGTTGAAATGTAAGAAATTATAGGGATATTGAGCTTTAGCCTTATTTAATTAAAAAAATATTGATTTCTAAAAACTTAAAAAGAAACAACAAAAAGCAAACAAAAATAAAATGCAGGGCAGGTATAATGGTATAGGGTCCAACTCTTATCAATGTTTCTCTCTTAGGGATCTTACCCTTCATTGAAGTCAACACCTGCTAATCTTCACCTTCCCACTTCTGGCCCCATCCCTTGGGAACCTACAGCGTTAGTTCCTTTTATTATCTAAGTCTTTGTATTTTTTAAAAAAAAACCCTTAGTCAAGCTCTCCTACAGTATTTGCCCTTTTGTGATTGACCAGCTTCACTCAGCATAATGTTCGCTGGGTCCACTCAGCTTGAGGGCTTCCTGGGCTCATCGCTGGTTTTAGTGAGGCGTAGTATACCACTGTGCGTATGCACTCAAGTTTCTGTAACCATTTTCTACGGATGGGTTTTTGGAATGTTTCCAATGTCTTGTTATTGTGAACATTGGGTGGCCCGAACACCAGAGTGCTTATGTCTGTCTGTGATGGGGCTCTTCCTTCTTTATGGTATATAACCCAGAAGAGAGATTGCTGGCCTGTATGGACTTTCTATTCCCATTTGCTTGGGGAAGGGCTATGCTGATTTTCACAATGGTTGTCCAGGATGTTCACAGCCCCACCCTCCCAACGTCGTTGTTCTCTAGGTTTGTTGTTGGGTTGTCACTCTCAGTATAAGGTGACAGCTATCATCCTTTTCTCCTGGATGACTGTCTGTTAGCCATCTGGAAGTCTGGTGTGAGGGAAACTTCTTTCTTTAAATGAATTGAAGAAGGGAAGCCTGCACGAAGGATGAGAGGAGGGCATTTATAATGGAATGACCATCAGATTTCTACCTCAGTTAGAAAAGACATCCTGGCAAGAGGATATCTACCATGTTGGATCATGTAAAAGGTCAGCTTCTTCATGATTAAACACTGAAAGACCCACTTGCTCTCTAGAAGAAACTACTCAGTGGTCACCTACTAAGCTTGGTAATGGCTACCTGTCATGAATTAACAATACCACCGGGAAAATTCGGCAAAATCCCGCGGACAAGCAAAGCACACGAGGTTCTGTCAAAGTGCACAGAGAGCTACAGGAAAGTTGCTTTCTTTCTACTTACAGCTCTCACCCACACTTGCTGAATAACATGCCTCCCTGCTCTGCTTTTCAGGTCCTCTACATATAAAATTAGGAAAAGATCCCTACTGCATGTTTATACACATCCACACCCCTCACATATATAATTAGAAATGCCACTGAATATACAGGATTGGCTGGTGGTTTTGAACTGCTGACCTTGTGGTTAGCAGTGCAACTTGCAGCTCCCTAAGTCACTGGGGTGAAGCAAAAAAGGCCAATGCGTTCAGTTCTGCTCTTTGTTTGGGGCGGCGGAGCGGGAATATTGGATATCTATGTCCATATACACAATGGAAGTTGTACGCTACATCTTCTCCCCTGGAGTGGCTCATAGGTTTGAATCGCCAACCTTGTGCTTAGTGGACAAATGCTTTAACCAGTGCTCCTACATCACTACTGTCAGACCCACCCAAACTGACTGGTTGGGCTTGAGGGCCTGTCCAGGTTATTAAGACATGACCAATAATGAGGGGGCAGGATTCCACTAAAGGCAGGCTCATGGCCAGTGAAAAGAGAGAGTTGAGATTAAGGAGACCCCCTCTGTGGTAGTTATATAATCTGGTGTCAATTTGGGACTTAAGAGGATTAAGAGTGATAAGGTAGAATCTAGTCTGTCATTCAGGTCATAGCAAATGCGGCCTCTGTGTGGACATGGCCTTCCCCTGAGAATTCTGGGATCTGTTGGATTTCCTCCTTGGAGTTGGGAGACACTTTCTCTCTGGTTACTTCCTTGGAGACTCTCTCTGGTCACTCCCTGAGAGACACTCTACTGACAAGACACATGGCACTACGCTCTGGGTGCTGGAGAAGTCTATGTGAACCTACCATGATACAACTAGACCTCTGGAGATGGAGAAGCCATCTAGAGACCCCTGCCAGTGCTGAGATGCTTATAACACCACTGGATCTACAAGTCTTCCAACCCACTGGCTTGTGATCCTCCTGTATTCGGCATCATTGAATGTATTTCATGAATCTCAAGAGGACTTTATAGACTGGTATCAGACATATGGGCTAATATTGGACTTAATGGACTTGATCTAGACTGGGTTGGGACATTTTCTCAATATTTAATTGCTCTTATATATACACCTCTTTCTTATATACAAGAGTGTCTATGAATTTGTTTCTCTAGTCTACCATGACTAACACACCCTCAAACCAGACCTGAAGGGTAGAAAGCGATGATGTGGGAACCAGCTGGTGTAGGGGCAAACACCTAGTCACCCTTTCACTACAATATGATTCATTAATTACAATGAGGACCCTTGGGCACCAGAAAAAAATTATGTTTGCTATATATGTTACAAGCAATCATGGGAAACACGGTAAATTTATTATAGAATAAACTTCAGTTATGGTGCATGTGTGTATTGGGGTGGGGGTTGGGGGTTAGATCAAGCAAGCCAGGAATGCTGCCTTCTTCAGATGAAGTCACTATAAAGGTCACAGTCATGCAGACAGTGGGTTGGTGACATCTTTGTACATACAAGAGAGAACATAAGGCCGGGCCAGCAGGCTCTGGGAACCAGCCTCGTCCTCCGTGGCCAAAGGTGAAGGCTCCTTTGTGAGAACAAGTGGAAAGCACGTGGTGAAAGCTTCAGGTCACCTAAGTCTGAGGAACCAAGAATCCCCCCAGCTAGCTAGAATCAAAGAAAATTCTGCCCACTCAGAAATTATAGTTTTTGTTTTGTTTTTTAAATAAAAAAATTGGTTATACTGAGAAAACTCTAATGGGTTTAACGCAAAAGTCACAATCCAATTTCTATGTCAAAACATTCAATTACACAGTATGTACCACTGGTGCTTAAAAAAACTACTGGTTTGCCCCTGTGTGAGAGGGGCAGGGTTTTTTTTTTTCTCACCAGAGGTCATTTATCTAAATTCAGAAAAACTGAGCTCTTTAGAGCATCTTGACCCCTAGGGTATTCCTAGGCATTTTTCCTTAATAGCCTACAATAAGCATCACACACACACACACACACACACATATGTATATATATATCTATATATCCTGAGATTGTGAATATTTCTTTTTCTGCAAGACCAAGATCCTTTCAGGATTACGTCACTGTGATAATGATTCGGTGACCTATTCAAACCAAACTAACTGCCATGGGTCAATACAGATTCACAGCGACACTACAGGACAGGGCAGAAGCGCCCCATCACTTTCCTAGACTGTAACTCTTTACGGGATTAGGAGCAGATGGAGGTTTCGAACTATGAACCTGGGCAGTAGCAGACTGACTCATAAACACCAAGCCACCAGGGCTCCTTTGTGCTACCTGAGCAGACCCTATTAAGGCTTTATTTCCTCATGCCAAGTCTGCTCCCAGGTACGTTCTCTCCAACTGCTTTAACATCCAGAGCTGAGAGCAGCAGCTGGGGGTGGGGCAGCACCTCAGGTTTTGCATAACACGAACATGTCACCCTCCCAAAAGGCCACACAACGGTCCTTCAAGTGGCTACTTGAAGGACCAGGACAGAAGAGACTTCTATCAGACCTTCACCTGAGGACTAGTCAGTTCTCAGCACCTAGAACTCAAGTCAGCTTCCTCCCATCTCCTTGCAGCTTAGCAACTGTGGGGGAGGTCAGATGCTCACAGGCATCCTCCCTGAGGATGCCAGACTGCAGAGGGCCCCACTCCCTGCTGTTAAAGACAATGGAAGCCTGCAGTCATCTATTTGGTTCCAGTAGGTGGGGTTTACACCCTACTGATAATGGATCCTATGGAGACCCAGAGAACAGGTCAAAGTTAAGCTGCCATCCTAAATCTAGGATCCGCCCATCTTGTCACATGTATACCTCCAATCCCTCCTCTTCCTAGTGCGTGTATGTCCCTAGACCACCCCCTCTCATTACTGTATGACCTAAAGCACAGTCCCTTCCTGTGACGTATGTCCTCACCTGTAATTGGGGGGCTTGCATGTCCCCAGAGAATATAAAAAGCCTGGGCTAGCATTAAAGATCTCTCTCTCTCCCTCCACGTGGACCATCAAGTGGGGCTGAGGTGAGCATACTACCATGAATCATGTCTGACTCCATTTATTTCAGTGTTTCTCTTCTATATCTCATGCTCTCTATAACTTTATTATGATCTTTGCTTATTATCACTACAATTGTGCCTACTGGACCCGTAATGATGTGTTAGGGGCTGGCTTCCCCTGACAAGCAACCTTTCCACTGTAACTTGTCCAATTTTCCAACAAATCAAAGGGGAATAATATTAATAACACAAATAACAGCCTACAAAACCTGCAAGATGCCTATGTTTATCACTACTCAATTACAGACTACTACAATTTATCATCGTCTATTGGGAAAATCTTCTGTAAAATGTTGATCTCTCAAAATTAGGGGGAGAGGTTTGGGCAGGGAGTCTAGTCACACATCGCAGAAGGAAGGAAATCTCACGAAGTAAAGAAAATGATGGCCAGGCAAATTTCCCACATACTCTAGAGAACACTGGCAGGGCTGCACATCACCATGGGATGTTGTTTAATACTTTGCACATTTGATCACAAATTCTAGGAAGGAGCTCTTCAGAGGGATCATTAAACGGACGAATCCTCCCTGTTAGGTTGAGTCTGCAAATTCCCTCCATTTGATTTGCTGTCCAGGGAGAGTCTGTGTCTTCCTCCCACTTCATAAAGAAAGGTGACGTCATTGTAGTACTTACATTCAGAGCATTCTTTGCAGCTTCTGCTTCTGAGCGACTGTCAAAACTGACAAAACCTACAGGCTGAGGAAGAAAGAAAAAAGGAAATAAGAAGAAAAACCAACACCCAGGGCCAGCCGGTCTAGTCGTCTGGGTCAGCGAGAATGCCGTACTGAAGCAAACCGATGAATATGACGACAGGCAGCGGACAGCCATCAAACAACTGTTCCAGAAAAATCACAACTCAGTGGCTTAGTGCAATGGCGCACATGGATAGACAGGGATCGGGAGGGTGGTTCCAGATGGGCAGAGCTGGGGATTTAGGGTCATTAGAAAAGTATCTAGAAGGGGCTGGAAGGTGAGCGGCAATGGAGGAAGAAATGGAGGTTAATTCGGGTCAGAGAGGATCTACTTCCCTACATGGAATTCACTGTGCTTCAGTCTCTTCATCTTGAAGATGGAGAGAGGACTGAATCAATCATTCTGTGTGCACTGTTCGTGCAGGGGAAACACTGTACAACACTAAAAGCGCCGCGGGCTGTCCCTGCATGACCAGAATTGCAAGGTCCACATTTCTATCGCAAATCCCAGGGATGCCGTAACAGATCCGGAGGGTTTCCCTAGGCGTGAACCACAGGACTTGGGTTAAACCGAGGCGATCATCCCCTGCAGGCGCAGGGCTTGCTGTCCAGGAGGCTGCTTGCAACACAGCTCATTCCTGGATGCACTAGAGTTCCGATTGGGAGGAACGCGTGGGCTGAGAATACTGAGTGTCAGATTAGACGGGAAGGAAAGCATCCGACTGGCAAAAAGCTCCTGGGAACTCAGCGCCACGGATTATCACGGCCATTCAGCACTGTCTGTGCGCTACTCTAGACTCGGGACTGCCCGTCGATTTAGAGGTTTGCGAGACAGCGTGCCTCTTCACCACTGGATCCTCAGAGATCACTGAAGCTTGCTGGATTGACCATATAAGAAATAGAGGGCAGGGAAACAAGAATCGAAGTGAACTAGGATAATGATTTTTCCCTTCAATGTACAAGCTGATAGCAATACAAGCCTCATCTCTCAGCCTGGCTCCGAGTCGGAGGCACTGTGTTTCCCGTCTGACAATCCCCCTAGCTGGAGGCTCGGCTTAGTGACGGGCTTTCCTGTGCTAATCCCTAACTGAGCTCTTCTGAAAGCAATAACAATAATCAAATCCTACGGAATAGATGAGAGCAGCGGGCCTTAGTCACTGTCCTGAAGAAAGAAGACACAGACTTGATGTACACACAAGTGTGATGTACACACAAGTGTGATTCTTACCTGCTTAGACGTGAGCTTTATAAGCGAGCCCTCATAGCCCTGAAAAGAAAGGAGAGCCAGGTTTAGGCGGTGAATACTAGGCACACGACTCAAATAAAGCGAATCCCTTCATTAATATCCAATTCTCACAAACGACGTTTATTTGGAAAGCAAATACATTTGTATGTACATTGATATGTGGACACAGACGCCTAGGTTTCCACACTCTTCCAAGACTCACTGCCATGAGTCGACTCTGACTCTGAGCTAGACCCAGGACAGGGCAGACCTGGCTCTGTGGAGCAGAACGCCTTATGTATCTCTCTCCCGCACAGCTGCCAGGGCGTCCGAACGAGGTCACCAGGCCTCCTTAAGCCCCGAAATTCATGCATGTGTTTTCTTTCCCATATGAAGTTAGGCAATGACAGAAAACCAATGACTGCTTCCAACAGATAAGAATAGTGGTGATTTTGTAGCTCTAGGACTGAGGTTCTCAACATGTGGGTCACGACCCCTTAGGGGGCGGGGGTTGTCGAACAACCCTTTCATAGGGGTCGCCTCAGACCATCGCAAAACACAAGACACCACTCCTCTCTCCGTCTCCAGGCAGGTCCGCCCACCTGCATATATGCCCACATACGAGTATCCGGCATGAAGACGGTTTACCCATGCTACACGACAAAATTTGATTTATTTGTCTATAAATAGTTCACAATATACTATTACATATTGTTTTTCTGATCACTATGCTTTAATGATGTTCAATTTGTAACAATGAAAATATAGCCTGCATATCAGATATTTACACAATGATTCATAACAGTAAAATTACAGTTATGAAGTAGCAACAAAAACAATTTTATGGTTGGGGGTCACCACAACATGAGGAACTGTATGAAAGGGTCACGGCATGAGGAAGGTGGAGAACCACTGTGCTAGGAGAAAGGGACTGATAATTAACAAAGGGCGGGTCAGAGCATGTGACGATTGGTCATATATTTGCTCAAAAAGGAACAACAATAAAACATCAAGAACATACCAAGAAACCGAAATCAATGTTTCCGGTCAATTCCAACTCATAGCAGTGCTAAAGGACAGAGTAACTGTCCCTTAGAGAGCTCACGGCTGTAATCTTTAGGGAAGCAAAGGGCCACACCTTCCTCCCAGAGTAGCTGGAAGTCAAGTGGGACTCAAGGCAACCACACGACAGGCTTTCCTAAACTGTCAGTCTGTTCAAGAGATCACCTCATCCTTCTCCCTAGCAACGGCTGGTGGGTTTGAACTACTGAGCTTGTGTTTAGCTGATTTACCACTTAACCCACAACCCCACCAGTGCTCCTTACGAATGTACCAGGAAATAATGCTAAAAAATATACTGCACAGAACCTATTCAGCAACATCGCAAGAGTGCCACCAGGGGAGGCTGGGCAGGAAGTGGTGCTGAACTATTTTTTTTTGAGTGTGCACTCATTGAACCGGGGACTGCCACCTCCCCAGCTGGGTTTCCGCTCCGTGGGGTCATCTTCCAGCAAGATGGTGGCACTCCCTCTGCTCACTCCTTCCACCCACGCTGGGTCCTCAGGAGAAAGACAATAAAGTCTGTTTGTTCCTAAAATGTGCAGCTGGGGTCCGCCCCCAGGGACCACAATGAAAGGAAGGTGGCTGTGCTAACATCTTAGGGTGCTAGTGTTAGCAATGAGGTTGTTGGCATCCATTCCCCGTCCATCTTCCGAGCCGAGAAGGTGCTACCAACTAGTTCCTGTGAACATTTCACCCCGGGGGTTTGGGCTCTTGTGGCCAGAGAGGTACGAGTCACAGCCCTGCCTCCTCCTCTTTTCCAGGGGGCGGGAACATGGAGGTTTAAATATCCCAAGGGCTTCACTGGCCAAGGACCCATGCTCGTGCACTCCAGGAAGCACACAGACTAGGGAGCCATCGCTGCTCACACCACAGAGACGCAGGGCGACTTAGGGGTTCAGAGCAGGGACAACAGAGCAGGGGGCCAGGGTTTGAATCCTGGCTTGGTCACGCACGACACTTTGTACACACGTTCTTTCAGTTTCCTTCTCTGAAAAACAGCGGGCAACCCATTTTAAAGGAGTGTAGTAAGAATTAGATAAGGTTAGTCATGTCAAGGGATTGCTTGCAGAATCCCTTTCCTTATAAATACAAATATATAAGCACTAGTTTTTGCCTTTAAGGACGATCAATTAGCTTAAAAGCCACCGTCCTTTGAAAGGTAAGACAGTAAAAGCGGCAGGGAAGTCTTTGAACTTGGTGTTCGCTCCACACTCCTGCCTGCTTCTCGGTGAATCCCGTATTCAGTCTCTGTTGTCCTCAGCGTTGGCCTTGGGACTCCTTTTTGACTTGGGGTGGCTGACAAGCGTTGCCTGGTCACCGTTATGACATCATACCGTCTTGGTACCTTCGCTAGACTTTAGCTTATCACTGCCTGTTGCAATCAGCTTCCCCCAGCAGGTCTTTGAGATGCCCACGCTACTCTTCCTCCTGAAGGAATTAGATCCCTTTCCTCTCCCTGCTCTGGGTGGGGTCCAGCTTCACCCAGGGTGCCTGTCGTGACCATGAATTCCCAATGCCACGCTGAGCTCACACCTTCCATGTCCACCGTCTGTCTACGCTCAGCTGACTTACTCCTTTTATTGCCGAAAGCAAACCCTCACAAGGCCGCTCAATAGCAGCACAGATATTTCAGCTTCATGCAAGTGTTCAATCTCATCAATACAAGGATCTCAGATTTTTTTCTTCTTCTAGAGTTCGCAGGGACAAGCAGTTGACATTGGCCTTTCATTAAGCACCAGACACCTCCCTCTGATTCAATCTAAGATATATTGTTTACAATTTTGTTTCTACATTGTTTCAAACATGGAGACAGATTCTTTCCCGATGGCAAAAATAATGGTGGTTATATTAGGCGAATTTATGAAAACCTTTTTAACCTATTATGTAGCTAAAGAATGCTATCCACACTATTTCCAGTAATAAGAACGCCTCTGGGTGTAAGGACTGACTGATAGAAATGATATACACCAGGGGCTGGCAAAGATGGAAGCCACAATCCTGTCCATCACGACAATTGAAAAGTTATTCAAGAGGCATAAATATAGTTTTTTAGAAGCAAATGAAATCACTAGTTATTTGTATAACATCATTTTTTTCAACTTTATGCAAAGCCCCCTGCACATACAGAAAGAGCTGCAGATGGCTCGAGAGGCGCAGTGTGTGAGCCCACGTATTTAGATGAGTTTCACATGCACATTCCTGACTGCAGGCAGATAAGGAGGAAGGGTATTGCGTGAAATGTGCACGGCTGGCCTTAGTGTCATGTCCACATTCGTCAGAGAAGAGATCCCTCTAGTCACTGGAAGACTAAGAGTAGTTTAAATCTCCCTTTTGTGAGATTACACATCAGAATGGACTTGGTAAATACCCCTGAACCGATTATTTTTAAAGAACCCTTTAAAAAGGGATGCTTCTCCAACCGTTCATCCATGCATCCCCCCAAAGCCCCAGGAAGCACGCAGGACACACATATTCTCTTTCTTTCCAATTTCTGAAACACAGCTTAAGGTACCTTAAACGGTCTGAAAAGCAGGTAGAGCTCCCGAGGTTTGATATCCAGAGGAAGACCGCTGACAAACAGGGTCCGAACCTGAAAAAATAAAAGTGAGAAGTGGTCAAGGGGGCGGATCATCCAAAGAAAAATTGTCAGCGGAAATCTTAAAAATACATATCTCCAAACATCCTATTCAAGCAACTCCATGATATTAAATACCCTAATGTTAAAAAAAATAAAGTAAAATAAATCCCCTAATGTTGGGTGCCACTGAGCCAACTAAGTCAATTAACCAATGTGAATTAATAGTAGCTAACTTCTCATTCTACCACCGTCAGTGAGTTTGCTGTCCTTGGGGGCTTGCACATTGATTACTATGATGCTGGAACCTTTGCCTCCAGTATCTCAAATACCACAAAGGCCACCCATAGTGGGCGGGTTGCAGCAAAGCTTCCGGACAAAGACAAACTAGGAAGAAAGGAATGGCTATCTCTTTATAAAAAGTCATCGTGAAAACCCATGCGATCACAACCAAGCATTAAGCGTCCGTGACTGTGGCAGATGCTGAGCCTCCTGGGTTTGGGACACGGCACAGGAGTTGCAACAACAGGCTCATATGGAAGAGATCAAAAGATGGAATTGCACTGAGCAGTGCGCTATTACACACAGATTCCCCCGTGCAGCAAACTAACAGCACCCATTCAAATTTGTATACCGACTTCCTTTTCCAAGTAGCCACAGCCCACTTCTGAAAACCGGAGCCCCACAGAACAGAACTTCAATATTAGCTCTGGAGGGAAAACGGAACCAGGGCAGGTCATCTCTCCTTCTCCTGCCCTCAGCAAGGTCTTTGAATATAAAATTCAAACAAATAAAAAAATCCCAAGAACTTTTGTTTTCTCCTGCTTGTAACGGATTCCCTCATTCGCATCAGTAATTTTGAACTCTCAATAAATGAGTACAGTTTAAAAAAATCTAAACAGTAACTAAAACGCATTCAATATCTGCTGAATTCCAAAACAGAAGATTGGACCTCACCGATGATGCTTCTGCTGGGTCGCCCTACAGCCCACCTCCATGTCAATGCCTCCCTCCCTCCCACCTCCCACCAAAACCAAAGGCCCTGCCATCGATTCCGTGCCAACTCAGAGTAGCCCTGTGGGAAGGGAGCAGCTGCCCCTGGGGGTTTCTGAGGCTGTCACTGAGTAAGTAAAAGCCTCATTTTCATCTCATGGGGCAGTTGGTAATCACCAAGGGTTGACCTTGCAGTTAGCAACCAACCCAATGCCCACCCAACGCTGCCACCAGGCACCCATACCCACAAATCCAATGCTACCAAGTTGTGCACATCCACAACTTGTAGTGACCCGGCAGGACAGAGCAGCACTGCCCTTGTGCGTTTCTGAGACTGCGACTCTACATGGGAGTAGAAGGCCTTGTCTTTCTCCTGCAGAGTGGCTGGCAGTCTTTAACTGCTAACCACTATGCCACCAAGCCTCCTACCAGGCACAGCTAGCACATATCCCTGCCAGGTGCTGCTAATAAAAGTCACTAAGACGGCATATCTGTACTTCAAGAAACAAGGTCCAAACTTAGGGGCTTAGCATGTACTAAAACCACTGTCTCGTGTGTCATGCTGTCATCTGAGTAACAACAGAAAAGGAAGGGTGGCAGGTAGCCAGCGAAGGGTAACAGGTGGGTGGGATGGTCAACGGTCACAGCAGAGCAAAGCTTTATTGGCTGGAGTGTGGGTTTCCTTCAGAGAAGTAGGACGGGAGGAGGGGCAGCCAAATTGAACAGGTAGCTTAGGGTAAAACCACAAGTCATTAAAAGTCGCTGGCTAGGAACCAAGTCTTGCCTATTGAATGACCATTCCGCCCTTTCTAGTGCTCTTCTTGACTCATGCTGGTGGTACCATGGCCGAGTTCCTCCAGGGAAATCCTGCTGCTCTTTAAGGAACTATGTCATGTTCCACTGTTAACCATGTATGAAGCACGCACACCTTTTCCTCTGAGAAATAGCAAGAATGATCTCTTGGCCCTCAGGCAGACGGACTGACATAGCAGCTGCAACAATGGGCTCAAGCCTAGGAACAGTTCCGAGGATGGCGCAGGGCAGGGTAGTGTTTCATTCTGCTGTGCATTGGGGTTAAAATGGGCCGGAACCCATTTAAGGTCACCTAACAAGAACAGCTCTTTTCACAGATTCTAGTTGTAAAGAAGCACAAAAGGAGTAGGCAACATCCTTGTAGCACCCAAACTGAAGCAATCACACAGCCATGGAGCCAGGTCCCATACCGTGCAACTACATGCCCTTTGTAGGTGGGTGCTTAGCGACAACTTGGGGGAGCAGTGTTGGAACACTCTCTCAGCAGTTCATGGGAACCACTAGCAGGGATGAGCGGAACAAAGGCCTGGTGATCTAGTCCTGTAAAGATTACAGCCCAGGAAACCCAGTGAGGCAATAATATAGTGTCACTATATGATAATAGTAATATTGCTAACATATTTGCATAATACTATACGGCAATAAGATAGTGCGACCATGTGGAAATTTCTCTGGCGCAAAACAACAAATGATGTGACAGTAACACAGTTGCCCTTGAGTTGATGCTGGTTCACAGCCAACTGCAGACCTGCATTCCCTGGGGCTCTCCCGGCGGTGGCTTCTCTGAAGCAGAATGGGAGGATGTGAACATGAAATCCGAAGGCGCCCTCCCTGGGAGTGCTTTTAAGAATGGGAATAGTTATTCTTCTAGAGAAAGATGAGACTACTGCTTTTACAGGGTGCCGCCCTTCTACACCCGAAACAGGCTCCCTTAGAAGTCAGAATGGACGGGGTGGCAACGGTGGATCATTAAATTATTGGTTACAAGGTGATCCAATTATTAAATATAATGTTTACTGTAGAACAGCTTGCTCTTAAAAAAATTTTTTTTAAGTTAAAGTTTACAAAGCAAACTAGGTTCCCTTTGAACAAGTGGATCCAAATGTGCACCCTCGTGACACTTGCCAGGCACCATCCAGTGCTCTTCCAAGGTCCCTGGTTCCTGCGGCTGATGAGTCAGTCCTGTGGATGTTTCACTTCTTCAGTCTCTTTATCCCCATAGGAGTTGACAACAATAGTTGTATCGTAGGTGACCATTCAAAAGCTTTTAACACTCTAGATGTAACTCACCAAACTAGGAGGTGGCACGGTATCCTGGTGAACTATATGCCAACCGACGACCTGCAGTGCTCTCTGGGACTCTGCTCCCAAGCCTTCTAATCCTTTATGCAGGGGCTCTCAACCTTCCTCAGGCTGCGACCCTTAGGACAGTTCCTCGTGTGGTGACCCCCAACCACAAAATTATTTTCGTTGCTACTTTTTAACGGTCATTTTACTACTGTGATGAATCGGGTGACCCTTGTGAAAGGGTCGTTCGAACCCCAAAGGGGTCACGACCCACAAGTTGAGAACCACTGCTTTACACGGACCCCACAGATGGTTTGCAGACACTTCTAAGAGCTCTCCTAACTGTGGATCCATGTACTTTGTTACATGTGTGGCTGTATATGCAGCCTAAATAAATATGTATCTACCTGAGCATGCATACAGGTATCTCTAAAAGCAAATGCATGTATTTCAAGATGCCTTTCAAATATACACCACGTCTAACAACATAACCAGGCACCCGTTCTAGTGCTGCATGGCATAGCACCTACCAAAGTTTGGGTGTCCGCCTCGGTCAGTTTGGGCGTTCACTTTGGCTCGCTTCTGCTCTTCTCACTCACCCTTGATCTTGCCTCCCCATCACCATGGGAACAGGTGTCTCCCATCTAGAGAGTTATTTATGCTTCTCATCCCTGGTGACCATCAAACAAGTTTGGTTTCTGTGTATTTGTCTATCTTTTTAAAAATAGCCACAAATATTTTTATAGTCTAGTGAATTTTATTGGCTAATTTTGAAATATTAAATATTAAACCTGAGTTTTTCAGAATGTGTTATCTTGTTATACATTGTTAAAACTCGAATTTCCAAAAAATTTGTTTAGAATTTTCTTCACGGGGGAATCTTCATCTCTCTCTTTCTAGGGGATATTGGCTCATTGTTTCCATATTTCATAAATCTTTGCTTTTGGTTCCAGAGTGATGTTGGCCATGTAGAGTGATGTGGGAGATCAACCCTCTTCTTCAATTTTCCAGATGAGTTTATGTATAATTAGTATTATTTCTTCTTTAACTGTTTGGAAGAATTTGCTAATGAATTCACATGGGAATAGAAGTTTCTTTGTGATAAAGACTTTAACAAACAATTTCTCTAACACATACAAAGGTGTTTAAGCGATCTACTTAGGCAACAATGGGCTCAGGCAGAGGACGATTGTGGGGACTGAGTAGGGCTGGGCAGGGCTTCCTTCTCTTGTGCACAGGGTCACTATGGTTGGAACAGATTCCACGACACAGAACAAGTATTTTTAAAAAATCATTTCATTGGGGGTTCATACAACTCTTATCATAATCCACACAGCCATCATCAATTGTGTCAAGCACATTTGTTGCTATCATCATTCTCAAAGCATTTTCTTTCTATTTGAGCCTCATTTCCCCCTCCCAATCCCCAGCCCTCCCTAATAAACCTTTAATAATTCATAAATTATTATTTTTTCATGTCTTACATGGACCGATATCTCCCTTCCCCCACATGTAACAACTTCTGAAGTGAATCTTGGTGAGTTACACATTAAGTGTTTTACAAGGAGCTTGTTTGTCCCTTTCATCAGTTCTAAATGTACTGGCTTAAATTGTTCATAATATTGCCTATTGAACAGAAGAGAAAGCATTAATACAAGTGATCAAAACTAAAAAAATATATATATATATATATATTGCCTATTACCCTTTCAATATCTTCAGAATCTGTAGCAGTATCCCGTCTCCACTGATATTAGTAATCTGTGTTCTTTTCTGTTTCATCTGATGACCCTGGTTAGAGGTCTATACAACTTGTGGATCTTGTCAAAGGATCAAGGTTGGGTTTTTCCCCATCAATCTTCTAGATGTTTACCCCCACTTCTTCTTTATGTTTTCCGATTTTTCTTATTTTATTTCTTCTGCTTTCTTTGGGGTTAATTTGTTCTTATTTTTCTAGTTCTTCAGGAAGATATTAATGTCACTAAGTTTAAATCGTTTTTCCCTTTCTTACAGTGCTATAAATTTATCGTTAACTGACCCATTACTGACATTCCCACAAGTTACAGTATGCTATGCTTTCGTTTCCATTCACTTCAAAATACTTTATAATTTCCCCCCTTTGATTTTGTTCCTTGATCCACAGGTTATTTAGAAATGTTTTACTAAGTTGTCAAATATTTGGGGAATATATCGATGTAATTGATTTTTAAATTGGATTTCATTAGTCTGAGAGCACATTTTATATGACTTGAATCCTTTTACATTGACTGAGACGTCCTCTTTGGCCCACTCGGCCTTCTGTGTACACTTCACAGTACAGCCTGCTGTTGATGAGTAAAGTATGTTGATAAATGCAAACTAAGTCTGCTGCTGAGGCTTCTCTATCTTTTTGATTCTATGTCTACATTCTCTATCAATTATTGAAAGAGGGATAAAAAACTCAGTTATCGGTAATTTATGGGTTTCTCCTCATAGTTCTATCAATTTGTTTCACATTATTTTTAATCTCAGCTATTAGGTTCCTAAGCAACGCTCTCTGAATATCTCATTTGAGTAATCTCTTTTGAGGCTGGTGTTCCTCCTCTTGTGCACCAACTTTCTCACGATGAAAATGATTGTGTTCACCAGGCCTGTCACAGCCTTGTTGGCTGCCAAGGGCATCCATTACGGGAGACTCTTGCTATCTAGTGGGCCCTCTCTGCCATCCACAACCCTCTTCCATAACCGAGCAAGGG
This sequence comes from Tenrec ecaudatus, assembly GCF_050624435.1. NCBI lineage: Eukaryota > Metazoa > Chordata > Mammalia > Afrosoricida > Tenrecidae > Tenrec > Tenrec ecaudatus. Next base: position 109,742,948 of record NC_134537.1, read on the forward strand.
AGCAGTCTCTGTTCCACTCTGGCTGGGCTCTCCAGCACAGCCTGGGTTTTGATGAGTATCTTAATGCACCAGACACTGTCAGGTAATTACCAGATTAGAGATTTCTATGGAAATAAGTTTTATTTGGTACCACTTGTCCAGCAGTTTGGCTTAGTGATATGATAGATCAAATTAGGTTTTGGAGAGTTAACCTAAAAAACTGCCATTTATAACATTGTTTTAAATAAAAATACTACAATGATCTGGGCATTTGAGAACATCTGACAAACTTGGAAGAAGAGTTTACTCCCCAGATTTATTAGAAATCTGGGGATGATCTGATTGAACGATTTGTATTGTGTGCTCTGTGGATTATGTGCCAATAACACTGCTTTTTTTAAAAGTAAGTAAATTAACAACACAAAAAGGAATATAGAGGAGATGATCCATAAAACAGTAAGGGACAGCCAATAAAAATGAAGTTCAATGAAAAATAAAAGCCTGCATAGCTTGGCTTCACTCGGTGAGCACATCTCTAAACAGGTACCGTATATGCTTGTGTATAAGCTGAGTTTTTCAGGGCAAAAAACTTGTGCTGAAAACGGGTTCGGCTTATACACGGGTCAGTGGTACCCTAGTGAGGTGTAACATCTTGCGGGCGATTGCCATTCCTCCTCTGTTCATTCAAAGCCCTGCTGACACTGCAGGGCTTTGAATGTTTGCTTACTCGCATCTAACCAGTCAGAGCCGTCCTATGACGTGGACGGCTCCAATTCGCAGAAGTATCCGTAGAGACTCACTTACGCCAGCAGCTGAACTGGTAAGGATGTGTCTGTGGCTGCGCTCTGTCTCTCCCCTCTGGTCTCTGTGTTAATTCACATCCTGCATTTCCCACCCTAGGCTTATACTCTAGTCAATCAATTTTTCTGGTTTCCCAGGTAATAATTAGGTGCCTCGGCTTATATTCGAGTATGTACGGTATTTAAAGAGGGGGAAAGGCCTTATAGCATGAACACCAGGATTTTTTATATTTAAATAATTCAGCCTTAAGTGCTATAATAAAAACCCCAGAAACAAATCCACGGCCACTGAGCTCATTCTGACCTATAATGACCCTCCAGGACAGAGTAGAATGGCTCCATTTGGTTCCTACGGCTGCACATGCCTATGAGGGCGCATCCTCACCTCTTTCTCCGAGGGTGTCACTCGGTGGAGTCCCAACGCTGAGCTGTGCAGCCAGCAGCCCAGCGCTTACCCCACTGCACCACAAACAGCCCATGGTAGAGAGCGGGATGGTTTTTATTTTCCCTTCTGTATTGTTCAGTTTTCTGTAATAAACATGCATCATATAATGTATGTTTTTCTTTGGTTAGATTGAGAACTGCCTGGTTTCAGGACTTTGCCTTACTTTATTTAGGAAAGTAGAAACAATGTTTATATTTTTACCAATGGAAAATTATAAAAGGTATGCCAGTAACTCTTATTTTGTAAATGAGAGTGCAAACCAGAACCAGAAGTGCGTTCTGATCTTATAACTCACTAGTAAACTTACACATGAAAGCAGGGAAAACAAGAGCTCCTTTTGGGCCATGGATAAGAAGTCTTAAAGCAGCTGGATTATCAAATTCGAGGTAATTAAGATTAAAAAAAAAACTCAAATGGGCATTACCCACATTTCCCAGGATCTAATTAATCTCACTGTTGTCTCCGATATCAGACAGTTGCTTCATTCACCTCCCACGGAAGAGAAATTCTCTTCTGTGACAGACGAGGCAGACCACCAAGGGCCAGGAAAGCATGTGTGAAAAGAAATCATGCATTGCGGATGGAAAAAAATGACTTCTTTTAGAGGTTACATTCAAGCTCTTCTATGGTGAACTTGGACTAGAGTCACGAATATTTGAGAACAATTTAGTTTCTCTTCTCTTCTCACCACCACCATACGTTTGATTAGTCGGAATTTAATCCAACCATCATATCGCTCCATATATCATCACGCTGGTGACTAAGCCACTGAAATAGCAAAGCTGGGTTTCTGCTTGCTGAACACTCAAGAAACAGCAGCAGCAACAAAACACCTCCCAAAACAGGGAGAGAGAACAAATGAATGAAGCCAAATGAACTTTCCAGCAGGTCAACTTATTATGCAGGGCAGCCCTAAATTTACCAGCAGTGTCAACGGACACAGATGTGCCTGGCCCTCGGCCTTCAACATCCACAGATGTTTACTTTGTAAGACCCAAGGGGAAACACATTTCTCAGTCAAGGACACGACATGCCTCATGGAAGATGGAGAGATGAAGCTGCTGACAGCTCTATCCCAAAGGGGCTTTAATGGATTCTGTAGAAGTACCCCAACATCCTTCTTCCCCAACGTGACGGAACCAATAAATGCTAGTAGAAATCGTCTCGGGCAAGTAAGAACAAGAGCTTCATTGGCTCAGTCATTATTTATTGTGCCTTTAAATAAAATTGTGGATAAAACTGGCACTGTCAGCTCCTGCTGAGAAACACACACCACTTACCAATGACCGCCTTTTGAGTTAAGATGCAAATTCAAAAGGAAAGGAACACTCTAAAGCCTGGTTGAACGGAAAGCCCCCAAACAGGCCTTGACGTGGAAAGCCGTAACTGTAACAACGAGCATACCTTACATTGAATATAATCTGGGCATAAATAAAAGCCAAGAGGTAAATGATTAATTTCAGAACCTGGCAAGGTTCTCACATCCTTCTCAATCATTGGCCACATGCGGCCGTGAGCAAAGCGCCTCAATGCTAGCTGCTTGCACAAAGGCCTCAGGGTCCCCCGGCTGCTCTGCGGGCGGCTTCCGGCTCTCCCCTTCCCTGAACTACGGACTCACGAGGTAAGCTCTACCCTGCCCACATTTCTAAACATACAGATGTAGGCGCTAAAAGAAGCTTTCAAATGAGTTATACATTCGAATCCCTTTTATGGAGTAATCATTTTTTGATTCTGAGACAAGGTCTCTCCAGTGGCGTTTCAAAGTAGAAAGCCTCATTGATTATAATGTATATTATAATTAATGTACATGACAATGTACAATATAATTCAACGCACATAATAGCATGTTATAATAATATAATGTACATAATAAAAAAGCCCCATTGATGATAATGGACAGCCAGGTGAGCTGCCTCTGAAAGGTCAAGAGACCCCTCGGGATTAGTGTCACTCTGTCTCCCGAATCAACTCAGTGACATCTAATAGCAGTAGCACGAGTCTAACAAGCTTGTGTGCTGTGGCGACTGGTGGCAAAACACCCGACCATCAGGGCTGCAGGAGCCCTGGCAGCGCAGCGGCTGTCCCTTGGGCGGCAATCGTCATGGGTGGCAGTTGGAAACTCACAGCAACTCCCGGGGAGAAAGACTGGCTTTCTACTCCAGTGAAGCATCTCAGAAACCCACAGGGGTCGCTGTGAGTCAGCAGTGACACCACGGCCGTGAGTGAGTTGATCCCGGGCTTCAGGTCAGATCCTTGTGGCCCAGTGTGTTTTCACTGGCTGATATTTGGATGTAGGTTGATGGACCTTTTCCCCTTGTCCATCCATCTTCATCTGGAAGATCAGTGGAAATTATGCATCACCTTGTTGCTAGGAGCTATTGAACAAAAAGCAACCCTGTGTGCAACGGAATGAAACACTGTCAGGTCCTACATTCTCCGAAAACTCGCTGCGTTCGTGAGCCTGCAGCTGCAGCCATTAAGCTCATCCATCTCGTGGAACCCATGTAGGATATCCATCATCGTCCTCGGGCGCCCTTCGCCCACTTTTCTGTTGTTCGGGGCCCTAGGAGAGGGTTATAGGTTCACCCCCACCTTCCCTTTCTCTTCCTGGTATCTCTAGTCTCGTTGACTCTGAGGGGCTTATCTATCTTGGATTCCCTGTGTTGCAGGCTCTTACCTGTAGCAGAGTGCACGTTCTGGTCTAATCCGATTTGTAAGGTAGAATTGAGGTCACGATAGTGAGGTGAAGGAAGCACCAAGGAGCTAGAGGAAAGTTGTGTGTTTCTTTGGTGCTATACTGCACCTGACTGGCTCATCTCTTCCCTATGACCCTTCTGTGAGGGGATGTCCAATTGTCTACAGATGGGTTTTGGGTGCTCGAAGACAGATTTGTTCATTCTTCTGGTAGTTAACTGGTATAATGATCTTCCCTAATTACATAATTCAAGTGTATCAGTTCTTTGTTTGGTCTTTGTGCCACAAACTTTCCAACCCAATATAAAAATATAAGTCTATTGATGTCCATAGGCATTTATTGTGAATCTCAAATTAAAATAAAGACAGAAAGACAAGAAATCCTTGACAATCCCAACCTTTCTCCCATTATAACATGTTGCATCACGTTCCAGTGGTGAGATCTTTGTAATGTTTCTGCTGCGTGAGATGCCCTGGTCGTTCAGTGGGTTAAATACTGAACCATCAAACGCAAGGCTGGTGAGGAAGACGCGCCTGTCCCAGTAAAGATTTGCACTTTCAAAAACTCTATGGGGTCATTCTACTCTGTTGGGTAAGATTTCTATAACTTGGAAACAACTCAGTGACAATGGGGGGTGGTTTATGCTGAGGTGTAATCCATACCGAAGGCTATGGCTTTTAATCTTCATGAGATAGTTTATTGTGCCAGCCTGGCCGATAAACACAAGTGGAATTAATTGAAGGGCGGAGAGATAAATGGCTTGGTGAGCCTCATCTTTCTTCTCTCTTGCTCTTTGATCACCGGACCAGTCTGTGGCTGCCTTGCTTGTTCTGTGCCTCAATTTACAGGCTACACTACCTGTGGGACGCCTAGCCTGTGGACTGTGTCACTACAAGTTGAGGTTCCTTTAAGACTACACGATTGGAATTTACAACTCTTGAGCTGGAGACTGGCTGTTGGTGACCTGGCTTGCTGTTTGCTGCCTGTGCTGGGATAGCCTAGCTCTCTCTCTACAGAGGACTACCTGGCGGCTCTCAAGAATTGAAGGACTGCTAGTGTCTCACAGTTCTCTTATGGGAGTGAGTTTCAGTGAGCCATTTGTATTGCTTTATAATTCAACTTTTCATTTGTGTTATATATCTATCTTTATAAATATATATATAATTGTCAGCAATCAGGTTTTATCTCTCTAGAGAACCCCATCTAATACACTTCACCAGTAAGTATTCCAACTATTCTTTCTTTTCAGCGAGCAAGGTTGGGTTACTGGCGTATTGGAGGTTGGAGACTTCCTCCAATCCTGACGCCCTTCTTTTTCTAGTCCAGCTTCTCAAATGATTTACCCAGCCTATAGACTGAATGTGTGTGCTGAGAGACATGACCCTGACACATACCTTTCCTGATCTGAACCACACACGGTGTCTCCTTGGTCTGTTTAAATTGCTGCCTCTTATTGTACAGAGTCTGCATGAGCACCACGAAGTGATCTGAAATCTCCATCTTTCAAGAGGATTTGCGCACTTTGTCACGATCCACAGTCTAATGCCTTTGCACAGGCAGGAAAACACAAGTAAGCATCTCTCTGGCATTCTCTTCTTTCAGCCAGTGTCCATCTGACATCAACAACGGTAGGCATCATTGCATGCTCTCTTCTGAATCCTGCTTATGTTTCTGGCATCAGAGGAACACACAATCAATCTCTTCACACTGGCTTCACAATCTACAGAACACCACGATGCGCTCATCAGAAGCAGTAAGTGGCTGTGTGTCCAGGGTTCTCTCCAACACCTAAGGAAGTGTCTTCTTGTTCTGACAACGTATATGAGTTGGTATCTGTTACCACGAAGCCTCAGCTCTTTGTGCACCATAAAACACGGAGGAGGGGTTTTAGACAGCACACACTGGTTACAGTATTCTGACCTCTTAAAATAAACTACAGGTGGATTTAGTTCTTTGTATGTTCAGTAAGCACCAGCCCAAACACTGAAATGACAAGACCTGCTATTCATCTCTTTTCCAAAGAAAGGCTTTGTTGGCCTGCTCTGACTTCCCATTCATGTTTGCCACCATGAAAATGGATTGCCACAATCATGAAAATGGCCTGCTAGGCATTCAATTCTGGTTGCAGCTCAGTGGAGACTGATAAGCCTTTGGTCCGGCTCTTGTTTCTTTTGGGCAACTGCTTCAAGATGGAGCAGTTGGTCATGTTTCTTCTTCCTGACAATGGTCACTTATATGAATTAGACTTGACCTTTTTCCATTTCCTGAGAAGCTCTGTTGTGGTTCAGAAGGCCATGTTGCCAGAGATGCTAAGCATAGGCTAGAAATGGGCACAATGCTGTCACTATGACTCCCAGGATTGTTTGCTTTCAATGGCTAATTGTGTCTTTTTTTTTTCTCAAGGAAAAAACCTACAAAATTATCCACAGTACACACATCCGTGCCCTCGACAGATCGACAGGTGCTTGCCCTAAGTGATTATTTCCTTGTTGGCCCTCTTTGTAGAATACTAAAGGTCTACCCTGAATTTAAGACCAGCATTCCCGGCCAAGAGGATCAGAGAATTTCCATTAGGATCAGAAGAGGCCTTACAGGGGCACATGTGGCTGAGAGGTGCAACCATGATTCATAAATTCATAGATGCGGGGCCTGAGCACTGCTCAGGACATACACAGGACACGGGAACGGCGATTCAGCACTGAGTACACTCTACCAGGAGCCTATCCCAGCTCAATATAATGCCAATCGATAACTGTTTGGCTTCTGTAGAACCTTTTAAGACCAATGCCTGGACAACTGCATCAATCACACACACACACACACCTCTGAAAAGCTTGACAATTGCAACACACACACACACACACACACACCCCACACACCCCACCCCCCGCCTCTGAAAAGGAGAAGATCTAGAATTTCTCATGATTTACGCAGAGATGAGTATATCCGCGTGGGAACTCGACCTCACTACTAGGAAATACACTTGAATGCTGTCTAACACAAAATATGGTTGTCAAATCTTACAAGAGTTCAACTCCACATTCTTTTTACGGCCGTAAGCTTTAAACTCGGCCCTGCTCTGCCTCAGTTCCTCCTATTTCAGTTGTTAGTCCATGGAAGTTTACTCTTCACTTAGCTTCCTAAGCTGAAACTGGAAGATGGGAAGTGGTTGCATTCATTCGTTCTGTTATAACCAGAGTTTGCATTCTACTGCAATTCTACCAAACAAGAGTCTTAAAGCTAAATGTCAAAAGGATCTCATAGGCAAATCGTAATACAGGTCCTTCCAGAGGCTGGTGAAATAAAATGCAAGCAGAAAACTGGAAAATCCCAAGACTTCTCTGAATTTCTCCATCTGCGAAGTTATCCGGGATTATTATTGTAAGCGGCAAGATCTGTCCCAAGAAGAAATCCCCCCACCCACTGCACCACGTAGAACACAACGACCTCCTGGTCGTTCGTACATGGCATTCCGCATGGGTTCTTCCACAGCACTGGGGGAATGGATTCTACACGGGTGAACCGTGGCTCCAACACCACCAGCTGATGTGAAGCATTTAGTAATTTTTAATATCAGCAGCTTGCTTATTTAGTGATGAGTAACTCGCCAATGTGCAGCTTAAAAGTCTTTAGGGCTCAGTCAGCTCACCTCAACTCCTTCAAACTGTAAGTTGTTTCTCAAATGATACTAGTGAGCAGCCCAGCACCCAGCACTGGGTGTCAGCACGCATCTCCAAAGTACAGGGAATCTGTCGTCGGGTGCTGTAGAGTCAGTTCTGACACACACCCCTGCCCGCGACCCTAAGTACAAAGGAAAGACACAAGGCCCAGTGCTGTGCCATCCTGTTGGTATGTTTGAGCCTGAGGGTGGGTCTTCCTCTTTTTTGCTGCCCCTGTATTTTACCAAGCACAAATGAATGCAATACAGTGAGTGTGACATTCCAGATACCTGCGGAGAGGGAGAAGCCGGTGGTGTCAAACTGCTGACTTCCTGGTTAGCAGTCTAACGTGCAAACCACTGGCTCCTCACTGATCCCATGCAGTGAGGGGAAGATCCTTTGGAAGTCAACGGCCAAGACCACAGGACTTTCTGTGGGGACAGATGGCCTCTGATCACGGCTCCATCTATCACTTGGTGCCATTCACCCACCACCTTCAGGAAGGTAGAAACCTAGAGGAACTTTCCTCTGCAGAGTCTGACAAGACTCGGTCTGCAAGCTCACGCGTCTGTAACGGGTGCAGAGAAAAGCAGCTTGGCATTTTCCATTCGGGAAACGTCACCCAGCTCAGGCAATGTCAGAACTGCCCGGCTCTGACTGCGAGGGAAAGAATTCTCAGGCCCACCAGAGGCAGGCAGGGGGCATGTGAAGGATCCCGCAGCGCGGGCAGTGACCTCGCTGGAACCCGCTGTGACAGCCCAGCTCTGGCCAGCGTCCAGGCGTGAACCCCCACGGGCAGCATCTGGGGGCTGAAATGACCAAATAAAGGTACACCCGCGGCGGGCCAGGCCTTCTCGCCAGGACTCTTCCAAAGGGCCGCAGCTCAGCTGTGCATCAACGTGTGGTTGGCGGGGAGCCTTGCAGGGACGCTCTGATGTCCCAAACGCTCGATGAAGAGACACTAAACGCGAGGACCCGCCCCGCACACACAGAGCACACACTACATGTTCCCAACCTTTAGAACAGCCCCCCCCCACCACACACACAGCAGACACTACGCGCACCAAACGACAATGCACACTGAGCTTGAGACTGCCCTGGTGGGACGTGGGGTAACACCACAGGCACCAGGCCACTCTGCCAAGGAACCGTGCCACCCGGGCGACGGCCCCACAGGATGCTGAAAGAAGCAAGAGGCTTAACTTCTACTTCATTTCTCTGACGCGCCCAGTGTAAACAGAGCTTGGATACCCCATCAATTAATTTGGAAGGGTTATCGGGGCTCCTAAAATAGCGGGTGTGGGTTCGAGTCCCCCCCCCAGAGATACACCTGGGGAGATGGCTTGTCGTCCAGAGCAAGGACGCAGCGATCATGAAAAAACGCCCTTGGAGTGTGACTGAACTCTGAAACCCGTGGCATCCCCATCCGTCAACATCAACTCCATGACAATGAGCCCACGGCCACGTTTCTCCCTTGGCGGTCCCATTTGTCTCCCTTGTCTTATTTGGGAGGGACAGAAGTTTCATCAGAAATCTTAACCTTTATTTGCCATGTCTTCTTATAACTCAAAGATTTTAAAAACAGAAACACAGTCACACACACACACACCCTGAATTTTGGAAATACGTATTTAAAATACACACACAGTCCAAATTACTGCTTTTCCAACCTCATAATCGGCGCTGTTAACGTGTTTAGTTTCTTCCAACTACATCAAAACAGAGTTCCCCGTCTCTGGTCTACAGCGCTCGTCACCACGACGGTTCTTGCTCCTTTTCGGCAGAACCACGAACCCAGACTCTTCACTCCACTCTGCGCTCCCTCAGAAAAGCCCTTTGTCAATCTGTATGTCTGCAGGCAACTCTCTTCTCCTCCTACTACACCACGGGCAAATTATAACTGGCCCCAGACGCCCCAATAAAGTGCCACTCCACTCCTGCCTCCTCCCCCCAGTGGACTGTTTGTACCACAAACACCCCTCTCATCCTTCAGTGAAGTCCCTTTCAGCGAAAGGAGAAATTCCTGGAGGGCAGCAGCGTGTCGTCTTCACCTCTGTGATTACATCTTAAATTAGGGAGCTACGTTCGCTTGTGAGGCCGGCATTTACAGAACGGCATCGTGGCTGAGGGCCTAAATGCTGCGCACCCTGGTTTACAGAAGGGTTTGGTTGGCGGTGCCAGCCCAAAATCTGTTTGCAGACCACCACAAAGATTAAGCCTCCATTCAATGCTTTCAGATCACTAACCAAGGATATGGGTAATCTCGCCCTGGGCAGAATGCCTCCACCCTCTCTGGCCAGGCCTGGGAGCAGCAGTCCGTCTGTCTCTCAGGGGCTCGCCGATGAGGTGCCGGATGCAAGGTGGGTCCAGGATGGAGGGCTCTGTACCAGGGTTGAAGTTTGACCCTCACTGCGCAGGTCAGAAGGCCCTGGGCCAGTCTTGTAGGTCCTCCTGTCTCACGATGTATGTGCCCCAATTGCGGTCGCTTTCTCCTTCTCTAGTCCTCCCACCTGTAACCGTGGCGTGTTGATCTGCTCCCAGCCATGCCTTTGTGACAATTTCCTTTGCCCTTTAAAGCTTGGCAGCTCACCGGACGCTTGGATGTCATCTCAATCTCCTGTCGGTGGTCTACTTCATTTAGATCAGGGCTCCTTAAACTTTTTAAACAGGGGGCCAGTTCACTGTCCCTCAGACCCGTTGGAGGGCTGGACTATAGTTTTTAAAAACTATGAACAAAATCTTATGCACACTGCACATATCTTATTTTGAAGTAAAAAAACAAAACAGGGCAAAAGCACCCGGATAAATGTCCTCAGCGGGTCACATGTGGCCCGGGGGTCACAGTTTGAGGACCCCTGATTTAGATGATGTGGCTGTGGCTTGGTCTCTTTCAAGACTTAGCAACTGTGCTCTTTAAATTATATTTGAGATGGGAGTCTCTTTTGTACCTTAAAATAATAGCGATTTAAAGAAGCTACAAGTGAATGGTATCTAAATTGTCTTACCAAAATGGCCAGAATTTTCATTGTAAGGAAAAGGGGCTCATCTGTGTCTGTGGGGTCGCTAGACTGTAAGTCGTTACTGGAGGAGAACACCTCTTCCTTCTCCAGCAGAGAAAGAGATGGTGGGTTTGAACTGCTAACCTTGTGGTTAGTAGACCAACAAGGAACATACTTCTTATGTATCCCATTTGGTTTCATCACTTTACTGTCTTACATCTTGTCTCCTTCGTGTGTAGACTGGATGAAACCTGACATCTTCACGCCACTTTTCAAGGAATAGAGGAAGTCTGAAATAACTTCCTGACGACGAGATGCTTGTAAATCCTTGACAAACAACAACCTAAAGTACTTAAGTCCCCACAATTTCAAAGCCCAATATTAACTGGCAACCTGGAGCCAACACCCTCCTCTTCTTGGAGTGAAATGTGTTCAGAACACAGAGCCGCTGACATCCGGAGCGCTCAGACACAGGATCAGAAAGGTGATGAGCTGCGCCGTTTCTCAGGTGTCCCCGGTCTTCAGGTACCTGGTGTCATATGGAGTTAGGACTATCATCCCGAAACTATGATTTTGTTGGTCTGGGGATGAAAACTATGGTTGTTAGAGTTTAAGACGCCGCACAGGTGATTTTAATAAACAGTGCAGCAGGCACAATGGAGGAACACTGATATGACGCGTCACAAGCCCAGGGAAGGTTTTGTCGTTTATAGTGAACCCATCAACAGCATTCAATTATACCTACTCCCACTGAGACGGTTTGTGGCCCTGGAAAGTTCCTAATTGCTAAGTGCCACGGGCAGAGTCTGTTGGGAACACGCTGCTTCATCTTAGAGAGGAGAGAGGTCTGTCTATGAGGCAGGCCTGCAGCGGCTCATGATGGGAGGTTATAATTAGGCCCTTCCATACGAGAAACAGATTTGTAATTATATTTTATGAGGCACTTCTGCACTTATTTAGGAGGAAATCATTAAATCTGTGTTTAAACTAGTGACACCGCGACATGAGCTTTCACTATCGTTTCTTACAGAAAATAATGTAACAAGCAAGCCAGTCTCCTGAGATGTCCCCTAAGCTAAGTATTGGGGGTAATAGTTTGGTTTTGTTTCAGAAAAGTCAGCTGTGGAGCACATAATGAAGCCATGATCACCGAGAACTGACACTGGTGTGTCTCCAAAGCTTGAGTGTGCACACTCGGTTACAGGTAGACGGGATCTTGCTAAAACGGCCATTCTGATTCAGTGAGTACAGTCCCAGCCCCGAGATGAGGCATTTCTAACTAGCTGCCAGGTTCGCAGTCCGAACTTTCATCCTGAATATTCTGAATACGCAAGGCTGGATCCCTTGCATTTCTCACCGTATGCTGGGAAAACGGCTGCGGACACCACAGATATTACTAACAGCCACAGCATAACCATTCCTCAAGGCAGTGTACGAGATGCTTCAGACACTGCAGAGAAAGTATCTAAGAGTTAGAAGAGACCGACATTTTAGGATGGCATTTAGAAAACTCCAAGGAAAAGATTTTAAACAGGTTTGAGTAGAACACAATCATGAAAAATGATTGCATATTAAAAAATCCACCCACACTCATCTGTTTCAAATGACATACACCCATCTTCAAGGCAGTGGACCCACGAGTTCTCGGAAGTAAAGGGTTTGGTGATAAACCTCACTGGTGGTACCAGCCACCCCGGGGTAGGGACACGACAGACTCCCAAGGATTGGGGGCAACGAGGCATAAGGTCCATTTGTGACTGCTCCCCACTCGGGCATCATCCAGGTAAAAGATGAGCAAATTCAAAGAGATGCTATATCAAAAGCAACGACTGGGGGGGTGGGGGTGGCAAACAATTCTGTGCACTTAAAGCACACAGATACAAAGATCCCTTCTGAGACGGCGGGGGGGGGGGGGGGTGCGGCAAGATGTAGAGAGTAAGAAGAGCTAAAGAAACCTCAACACTCCCGTTCATCTAAAGCCTAGATTAAAAGCCAGACCGAGTACCCAACTCAGTGATTCTTCGCCTCTCCCCCGGCGGCAGCTTGGGGGCCTTCTTTCACGGTGCATGCTAAGATATGGTACGATCACCCTACACATCAAGCTGGTTGGTTCATTTCTTCCTGCTCCCCCCTGGCTGGACTTGACAGACCCTGGTTTCTGGCCACCTCTGAATAAAGATAAAAGTCCACAGAAACACCCATGTTTTTCATGGTAACACGGATGGTTGTAAAGTACACATCTTTTCATTGCTTTCCTTAACCTGTGTAGTCTTTCAGCCGGTGACCACTTAGATCAGCAGTTCTCAACCTGTGGGTCTTGACCCCGTTGGGGGTCGAACAACCTGATTCATAACAGTAGCAACATGACAGTTATGGAGTAGCAATGAAAATAATTTTATGGTGGGGGGGTCACCACCACATGAGGAACTAGAGTCACGGGTCGCGGCATGAGGAAGGTTGAGAACCACTGCCTCAGATGCACAATCGCAGCCCTGTGGTGGCATCTCACAACAGAGGCCAGAGGCTCGGAGGGAACAGAGCCCTTGACAGGAAATTATGAGTCCTGTGTTCTAGTGGTACTAATGACCTCCCTCGTTGCTTCCCCCCAAAAATTGTCTGCTGTGGATGTCACCTTTTCCCACCTGAAATAATGCTGTGCGTGTGACCCAAACCAAACTCCCTTGTGATCAAGTCAACTCTGACTCGTAAGAGGCCCTACGGGACAGGACAGAACTGCCTCTGTGGGTCCCCGAGAGGAGCTGTTTCCTGGAGAAGAAAGCCTTCTTTGGGGGATGTTGAACACGTAACTTATGCAATGCCACCAGGGCACAGAATCCCAACTGCTAGACTTGAGGGTGCTGTATTCCCGCCAACAAAAACTCAAATTCCAGAAACTAAAACCAAACTCACTGCTATTGAGTCATGCTGACTCACAACGGCCATCTCATACACTCACCGCTGCCATCAATCATAATCTTATAGGACAGGGTGGAGCTGCTCCTGGGAGTCTCAGAGACTACCTCTTTAGGGAGTAGACTCCGTGGGGCAGCTGGTGGTTTTGAACTGCTGACTGTATGGTTAGCAGCCCAACTCGAAACCACTACACCACCAGGGTTCCCTGTAGAGGACCGATGGACAGAGCATAACAGCTCCTTAGGCTCTCTAAGGCAGTCAGTCCTTATGGGACCAGTCCTGTCTTTCATCATGGAAGGGCTGTGGGATTTGAAAGGCCAAGCTTGTGGTTAAGTAGCAGAACACTGCACCACGTGGGCTCCTTGAGGCTACCGAATAGGGAAGGCCAAGCTAAAGGGGTCCATCTGTCATGCCGAACTGTTTAATGATTAATTTTTAGTAACTAACATGCGATTAGTTTACCTCCGGGGCTTTTAAAAGCCATTTACTTTTAAGCAAATATTAAAATGCTAGCTAGTCCCCATGTGTCTTGATTTTAACATGAACAGGCATGGCCATCTGAACTTGGGTAATTTTAATCCAGTCCCCGATCCCCTCATTTGGAGAAGGAAGTTATTTGGGAGAAGTTAATCATGCATAATTTATTTTGATGTGGCGACCTGCCTTCCATCTGCGTTCTCTATAATACCTCTATTTGTTTAAAAGAAAGATAAACTATCCTCTAAGGAGGCATGGGGCCTTGCTTCTAAACAGGACATCCCGTCGACTTGGAGTATAACTAAAAATAAATGGTGATTTTTCAAGATTTTCGGTTGAAACCCAAATCTGCTCATAAAACTGTAAAATCTGGATCTAAAGGAAATTTCCCCCCTGAAACAATGGAAAAGTACCGCGAAAACAAAAATGCCTAAGAGACTTTAGAGAAGAGAAGACCTCAAATCTGCCCTATGTCGCAGAGACGCAGGATGCTCTGCACCTCAGGTTGTCCACGGGTGAGGGGAGGACCGAACGGGCTTCTATTTCCTCCCGCAGAGGCCATGTGAGGACGAAACCAGCCCCCCAGCCCTGCCACTGAGTCGGTTACGACTCATAGCAGATGCAATGAGGGTTTCCGAAGTGGCCAGTCTTCACAGTGGCAGAATGCGTGTTCTTTCTCTCCCAGATCACCAGGTGATTCACAAAAGTGAAACACTAGGAGGGGAGGAAAGTGCATTAATTACAGGATATTCAGAATATCAAAATATGATTCAATCAGAAACAAAGAGAGCCATGCCAGGGTTTCCTAGCATTTTCATTAAAAACCGGGATTTAAAATAAAATTTCTCCAAGCTTTGTTATTCATACCTTTAAAAATCCATTTCTCTTACTTTTTTTTCTTCTTTCCATTCATTTTCAAGTAGGAACAAGCTCACAATACATTTGTGGAAAGAGGCCAGAATGGTGAGCTAGACTGGCGTTGCTCTAATGGCTGTTTGTCCTTGCAGCAATGACCTCTCATTCTTCTCCGGCATTCCTAGGCCAGTGCACACATTTCTGAGGGCTGGGTAGGTAAGCCAGCCAGGCTGATGAGTGAGTCACCCAAGGCAGCAAAACCCAACCATTGAGTCAATGCTGACTCGCAGGGACACTGGGGATTAGGGTAGGTAGACTGGTTTGTGTGTTTCCCAGACTGTAACTCTTTACAGGAGTAGAAAGCAGCCTCTTTCTCCCAGAATGGCTGGTAGTTTCAAACCATGTAATAATTTACTTAATCCTAATTCCAGCTGTCAGGAGAGGCCAGTCTCTGCAGAAGGACAGCATGCTGATTGAGATGGACTGACAGTGAACTAGGTCCTATTTCTATCCCCATTTTAGAGGCTAAGAGAAAACGAGGTCCAGAAAGCTTAGGTGACTTGTTTAAAACACACAACTAGAAAGTAAAGAGAGCCAAGACCTGAATCTGACTCCTAAATCCAAAAGCTCAACCACTATCCCATTTTGCTTCTTCCAAATTTCTGTTAATAACCATCTTTTCTTTTCACACCGCTGCGTCCATCTAAAAAAATTCCAACTTGATGGATAAGATTTCTTGACTGGAATTTGTGAAGCAACAGGATAAACTGGATTTATTATTTTTTTTATTAAACAATTTATTTTAAGAGCAACTCCAGGTTGACAAGGGGGTTTAATTTCACAGAGCATAGGACAAATACGAAATAAATGTAACTCTTCTAATTCTTCAGTCACATAAACTGATACATTCAATTCTAATCGAGAGAAAACAAAATCCTGTCAAACATGATCTAGAGTGAGAATCCAGCACAAAGAGAATTCGTTCTTTGCGTCATTTTGGATTTAACATTGGGCACTGCGGTTGCAGGCCACATCAAACGTTTTTAACGCTTCCTTCTAACACACAAAAATATCAATTATAGATGACTGAAGCAAGAGGATAAAAAGGAAATAGAGGCTTCAGAAACCTTCCACTTATATCAGTAAGCGATCTACAATGCATCATCTAGAACGTGATGTAGTCACAAGTGAAGTAGGAGACAAACCAGAATTTAACAAATAGATTCTAGAAAGGTGACTCGTTGCCTCGAGCCCACTCCGTCCCGCACAGGGTAGGGCAGCCCCAGTACGCTTCCAAGACCACAGCGCTTTCGGGGAGTACAAAGGCTCATCTTCCTTTGCGGGGTGACTGCTGGTCTCCATCCGCTGACCTTACGGGGAACAGCCCAACACATAACCATGACACCACAGAGATCCTAAAGAGTATTATAAAATAAGGTAGATTTACATGGCTGAAACAGAAAGGTGTCCACGATACATTGCACAGCGGAAAAGTGACGTAGGTACAATTTTCTGTACAGAGACAATAAAGTTCTTATAGTACTCATGGGTATCTTTATTTTCTATGCTTTTTCTCTCCTGTCCCCCCTTAATTATACCATAATGTATGTTCCACTTCTATTAAACCGTGCCGTCTTCTTCCCAAACTTTTCCTATATTGGATTCAGGAGAGCCCTTCCTCCGTAGTCAACTATGGAACAGAAGGCTGGTGCGTTCTAGAGCCAATGGCAGTATGGACACGAGCCCCTCCGCACTTTTCAGAGATTTCTATCAGCATTCACAATTAACAAAGCATCACGGTAATACAACACACATTAGTAGATCTGCCCGTTTCACCTAATGATAAACGAACACATATTTGCTGGTCACAAATGTTTCCAAACTCCCTCGTCAGTTATTTCCTAAGTTCTGGCCTCGTGGTGCGGGCAGGAGTAGAATTTGGAGCTGTGCCCTTATTGAAAGAAAACATGTTTTCCTCCTTCCTTCTTTTCTCCAGTCTAGACACCGACTGACGGCAGGCAGTGGGACAGCCCGTGGGCACAATGGAAGCTACCTGTGGCGACAGGAAGGTCCTAACGTTTGCCAAGTCACCACCCGTGGACCACTTGATATGCTTTTACGTGAGAGAGAAATGGACAGCTCGTATGTTTAGGCTCTATTATTTTGGGTCCGTTGTTGCAGATGAATCAATATTCTAATAACCACCTACACAAAGAAGTTATTTTCATGTTATTAAATCAAAATGATCTTCTTTTAAAGGTTATTGTAACTGATGAAATAAAAATTATTCTGCCTGAAATAAGTCTTAAAAATAGAATGCGCTGAAGAGCACAGCTTTCCCCCAGATCCTGGATGCTTCCTCCCCGCAACTACCAGGATCCGAATTCTACCTTGCAGGGCTGGATAGGGCAGAGGCTGTACACTGGTACATATGAGGGCTGGAGGTACAGGGAATCCAGGGTGGATGATACCTTCAGGACCAAGGGTGTGAGGGACGATGCTGGGAGAGTGGAGGGTGAGTGGGTTGGAAAGGGGGAACTGATTACAAGGATCCACATGTGACCTCTTCCCTGGGAGAGGGACAGCAGAGAAGGGGGGGAAGGGAGACTCCGGATAGGGCAAGATAGGACAAAATAACGATGTATAAATTACCAAGGGCACATGAGGGAGTGGGGGAAAGGGGAGGGAGGGGGAAAAAAAAAGAGGACCTGATGCAAGGGGCTTAAGTGGAGAGCAAATGCTTTGAGAATGATTGGGGCAGGGAATGTATGGATGTGCTTTACACAATTGATGTATGTATGGATTGTGATAAGAGTTGTATGAGTCCCTAATAAAATGTAAAAAAAGAAAAGAGGAGAAAAAAATGATTAGGGCAAAGACTGTACAGATGTGCTTTATAAAATTGATGTATGTATATGTATGAACTGTGATAAGAATTGTATGAGCCCCAAAAAATTGTTTAAAAAAATAGAATGCGCAAAGAACAGAGAAACCAAAGATATCTTGCTTTCTTCCTTAATCCCTCTGGTTTTTAAATTTAAGCAAAACAGACTCAGTATTATCTTTAACGTTTGACTTGTTAAAGACCTAAAACTTAAGATTTAAATAGAATAAGACAACTACAAATGAAACTGACAAATGATTTATATTTCACAAGATTAATCACAAAAAACGCAAAATTTTAAAAACCACTAACTATAACAACCGTAAGACCATCTTACTATCCCATATCACTATAATGTGAACCAACAAGAGATAGATGTATACAAGTTGAAACAAGGCTTACTAATTCAAGAAGGCAAATTTTATCTAACTTTCCAAGTTACTTTCATGGTATCCTATTACTGTGTCATAACTCATTCCATTGTCTCTTTCCTTTTAGAAAAGCCCTCACATAAATATATCTGCAAGCTGACTAAAGATAAATGGTGAAGCAATGCTGCGGAGAAAGAAAAAATTATAAACATTCTAACCTGCTTACTTTTATAGAAAATAAGTCATGTCGGGTAAGCAATGATCAATGAGTTATGAAAAGGGGCCCCTGGGGGCAGAGCAAGAGGAAGCAGTCGCTCCCGTAAAGAGCTCCGACCATGGACCAGAGAAGGCAGCTGTGCTCCGGCCACATGGAGGGCTGTGTGGTCAGCCTTGACTCGAAGGAGGCAGTGTGATGGGTTTATGGGCAAAAGTGGAAAGGATAGTTCTGTAGAGAATAAGAGAACTGATGTAAAAGATTTTACTCTCCTGAAGTATTTAAAAATCTATGTATTTAGTTACTTATCAATGTGTCTATTTCTTAAAGATACAGGGCAGTAAAAACTCATTTAATATTTTTATAATATATGTGTAGTGGTTTATCTTCCTCCATTTTGTGGTTTATCTAAAAAAACAGACACGCATCATTGTTTCAGATTTTTCCATATTTTAGTGTTGCCAGTTGACAGAAAATACATGTTAGGTGGAAGGATAAAAATCTAGTTATCTTATTACTGTCTTCTAGAAAAGTATCGATAGGTCTTCATTATACAGCATTCATTATTTCCAACATTTTTATTGTGAATCAGGTGGTGGTTTACACACCAGGCCACTGTTTTTTTGTGTGTTCAACTACTTGTAGAACCTCCTAATGGCTTGCCTTGTTCCTGCCCTTCTCCCCTCCCCCTTCTCCCTTAACTGGGATGCTGGAGACGCTAACAAACTACACGGTGAAGCATTTAGAGCAGTGCTAATGGATTCTAATGGATCTCAGGATAAATTGTACAAGCCTGCTAGAGCGTTCAGGACAATCCTAACACAGACAGGTGTACTCCCAGCCACACAGTCCTAAGGTAAGGAGTTTCTCGCTCTGGTACAGAATGTGGAAACCTTAAGAGTTCTGTGACTTGCGTAAAAGTTCAGAATTTCCTCCCATCAGATGTTCTACAGCTGATCCAATGGGATGGGAACAAAGCAGGTCAAAAGACAATGATCTACAGGGGCGCTTTCTCTTCTCACCATGTCCTTCGGAGTAATGTCTTTTCAAAGAAGACAGGAGTCATAATAAAAGAAAGCATTTCAGAAATTATTTGAAATTTTTGGGAAAGAAGGCATTTGGAAGAACGTGGAGCGAACAGTAGGCTGATCTAAGTGAAAGTAGTGTGGGGCCATCTCTGCCCTACCTTGCTCCCAAAGTTGCTCTTTGAAAAACGAGTAAACAGAAGATAGTGAAAAACAGATTGACAAGTGCGGCATTTGTAACATCCATTCTGAATCACAGTCATGTATTAATAACCATCGAAGCCAAAAAGTATAGAAAGAATTCGGTAATATACCTAACCTTTCCCAAGGTACGTTAGACACCTGTCCTAAAGGTTTTCTGTACACCTCCACTCAATCCACAACTCCAAAACCTGAAAGTTCAGAAAACCTAAACCTTAAGTGGGGAGGGGGGCTGCACAAAACAGAGTAAAATGATTCTATTTATAGACTATTCCACTTAGTTTGACTATTTGCTAGGCAAAAACATTCATGTGTCTAATTACTAGGCATTACCCAAGAGTTCTGGGGGGGGGATTATATGCAGTCTGTGGGCTATGTAATATTTTACCTATTAAAATAAGAATGAATTTTAGATAAATAATTATGAACCTGTAAACTCACAGATCCTTACCTTATTCCTGTACTATAGGAAGAACTTTGTAAATATAAAAACTTATGTTCAAAGTGGGCAAAGGGAGAAGTCGGACAGGGCAAGATATGACAAAATAATAATTTATAAATTATCAAGGGTTCATGAGGAAGGGGGGTGGGGAGGGAGGGGAAAAGTTGAGGAGCTGACGTCAGCTGATGTTTTGAGAATGATGAGGGCAACGAATGTACCAATGTGCTTTACACAATTGATGTATGCATAGATTGTGATAACAGTTGTATGAGCCCCTAATAAAATGATTTAAAAAAACCAAAACTGATGGTCAAAGGAACCTGACCAAGGTGAAACACCTAGTAAATTGTAATTAGCTGGAATTTTAATTTTATTTTTTTAAAGATCATTTTATTGGGGGCTCTTCCAAACAGCTGGAATTTTAATCAAGCCATGTTGAATGTGTACTCTTAACCATTGTATCTCTTCTTTTCATATCGATCAATGAGGTGACTGATTTTTCGAACCATATTCCAAAAACCACACTCTTTGCCATCCTGTCAATTCGGATGCACAGCAACACTACAACAATACCATCTCTCCGTCCACTTCCCCTCTGACTCCAGCTGGATTTCTACAGCTCAAATGTATCTGCTGCTACAGCCCCTGAGGCGTGAATTATCTTTAACAAAATTTTACTTGCATGTGATCTTGTTCAATGATTTCTGCATTCTGAAATCTACAGGTCACCTTAAATATGTGCACGCATGAGCACACACACCCGCTCACCCACCAGATTTAGGCTTCCGAAGAAAGAGGAGTACTGGGAATAACAACACTGCTTTGGGAACTCATTCCAATATTTTATAAACAAGCCGCACCGCACACAACTAGGGCTGGCGGGAAACAGCAGAGCAGGTGGAGGAGTGATGACTGCCAAACCGTCATAATCAAAGGGCCACTAGGAGCAGATCCACGCACATGCACTTTCCACAGCTCCCCTGCCCAAAGCTCCTGCTTCTGGGGAGACGCGTTACTCACTGTACCATGAGAAAAGAACGAACTAGAGACAGAGAGAGAGGGGGAGAGGGAGAGGGGGGGGGAAGAGGGAGAGGGAGAGGGAGGGAGAGGGAGAGGGAGAGGGAGAGGGAGAGAGAGAGAGAGAGAGAGAGAGAGAGAAGGAGAGAGGGAGGGAGGGAGGGAGGGAGGGGCAGGCATTTTTGCACTGCAAGAGAAGAGTGAATCGCCAATTCTTTCCATCAGAATCCCAAGTTCAAGGACTGTCCTTCTAGCCGGGGTACAACAGTACCTAACACCGCCCGGTCACCATGTCACCCCAAATCTCACTCTGACCTGTATCTTCTCTGGTGGAGGAGGTTTTGCGTTTACCCAGTTCCTTACTGAGGTTCGCTCTCTGTGCCTCCCTGCTTCCAACAGGCGATTCTGGCTCAGACCTTCTACAAATCTGGCCTCTGGCTGGGGAAATGGACGGAAAGCTGTGCACCTGACCTGGCTTCCTCCCCAAAGCCTCTGTACCCCAGCGTTTATCTGTCTGAGAACAAGCCCCAGATGAAGGATTGGTTTAGCAAAACAGGAAGCCCTCTTGGAAGTCTGCTGGGGTGGGAGAAGCTAATTAAGATGGAAAGGGCTGTGACAGGTTTACAGGAAAAGAAGAGGCCACAGGGACACAAAGCCCACCTTCTGGGGCCGGCAAAGGAAGGAGGGAAGAGTGGGAATCGGCTGAGGAAACCCAGAGCCAGTGCAGGACCAGGAAAGGGAATGATGGACAGACACGAGGACCTGTCCCGAGGGGGAACTGAAGAAGCAGACTGTGAAGATGGATCTGAAATGGTTGACTTCCTCACCGACGTAATGTGGCCTATGACAGAAGGAGCATCCTACATGTATTTAACTCAGCGTCCAAGAGAATATGCTTTGAAGACGTTACTGAGACCTTCTATGCTCTTAGATCAAGAACGTCCCAGATTCTCTCGAAGTTTGTCTCTTTTTAAAAATCAAAAGACAAAGGAACAAACGGCATACCTTGTATGAAGTCCGAAGTGACCCTATAGGACAGAGCAGACCCTGGATTTCAGAGACTATGAGAAAGCCTCCTCTTTCTCCTGGGGGGCAGCGGGGGGGTTGGACCCACCGGCCTCGTGGCTAAAAGGCCAACAAGTATCCCACTCCATCTCCAGGGCTGCTCTGTCCCGGATTCTGTCATCTGTACATTCGTCTACCGGAGACGGATCATAAAGTTCATGCTGATGCCACATGAAGACTACAAGAATAAAAAATCCTCCTGATGGTGAAGAAGAACCCAAACTTCATGATATGATCTAGCCTCTGTCAGAGGGGGATGAATCAAGGTGAAGGGAACATGAGTCCCTGCTGGGAACTGAGGCGATTCATCGCCTTCTCCAGCCCTTCTCTTTGCGGAGCACGCCTGTGGGGTTGAGCACCATGGCCGAGCCTGACCGTGCACACCTGTTATTCGCAACCCTAAGACATGGCAAATGCTTTCTCCAGCGTGGTCTGCGGAACTGTATCACCTTTTGTTTTGTCCCATCAGCACAGTAGTTCTGCTAAATTTGGGGCCTGAATTTTAGCTCCCAAAATGCCCCGTTGCCATTTCTACCTAGGTTAGGGGCCCACAGGCAAGCTTGCTGAAAGTCAGTTAGAAACAATCCTATGCTGCACCAGATTACAATCAAAATGCCCCCAAACAGTGTTAAGAAGAAAGCGAAGGAGAAAAATTAAAAACGGATCTCTAGGCTAGGCCAAATATATGTGCATGTATATGTATCTCACATTTGTGTGCCCCCAGACACTCAAAATTTATTTGGTCATTATGTTTGGTTAATGGTAAAAACCAACATTGGCAAGTGAGATCCTAGTAGGAGAACGATTCTAAGGAGTATTTTTTCCCTTTGAACGGTTAGACCAACAGGCTGTCATGTGTCAAGAGAGTCTCTGGCAACAACAGTCATTTTTGGAATAAGTTCACTGTAAAGGCAGTGAACATAAAGATCTCTTAGGGACCACCCCCACCCCAAGCCCCCAAGAACCATGAATCAGTGTCTCCTAGTTATGATGCCACTGGGAAAATGGCCTGCTGAGGGCAAATATTTTGCTCATGAACCACCAACATTTCTTTTTGATTCTTGGAAGTTACCCATTCCCAACTCAACTACGAGACCTGCCAAGAAACATGGAAGGAATACAACACGTCCTTTCCCTTTGGCAAACATTAAAGAGGTTTGCTGCGAGATGCTTAGTTTATTCTCCGCCTCCCACATTTCTTTCTTTCTTACATCATTTTATTGGGGTTCGCACAACTCCCAGGCTGTCTAGCAGAAGTCAAGTGCTTTCGCCACTGCATCACCTTAACATCAGAGCTAGTACTTCTACTCCTAGATGGAACAAACTGGATGCTGAGGGAAGACAAACATTAAGACAGTGTACTTATTAGTACTTGAAAGAGCTCCATCCTTGCCACATACTCCCCCAAAATGTGTTAGGATAAAGTACTAGAGAATAATTCCACTGGAATTGCAGAAGTAAGTGGGGTAATCATCATGTCTCTGTGTAAAAGTAGCCCGTCATGTTTTCTCTCGGACAAGTGTCCCTCCATCCAAGGCCATTAAAAAGTTCAGGTAAATGGCATTCATTTCACTTACCTTAGGACCTAATCTTAGCTTCACTGCAAAGGGAGGTGGCAGAAAGTGAGAGATGCACTTAGCCTCTTTACCTGATACTGGTTATTGCGGCCATCTTAAAAGTTGGGAAGAAAAAGACAAGAAGTTGGCCAGGCACCGCACAGTTGGCACCATTTACAGAGCCATCTAGATCACCTGGTCTTCTATAGAAGCCACCAGGTGATTTATCAGTGAAACCAGAGGAAGATGGGAACGAACTAATACACAATAAGCATCTACAACCGTGCAGAACAGAGAAACCACGTCAGGGAAAACAAAATGTTCACGTGTCTACCTAGATAAGGCTTTTAAACAAAGAGTTCAATACAAAACTCTTTGAAAGTCAACTTGTTTTTCTAAATGGCAAGCTCTTAAAAAAATCCATTTTAATATTTTGACTGATAGTCCTGACAACCCCAGGTCAAACTGCTACACATATCACGACAGGGGAACACAAACAGGCAACAGTTTGTTACTCAAAAAGTACTTCCAGAAACAGAGACGTTTCCATGAGCAATGATGGTCGCCAGTACAAAATACTTACGTGTGAATTTCTCCCCATGATAATCGGTATCTTTCTTTTAAAGTGTCCGCTATTACAACAAAACACAAGAAAGTCCTACCTGCACACCACACTAAGGCTCAAAGGCATCAGCACGCTGTGGCAGACCACATGCCCCCGTCGTGGGGAAGTAAGGAAACATACAACATATGTCCTGAAAACTAAGATCGCTCTCAGCAACAGCAGCATTTACATAGAGCACTGCTATCCTGGCAGGCTGGTGTGCAGAGAGGCCATGCTGAGCACAGGTAGGAAGGAGGAGCCAGAGAAAAGTGATTGCATCAGCAAAAGAATAAGAAACCAAGGGATAAAAACTAACTGCAGAAAATTTTATGTTGAGCTTGAAGGGTAAAAAGCAAAGGAGAGATACATATATAGAAGTAGATAAATTATGTAATCACTCAACAAGACAGGCGTCATACCAAGCATGGAAGTCATAGGAGGGTCTGAGGTGAGTAACCACCAGAAATGGCTAGTATTTAGAGGTTAGCAAAAGTCAAAAGAAAACAGTTGGAAGGCGAAAGTCATGACAACTATTTTCTTGAAGAGTAAGGAATTATTGGAGCTAAATAGCAAATACATGTCAGAAAAAATATCATTCCTACCCTAAATTTATGATATTTCATATATAATAAATACGAAGGGCTATCCCTCCTAAGCAAACAAACTAAAGCTCAACTGGGCGGAGTTTAAGTAGTAAGCTAGACAAGCCCGGAGCAACTTGCTCTGAGTTAGTGCACCCAGTGGCATAGCCTGGGAAGGTTCTCTCTGGATACAGTGAAAATTTTTTTTAAGGCAATTTCGCTCGAACCTTTTTTGTGTGTGTGATGGCCGATTTAAGAGAACATTGTGTGGCTGTGAAATTTTGTTTCCTGCTCAGGAAAACTGCCACAGAAACTATTGTGATGTTGAACACTGCTTACCAGGACAACGCTATGGGAAAAACTCAAGTGTATGAGTGGTTTTCTCATTTCCAAAAAGGTGAAAAGTCAATTGATGACAATCCTTGTTCTACACATCTGTCAACATACTGAAGGGGCAAAAAAGTCAACAAAATTTGTGCACTTGTGCACAAAGGCTGACGGTAGATCACTGAAGACATGGGGACGTTATCTGGACTATATTGGAGCTGGCTTCAGAGAATCTTAGAGGAAAATTTGGGAATGAGAAGGATCGCTGCAAAATTTGTGCTTCAGATTCTGACTGACCAGGAAAAAGGGTTGAGTGGAAACACGTTCTTTGAACGAACAGCTCGGAAGTGACCCAGACTTTTTCCCAAGGTCATTACTGGTGACAGGACATGGTGCTATTCTTACAAACCTGAAAGCAACTATCAATCAAGTCAGTGAGAGACGCCATCATCAACTTGCCCCCCAAAAGTTTATCAAATGAAATCAAAGATCAAGACGATGCTTTTTTTTTTTTTGGATGTGAGGGGGATAGTGCATTTGGAGTTAGTTCCACCAGGTCAGACTGTTAATCATGTTTTCTACTTAGAGGTTCTGAAAAGTTTGCATCTCTGTGTGTGACCAAAAAAAAAAAAAAAAAGTTTGGCAGACAGGGGACTGGCTTTGCCACCACCACAATGCACCTGCTCACACAGCCATCTCGGTGCGCCAGTTTTTGGCAAAAAGCAGCCTGCCTCTCTTGCCCACGCACCTGACTCACTGAGCACACTCCATGCAGTCTTGTTCCTGAGAATGAAGAGGGACACGAGAGGACAGTGATTTGAGGACAGAAGAGGTAAAGAAAACAAGGGAAGTGACATCAGCTGTCCAAACAGATGAGTCTGAAAAAATGTTTCTAAGAATGAACAGCAGACTTGAAAATGTCTAAGTATAATGGAGAGTACTTTGGAGGTGGTAAGGTTGTTTTGTAAAAAAACTTAAATAATAGCTTGAAAACATTCCCTTTTGGGGGGGAATACCCACTCATATACATAAAAATGTATTTGTTAAAATCTAGTACAAAGAAGACTGAAATAGAAGGGAAATCCCTTCATGTGATCCAAAGTTGGAGTGAACAGTCAACAGCCAACATTATACACAATTGAAAGACTCAGTACTTTCCTCCTGAAACCAAGGGAAAACAGCCTCAAAGGTACCTTGCTCTCACCACTTCCATTCAACATTGCAGTCTAAGTTCTAGTCAGAGCAAAAGGACAAAATGAAAGCGAAGTCATCTCTGTTGGCAGATGCTAATATCTCAGATATAAAATCACACAGTCTAGAGAAAAAGCCTAGAGCTAATAGAGGAATTTGCAAAGTTGCAAGATAAAAGGTTACCAAGCACAAAACCTTGGGTTTGTACACACCAGAAACGATAAATTGAAAAGGAAATCAAGGATATAATTCCATTTAAAATAGCATCTACAAAAACCCGTCCAGGATTAATGCTAATAAGAGGCATTGATGTTAATTAATAGAGAATTACTGTCTCACCATGGAGAAGGCTGGAAATCCAAATGGAGAGCCCCATCTCTAGGAGTTCACTAGTGGTTCTGGAGGAAAGAACTAGTCTCCTGCCAACATCTGTGACATTTGGGGAATGTGGAGATCTACATAGATCTTGACATTAACTGCCCTTGGGCTAAAGAGGTTCTCTGTGCTGGGACCCGGTTCCAAAGAACATAATCCACTGCTAACTCTTTTTTTCTTGGTGGAAGGTCGCTACCTCTCTGATAGCTTTCT